>NC_137737.1:39281670-39828817 GCF_963264785.1 Psittacula echo | reverse complement strand
GATCTCTCTCTTTATTTTCACAAACTATTAATGTAGGGTGAATTGTATATTGAGTTTTTTTCTCATTGTAACATCAACATTTTTTTCATAGTCACCAATTTTTATAAAGTTATTTTTAGTTTGTAATTGTGGCTTCCTCTCCTGTCCTTAAATGTGCAATACAAAATCTCACTTATACACAATTAAATCTTTATATTAAGGGTATTTTATTGGAACGTGTGAGAAAGAACTGCATGTTGTTTGTCATGATTTAGCACACAATATTTCCTATGTGCATTATCCTGGCAGATTCATACTCGGTTAACTGTGGCACTCTCGAGGGAGAGGAGTATTACCTTTTTGCAGAAAATGACTGAACACGGTAGATGTAGGAAGAAGAAGGGTAGGATGATAGGAGCAGCAAGCACCTGTCTGCAGCCTCAGTGAAATTTAAGAGAATCCTGAAAGGATCAGGGCATGTTGGAAAGCAGATCTATACCCCAGTCTCAGACATGACAGGAGGAAGGTGACTTCACTCAAGACCAAAAGTGGCTGATGCAGGATTTGTTGCAACTCTGCAGACAATTGAAAAATAGTGGGCAGAGATCATGGCAGGACGAAAGTACCGGCCCTAATTGGACACAGTGCGCAAAGAGAGATTTATTTAAATTATTTTACCCCACAGACCTGAGTTTTCTTTGGTTAAAGGTTTACTTTGTTCAAGGTTAGTAATTGGTATATTAATGAATCCCAGCTTTAGACACTGAAGCCAGTAGCATATTTCAACATGCTCATTTTAAAGATAAAGTAGCGCAATTTAAGCTGACAGCTCTGGCTGAGCTGGAGACCCATTGTATTCAGTGATTGAAGATACCTGGTCCCTTCAGTCCTCCTTTTTCTCTCGCATACTACAAAAAAAATCATGTCATTCATAAGCTGTTCTTTTATGCAGACTGATGACTTTATACTAAAGTCAAATTGCAGCTGGGCTCATACCAAGCCCTGTGGATCCATGTAGAAACATTGCAGTCCGATGGTAATCACCCATCAAAATAATTTTCTGATTGTTCTTGATTGTGTAATTTCTTTTCTCCCCATTTGCCACATTTTCTGTTGAGCTGGATATACTTTTAACCAAAATTGCCCTCTTTCTTGTCGCTGCAGAACTTACTTAACAGAAAAAGAAAGAATGGGAAAACAGATTTGCAGCTGTGCACAAGCACTAGTCAGACACACCAAGAGAGGTGCCATCTGCTGCTCTGGAAGCATTGGGGCATAGTTCGCCTTGGCTGCAAAGAAGTAGTTCTCATAAAGCAAATATGTGTACTGTTAAAAGCATAGGAAAGTCCTACTCCCCAGAAATAACTATACATATCTTCATATGCTATGTTTCCATTTATCGATGAATTATTTCCACATATTCATGCTGTGTTTAAATTATGGATAAAAAAGTTAAGCACCTTTTAGTCGTACAGATAACTAGTTTGTCTTCTTATACATACATACATACAGGTTTTATAATCAACTACTAACTACCATAGGTTGGCCATTTATTCCCTTCCAAATCTCTGAATGTCAACAGTATTGTTTTATGTTACATGATGCAAAACACTTAGGAATCTGTTGTAAAGAGGTAAAAAATGGATTAAGACAGAGCAAAGATAGTATCTCTGAAACTTAGGGTAAGCGATTAGGACAAATTCAGAAATAAGGAAGTGGGAAAAAATACTTTAAAGCATGAAGCATGGGGACTGTTTATAGGCAGAGAAAGGAGGCAAAGCTAAAAAGATGAAGTTGGTAAAGACAACATAGCTAATTCTCAAAGACCAGGATGGAAAAGGAGTGCTAAACAACAAAATCTTGAAAAGTGAGTATATCAGTAAGTTAAGTACCCCCACTCGTATCTTCATACATTGATTTGTTTGTTCTTTTTTATCTCTGGCAGGGAAACTTAGCAATCATCCCTGCCACTAAGGTAAAATACAAGATTATCAGAAAAATCTGGGTTATAATTTGGAGAGTCATTCAGCTCTTCCTAAGGTTTTGCTGTTCATTAGTTACAAAATGCTGTCTTCTCAAGTAAAAAATAAAAGGACAAGAGAAAAAGCGTGCTCCTAGCTAAGTAAAGCCTTCAGCTTTCAGTGAGGCTTAAAGTAAAACATGGGAAAATTGTTCATTAATGTCTTTAGCTCTCAGCTAATACAAGTGCTGCCTCTGGCTTTTAGAGAAGCCAAGCATTTCTGTGCCTGGAATAGAGAGAAACTTGTCTTAAATATCAAAAGCATTCTTGTTTTATAGATGTTGAAGAAGATTTTCATCCTTTTATGTCTGTCTTTTGTAGAAACACTAGCTGACTGCAGTGATAGCTGTGGTGGAGAAATCACTAACTTGAAAAAAGAGAATAGAATGAGGTTTTTAACTGAACTGGTATCTGTCAGTAACAGATTAGAGAAGATAAAAGTTCTAGACCATTTATTTAAAATAAAATATATCTAATTCTAGACAAGCTACTCCAGTTTTTTCACTCCATTGTAAAGCTGAGGGGTATTTTCAAAACTCGGAAGATTTTACAGGTCTAAAATTGCTGTACCACTATATATAATTTTATATTAAGCTAAATCCAAGAAATGTTGCAGGCCATAACCAACTAATCAAATTATTTTGGAAGCTAAGCAAAACTTATACAACAAAACAGAGAACCTATTGTCCTTAATGTATGAGATAAATGTACCCACTTCACTTAGTCTGACTCTTTGCAGCCTTCTACCTGTGCAGTCCTTTGCAATTGTGTGAGGTTGGTGTTGAAATAATATTCTTTTCATCTAGTGACATTTCCCATAGACTGCACTCTGTCCAATACATGTTGGACTAGGTGGTTGATAGGAAAACAGAAATGTCACTCTTTTCATCAAGAAATAAAATAAAAATATCAGAAAAAAAGGTGGGAAAGACAAGTTCCAAATGAAACATGGCATCAGTTCATAGTGTTTTTGAGGGAGTGTATCTGTTTTTTTGATGGAAGATGTTTCCTTAGCTGTTTCTACTGAGGACGCAGAATACATATTCCTGTGTTTTTGCAATCTCAATAGTACAGTGTCAACCCCAAGACTTGGTCCTTTGCCTGTTACTGCAAAACTATAAGAGTAATAATACCAGGCAGCTTTATAGGAAATAAAGTAAACCACCTTTCTACTGTGCTTGACACATACAATTCTGAAGTGAGCTTTAATTACTCTAACTGCTCCAGGTAGGTCACAGCAGTCTGTGGTATGCACCCGAGAGGTGCTCCAGTTAATGAAGGAGAACACTCTTAACTACCTACCAACTGCTGTGCACGGACTGTACTTACAGTGCCTTACTTTCTGATGGGAAGCAGGTAAGTTGCTTCTTCAAAGTTGCTATTAGCTTTTTCTCTGATGAGAGCAGCTGGGGGATACGCAAATGCTGAAGTGGTGGAAGGACCTTACAGAGTGCAGATCATCCACGTTTTCTGGGCAATGTGTTAAATCTACATTAGCAGGGTAATGGGAATTTTGAAGAGCTTCCTTAATAATTCTTTCCTGCTATTTTATTTTTAAGACAGACAGTTCTGAAAAGGTTCTGAATTTATCTCTTGAGTCATGAGGCTGAAGTTTAACATTATTTATGTACAATTAATTTTCTTGGACTGATTACATCTTGACTAATTAAAATTATTAATTTATATAATTAAAATTAAAATAAATTAAATTATTTAATTTTAATTAAAATGCCACATTTTACATGAGTCTTAAACTTATCTGAAACACATAGATGGCCACTGCAACCCATTCAAACAGGAAGCTCCTCTTAGCTGAAACAGGAGCAAGAGAGAAAGACAGATGAAATAGCCCTTGAATACTTCCATCCCAGTGCACGTATCAATCTCTCCTTCCTGACAAAATATCTTCTGCTATTAGCAAGTCCTTATGGGAAAGTCACCCTGGAAGGGAGAATGTTAAACCTCCAAATTTACTTCTAGGATTTCCAACTCATTATTTCCTAATATAGATGATGGTAATGGAGAGGAATGAACTTAGCATTGCCCGTGTTGCTGTATTCAGTGCCTGTTGTTATGGCTCTTCTCACTCAGAACAAAATAAAACCCAGACAAGTTGTCTGTTGTTTTTGATGTTCATTCAAGGCAGGTTTGATTTACAAGATCACGTCTGGCTGATACAGTGTTGCATTTCAGAATATTAAAGCACATCTCTTTTTCTTATTTTTATCTGAAACATTTGTCATACAGAAAACCTAATCTCTATGTCAGTTGTTCATTCAGAATGACCAACAGTCAGCTAAGTATTTATTATGCATGGTATTAGTAGTATGTAAAAAAAAGGCAGTAATATGTGGATGTTTGTAGTTATATTTTCCTGCGAGTATGACTGTACACTTTGTAGTGTACTTTACATATTGTGCTTATGAATCTGCCACAATATACCAAGCCAGTATCTTCTGGGTGAACCCAGATTTGCCATTGCTGTGTTTATAATGCATTTGCTATGTTTATAATACATTTTCTGTGCTTATAATACATTACATAGAGGTCATTGCACATGAGTGCTGACATTATTCAGGAGCTGCGCCATATCTAGTGAAGCACAGGCTACTTCAGGAGTGGTGACAGAGGACACAGGGTTAAAAAAAACTCAACAGACTCACATTTAGCTCCTTGCAGAAAACAGGGAATTTACATTCGTGTGTTATATCAGTGTACAAAAAGTTTCTGTACTCCTTAGCCTTTGCAATCAATGTTATGCAAAATAAGCTTCACTAGACACTAGAAGATGACGAATACAGCAACTCTTCATTGCATTATAGGGGAAAGTAGCCTCTACTTCTGCAATGTAGTTATCCATTTGCACTCTAGTTATTATTTAGCAATGTACTCAAAAAAAAAAAAAAAAAAAAAATCATACTCTGTGATTAGTCTTTATTGCTGAATCAACATATATAAAATTCCAGTACTGAATGTTGCATGAATGGTCTCTGGAGGTACCATACTTATGATGATTGTAGCCTGTTTCCTGCTGACAGTAGCAGGAATTAGGATCCACATTATTCTGTTCATGGTTAAGCTCACAGATGCGGGACAAGGAGAAACCTCTCTTGGAAAAGACAAGTGAAGTAGATGGTAACCTTGAATGTCAAGAAGCTGTAGCATGTAAGTAAGGACACTTTAACTCACTGGGAGAGAGTTAGATGTTCTCTGAAACACTGTGTGCAGTTCTGATCATACCTATTGAGGAAGATGAAACAAGACAGGGGAGGACTGCTAAGGATGAGCAGAAAAACAGAAAGTCGTTCTCACAAGAAGATTCCAAGAGTTCAGTTTGTTTAGTCTACTGAAAGAAAAGCTGAAAGGCATATGGCTTTTCTCTAGAAACACTTTCGAGGATAAATAACAGAGGTATTGAGGGACTTTTTAGGGTAATGGAGGATATTGGCACAAGCACAAATGAGTATAAGCTAGCTATGAATAAATTTATGAGGTAATTCTTAGAAAGCATACAAACAGAGAAGCAAGGCTTTTATCCTTCCTGCATTTCCCCTAGCATGCTGCTTCAGAAGAGTCAGTTGGTATCCTCTGTATATGGTACCACATACTCCAAATATCCTCAGATGCTGGAAACTCCCAGTAGCACAGCAAGGCAGAGAGGAATATGCAAGCCAAGAATGCCCCATAATTAGTCAACTAACTAAACTTCTGAATAGAATTGTGTAATTGTGACTGTGTGTGATAACAAGGGCCTGGATTTGAGGGCCCAGATACAGCTTCTATTCTGAAAACTGCTAAAATTCATAATTGGCAAATATACAGGGATCAGCATGAGACAATAATATGAGGTATAAACAGATTCTAAATGAAACTTAAGTATTCTGAGAAAAGATCAGTGCATCCTAATAGATTATTCAATGAAAGTAACTGCTCACTTTGTATAATAAAAGCATGCACTACGCATAAAGAATAAGACAGAAGTCATTAGAGATTACAATCTAATCTCTAGTGATTAAAATCATATGGCAGAGATGGAAAATATCAGATTTAATTTATATAGAAGATGAGTGGGAGCAGTTATGCTGAAGGTAAACAAAATGATATATGGTAAATGGAAGAAAAATTGTGTATTTCTGCTTATCCTCTAGAATGTTCAATCAAACTGAAAGGAAATATGTCTTAAACTAATAATAAGGAAGCTATTTGTCACACAGTGCTTAACTGACCTGGGGGAGTCCTTGCAATAACAAGTCTGAGAAGCCAAGAACTTAATGATATGTACTAGAAAGAGCTCCTTAACACAGAGAATGAAACTCTCTAGAGATTGCAGAGCTTAAAGTGCTAACTGATGGCAATTTGGAAGAAAATTTATTGTCATCATCATTTTTGACATATATCTTCTGGTTTCTTTTCTCCCAGCGTGTGCTGGGAGCTACTCAGCATGACACACTGTGATTACTCATTGTTGTTATAGCCACAATGAGAGGTTTTAATTACAGCCTGTGTTGAGTAAGAAAAGGTAACAGTTAGAAGAAAGGACTCAGTCACTATATCTAATTGCTTTCTATATAGATACACAGTGAAGCTATGCTGACCAGTTTTAAAGGTTTAGAGTGGGACTTAATTTTTCTAACATTAACCACCTGAAAAGGTGGGTATCTAGACGGTCTGGACAAGCTTACACTATGTGAAATATAGAGACAAATTCTTGTCTGGGTGTTTTACCATTGATTATAACGATGTCATGATCACTAGTTCAGGTTATGTAGGTACATTTAGCTGTCACACAGCTAGGCAAGAGGAATAACACCTTAATGCCTGCAGTTAAACGTTTAAACAGAAAACAAGCAGCATCTGATGTTCAGAGTAGGAGCATGAGGGTGAGCTTTGTATCATGGACAGCTTGCAAGTGACATACTGTTAGATCCAGGCAAACTGTTATCAAAGAGGAAGGGTAAATACTATCTCTAGCTTCAGTCATTTTAAATAGAGATTATTGGAAAATTTCAGAACAAATATTTCTTCACTGATATTGGTTGACACATGAAAAAGCTCACATATAAAAGCTCATATCAGTGAATTTGAATTAAAGAAATTTTGTCAGTGTGTGAAACCTGCCTGATCTGCCTGATTTCTTGTCTGGCTCCTTCCCTAAAAACCTCAGAACTAACCCCAGATTTTGAAGTTATTCTGCTGAGAATTCCAGTGTTCTGAAAAACAAACCGGTTTTTCTCAAATACTACCTGTTTCAAATTGTTGTGATAGTCTAGTACATGACTTTTTTTATTCCACTGTGTCTTATCTGTCATAAGGAAATGCAGACTTATATGGAAATTGTTTACTGTTTTTTGCTTTTGTGCCTTTACTCTTCAATGAAATAGGCCCCAGCAGAATTCTTTGAGGGTAGGTGTGTGTCATACATTCTATTTTATGGCAGATTCATTCAGCTACAGCAATGAAGCAGAAGTATGTGTTCACAGCAGATGGTCAGACTTGACCATCAGGCATTTCAAACAGTTACATTCATTTTTATGCTATTTTTCCCCACATTCTTAAATAATTGTTTTCAGGTAATAGATTTTCTGCTATCATAAAATAGTGGTTAAAGGCCCCATGGGCAAATCATGAAGCTACTCTTGGAATTGAAGAAAGGATTTGCTGCTAGATAACGGGGAAATGACTACTCACCTAGCTAACCATTAAACAAAATCAAAGTCATAAAGTTTCTTCCAAGAAAAAAAAAAAAGTGTTTTTTAAAATGGAAATTTCTTTAGGATAAAATCAGTATTTCAATGCTACTTTATTCAAAGGTCAAACTATTAGAAAGCATATTGTTTAATTCTAACTTATGCTGACATGAGACGGTCACACAACAGAGAAAGAAGCAGCTTGAAACAATGTAGTAAGTACATTGATCACTAACCACTGGAGATCAGAGTTCAAATTACAACTGAATCCTGAGTTTCAGCCCCCCGCTGAGGGCTGAGTCTGGAGCTGTGCTTTGTAAAAAAGTAATCATCAGAATAAAAAACCTTGCCCATAAAAAACTATTAACATTTGCAATGTGGATAACCCAGTGAAAATTAGTAATTTTGTGAACTAGAATTAAAATATGGGATACTGGGAGGGCAGGGCTGGCAGTTTGCTGACTGAGGGAGATCTGGTGCAGATACTCCAAGTAATACGCCTAGCACAGAGAGCATTCACTAGTGAGAAAATGGAAGTGTCTCCATTTTCTCTTAAAGTAACACAAATTACCGTCTATAATATTAAGCGAACCTGCTCCAGAAGTCTGATTAGTACAGCTGTATGTCAGCTACTGAAGCAAAGTGAAAAAGTTCACTGAAGAGATACATGTTAGCTTAAATCAGCTTACAGTAACCTTATGTCAGTCTGCCTATCCATCTTGTTTTCCAGTTCTTTCTTTCTTCCTTCTCCCCTCCCCGAATTTTACATGCCCGTCTTTCTCTGCCCTGTTATGTTTCTCTTCCGTCTATTCTTTTCCTCCCTCACTTTTGCTATTTGTGGAACATGCAGTTGGAGATTTGCTATAGAAGACACTCCAAGAAGGGGAAGAACATAGAGAGAAAGAGAGCAAGGAGAAACAGAGACAGAGAAACATAAGTATCTAAAAATCAGTTTTTAACATGTTTGTGTCTCACATACAGCCCCTAGCTGCAACTTCTAGCGGACTGAATGAAGGTGAAGTGACCTGACAGAAA
This sequence comes from Psittacula echo, assembly GCF_963264785.1. Taxonomy (NCBI): domain Eukaryota; kingdom Metazoa; phylum Chordata; class Aves; order Psittaciformes; family Psittacidae; genus Psittacula; species Psittacula echo. The sequence continues at coordinate 39,820,096 of NC_137737.1, read as the reverse complement.
GCCTGACTGCACAGCTGTATTGATAACTGGTAGAAACACTCCTTAGCTTTCAGAAATGGCACTGATTTAATATTAGGTAAAATTAGGAAATAATGCAATAAAGTATAGAAGAGATATCTAGTTTTAAAATACACCTGTTAATTTCACAGAAAAAAAGCTTTTTTGCTTAAATGACAGCTCTGTTGACAGAACAGATGGGGTTATGGATCAGTAGAAAACCTAATAAAAGATCTGAATATATTTACAGTGGCTGGATTTTTCCACAGAGACTTTCCTTTTCTTGTGTTCTTTTTGCTTTATGTGGGTTTGTTTTTTTCAGAAGTGGAGAATTTTTATTTGGTTTTTGTTTTGTTTTGTTTTGTTTTTAAATATTTGCTCTTATTGCCTTTAGTCAGATTATAACAGTACTACATATTCAGTAGTTTGTTATCAGCTTTATAACTAGTTAAGTAAGAAACAATAGGTGTTTATTGCAAAATCAGTTTATGTATCTGCTTTTCACTGCTGTTTGCCCTCTGAATAGCTTTCATATGGATGAATCTGTAATGTCCAGAAGAAATTAGTTTTTTAAAAGCTTGACCAATGGAAAAGTAATTTTTTTTTTTTGCCTTTCTTGCTCTGCCTTTTCAGCATTGGTCTAGTCTTTTTAACAGCTAAAATGGTCTGCTTTAACCAGAGCCTGCCACCACCGGGCATTGTTCCTGGCAGGTGGATTGTAGTATATATTGGAGATTATAAATCATTTTGACATTCTCAGACAGTCATAAATTTATCTGCTTATATGGGAGACAACACTGTACAATAACATTTAATGCTGCTGCTTCTCAACATTGTACAAGCTAGGTTCACAAGTACAGACTAAGATTGCATCAACATGAATATATTCTTAAAACTTTTCACTTGTACTTTAAATGTCTGTCTATAAGAAACAAACAAAAAAGCTACAAAACCACTCTTTTTCTTACCCTCCATGTAATACAGGGGCAGTGGTTTACACTCTATTTGAATCACTCACCCCGCAGAACAGGCTTAAGTTCTGCAATAAATTCTATATATGCCAGTGTGGTCCATGGGAAAGAATAATGCTGGGATGTTGTATCTACATATTGCACAGTCCTCTTCTGATATTAGAGATTAATTTCACAGAAGCTTGGGGAATTCACTCTCTAGTTTCTTGCTAACAAGTTAAATTTATGAAATCTTCAGAGAAATGACCTTTAAACAATTTATGAGAACCTAAGACACTTTAGATGCAATAAAAATAATTTCATCACATTTCTCCCAGCTCCACATTCTGTTAGCGTTGTTATGGTTACAGAGTCAAGACTTGATAATTTAGGAGAGGCTGGAATTAAGGATTCCCATGCAATTTCAATTCAAACCCTCTTGCGTGCTCAGGCACAGTATTTGATTGGAAGATCACAAATCCCTCTACACCTCCCTCCCTAATCAAAAACTTTCATTCTGCTATTCAGTGCTTAGCTTTGCAATAAGATTATTATCACAGCATATAGGAGAGGTAATTCACTATGCTAAGTGAAAAAACAGGAAAAAAATATTGTTATTATGAACAGTTAAACCATCTCTTCTGTCGTCAGTGTTCAAACCTTCAAACTTCTTTACTTAATACTGCTCTAGTAGCTGACATTTGAACTCCAAGTCCATTCTTGACAGTTTTATTGGGAAGAATAGATGATAGCCCTAAATCTGGCTTGTTTGAATAACTTTGATAGAAGAGCTTATTTCAACTGATATACTGTGTATTTTGAGAAAGAAAATCTTTCCCATGATCTTCAGTGCACCACAGATTGTTAATAATATATGGTGAGCTACAGCTAATGTTAACAGAATTTCTAACAGTATTCCATTCATAAATTTGCAGCCAAAGAGCGTGCAATACATATGTAGAACAGGGAACTATTCCCCTAATGTTAATGCTCCGTGCAATCAATCATGGTACTTGAACAATTCAAAGCACCTTGTATCCTCCTTTAAGGTGTACCACTTGGCAGAACAAAAACCTAGTTAACCTCCATTGCTGGTCAACAGCACTAACAGACAGCTGTAGCATCCGAAAATCTGTGAGGCCAAAGAATCCTTGCTAAGTTCCGGTTTTCTACTGACAATTTCATGTCAACAGTTGGGATGAGGTGGCAGGCAGCCATGACAAACATTCCATATTAATAAGGGACAGATTTACATTTTGTAAAGGCACAGGACAAAGACTTTTATATAACCTGAAGTCGGTTTCTATACAGCTGAAAAACTGATTTTATTAACCTACATCTTCTCCAAACGCAAAGACATTGCACTTTTTCATCTATTTGGAATAAAAAATGTAATTTTTTTCTGTATAGTTCCTAGCAGATGATTATTTTTACTACTCTTGAAACAGTCTGTTACAAAGCTGGTACAATGCCCTGCCTTTGTTCTTCACTTCAGTAACTGAAAATCAAGACAAGATATCTTAATTTCACAAATATTTTCAAAGAATTAGACTGAGAAAGGTATTGCATTACTGCATATCATATCATGTATGTGAAAGAAATTCATAATATATCAAAGCATGACATATTCTGAAATGTGTTCTCAAATATGACCTGTTAGCCAACTCTTTTATGTACAAAATGAGACTAAACTTATTTGTACATGACAGTTTTCTATCTTTTGAATAAGAACAGACATTGATAAGATGTTTTCTAATTTGTTTTTCTTACTAGAAGGATTTTCTCACAGCAGTACTTTTGAATATATTACTGTAAAAGCAAGAATAACCTAAAGTTTTATTCTGTTTTTCATGATGCACGTGATGACCTGCTGCTTTACAGGATTGACAGTTTTGACATCTAAAATTTCCTTCCCATTTTTTCTTTCCTTTTTCTTGTTTTGGGAAGTAATCTGAATTTTAGAGCACAGTAGTCTATGTTAGCTTTTCTTCTGTCTCCAAACTTGTACTTTACAACTTTTTTGGTTATGTTGTGATATTCACCAAAACTCACCAGCAGGACTGATACTACATATGGACCTGGACTATTAAATCCCACATCATATCTTTATGTTGTGGGCACCAAGTATATACACAGAGCCATGAAAATAGTGACAGGCCAATGCAAGTCTTACTTGCCATTTTATCACAGGACATACAATGCTTGCTTTTCATATGGAAAATTTGTGAATCTCAGCCTGTTTCTTTCCAAATGTAAATATGTAGATAGGTTGCATATTTGCTTTCAGTGTTATGTTAACTTCCATTAATCAGTGTGAATAGCTTTGTTTGAGCCCTCAATGGAGGAAGCAGGCTGATCTTTTCCTGAGAAACTACTGAGCAGCTAGACAAGAGGTAAGGAAGAGAGTGGAGACTGCAGATGAAATCAGACTTGGCATGACAGGATGACACAGCACAGAGCTGCCAACCTGCGGCTCACAATAAAAAGACTGAGAAACAACTGAAAGGAGAAAGAGAGGGGAGATGAAGGGTCTCAGAGACAAGTGAATGCTTCCTCAGGACCAGAGGATGAAAAGCAGAGCTTGCAGCCACTCAGAAAGCATCCAAGGTAACTGCAACAAGATGGGAAGTGAGGACACATCTGTGAGGAAAAGTAGGCAAGGGGATAGCTGTGAGTAAATGCTTTTATACCTACTCTATTTTCCTTAGTCACACTGAGTTTTCTTGATTTAAATAGTATTCTAATTCAGATTCCAAGAAAGCTGGCTTTGAGTTTAAAAACCTTTTTGTGTTCAGGCTGGGTACATCTACTTTTGAGACAGAGCATGTTGCAAGTACGTCTTAAGGGATAAAAAAAAAAAAAAAAAAACAACAAAAACCCAGACGAAAAGCCATGAGGATGTTATTAGGAAAAAATGTGCCAAATGTTTTTTGCTTAGCCTGGGTTTGACTGCAGGTCATAAAATCATAGAATCATAAAGTAGTTAGGGTTGGAAAGGACCTTAAGATCATATAGATCCAACCCCCTGCCATGGGCAGAGACACCTCACACTAAACCATGCCACCGAAGGCTCTGTCCAACCTGGCCTTGAACACCGCCAGGGATGGAGGATTCACAACTTCCCTGGGCAACCCATTCCAGTGCCTCACCACCCTTACAGTAAAGAACTTCCTCCTTATATCCAATCTAAACTTCCCCTGTTTAAGTTTGAACCCATTCCCCCTTGTCCTATCCCTACAGTCCCTAATGGAGAGTCCCTCCCCAGCATCCTTATAGGCCCCCTTCAGATACTTCAGATAAAATATTGTAATCTTGGCAGCCACAGAACTACAGCCACCTTTTGGGGTCCCCAACTTGTGGGTATGATGATATGGTATAACTTCTAGTAGAAAACACTGGCCCAAGTTGCAGCTGCATCTGCAGGTGTTTTCCCATGCACAGGCAGAAGAGGACACAGGCAGCTTCCTGGAAGTGGCAAGAACCTGCCTGCTTTCCTTTCTTGCTTGCTTGACTGCTTGCTTCCTTCCTTCTTCCTGCTCTCTTCCTTCCCTGCAAATTAGTTGTGAAAAATCTTGCAGTCAGCTCATGCCAGAGGAAATGGAAAAGAAAAACAATGTCTATTTTCTCCTCTTAGCTTTTATACGGTAAGAAACATTACTAACCAGGCCGGAAGAAACAATATTTTGCCTGTATTTACATTTCTGTCATATTGCTAACTTCAACTTGATTTTCAGCTCTTCTGTCAATCTATCTCCACTTCTATCACTGACGTTGCCCCATTTCACTTATTAACCAAATACATCCCTGTCTTAATAAAAGGTCTTACAAATGTTTTCAGATTACTTGGAGCTCCACCAGTTTAGAAACACAGCTACATACCCCCACAAGAGAGATTATACTCCTACACTGCCTGATCCTTGCACCTCCTTCCAGATTCCTTGTACACCTTGAGCTTAGATGAGGAAGGTGAGTATAGAGGATTCAGCTCTCTGTTCATGTTGACCTGATGAAAGGTTAAATTAACTGACTGGTAAGGCAGTGAATAACTTCTATGTGAGAGTAAAAGTTATTTTAAAAGGGTCAGAAAACAAGTATTGTCTCAGACCTCAAGCATATACGTGACTGAGGCCCCTGCCAACTCCCTGGCCCCCCAGCTTTTTAATGAGCTCTAAAATACTTAACAGAATAGAAAACAAAAAAATGAACTCTAATCTTCAATGCATTAAAATTATTTTTTTTTTTTAAAGAGGTCTAATTATTTGTTTCTCACCTTCTTATAATAAGTAAGAATTTTAAGTTGTGATACTTAAGGGACATTTTGGAATGCTGTACAGCAATTCTCACATTTGATTCATAAAAACATTTGTAATACTTTATGAACATACAGATTTTCTTCTTTAAGCAGATAAAGATATGGCAGACTTCTATTACAAGGAATTCAATTCAGGATTTTTTGCTGAAATATCCAGGAGAGAAAGGAATGTTTATAATCCTCTTTTATGTTTAAAGACTTCCTTGGAAAGCCAGCAGTTAGATGGGGATATAATCACAAACACTGGGGTGCTAGAATTTGTGAAGATGGAAGGGCAATAGTGCTGTCCATCCATAACATATTGTAATGTTTTCTGAGCCTCTTTCCTTGATTTGGTTTGGAATTCCAATGAAAAAGTATCTTTCCTGATATTTTATATTTTTGACAGATGGTAAATACCACACAACTAGTTTGCACGATATTTCTACAACATCTTCAAGTCTAACACAAAAGCATTTAAAACAAAGTTGTATTTCAAAATAATTCTTTTTGGTAAGAGATGAACAAAATCCTGCCCAATTTATGGAGTGAACGTTGGTGTAAGGTTGTCTGGCTTTTTCAATTTACACTTTCAGGTGGAGATAAGAACATTTACATCAGCTGAAGAATTGGTTTAGTTATTACTGTGGTGTTACTTACTACTATGAACTTCTTTTACTGCTCGGGAATGAAGCTAGAAGTACGAAATGTACGGGGCCAAGTACTGGTAAGAGTGGAAACAGGATTTGTTGCAGGCATGTGCACATTGTAGAACTTGTATGAACATCAATGCAAACTGAAGGATCTATGCAGTTTTGTAAACTAAGTACTGAATTTTGTTTCTTTTATTTCATAATCGAAACATGGCTAGTATCTCAGACTATCCTCAGTCTTTTCTTGAAAGGTTGAGGGTTAAAATGAGAGCAGCAGTTGGTGTTCATGCATGTAGTGTTCTTGTGAGTAACAATTTATATGAATTTGTTTACCTTTGAGATTAATTATTTCTTCCTGAGCATTTAATGAAGCCTTAGTTCTTGCCCCTAAGCAGGTCCATTCCAGCTATTTTCTTTTTTCCTCAAGAAAGAAACTGTGAGAGCTTACTTTCCATGAGGATTCAATAAAACCAGCCTTCCTGTTGCTCTGGTCAGCCATACAGCAAAAAGGAAGTTAAACTGTTTGCTGACATATCTCTTATGGTTTGGGTCTGAGCCTCTGCTCTTGTGCCTGCTGCCAGAAGTTTGACTTGCACAGACAATACTTTGTGGGTGGTGACTTCACTGGGAATCAAGAGCCAAGAACTGAAATGTCCTGTGTGCTATGTCTGTGGTGCTTAGGAAAACATTACTGGATCCACACTTTTAAAGTTATGGCAGATGTGCTTATTTTGTGGTAACCATGCAGTGGAAGAAAGCTGTTCTCTGGCCCCTAAACCCCAGCTTAGCTAATCATAAGGAAGGTTAGCAAATGCAGTACTTTTCTCATGACATTTCATAAACACAAGGTTACAAAATGAATGTGGATGGAAAGGCAAATAATCCTTCCATCCCTTGTGATCTGCATAGAATTGTGGTTTGCCTGAACTGGCTGAAAGCTCCTGGTAATTATTTAGAAAGATTGGCACTGTTTAGAGAGCTAACATATCTGCATAAATTCCTATCTTACCCTTGCATTCTTTGGAACATACAAATGAATCTTGATATGTAAGGACTATCCTAAATCCAGATGTAGAACTTGTATTAATATCGTTGATATTTGATATCATTGATATCTTGAGCACACAATACAGGCTGGGTAGAGAATGGATTGAGAGCAGCCCTGAGGAGAAAGACTTGGGGGTGTTGGTCGACAAGTCTAACATGACTCAGCAATGTGTGCTTGCAGCCCAGAAAGTGAACCATACCCTCTGCATCAAAAGAAATGTGACCAGCAGGTCGAGGAAGGTGATTTTCCCCCTCTACTCTGCTCTTGTGAGAACTGACCTGGACTACTGCGTCCAGCTCTGGGGTCCCCAACATAAGAAAGACATGGACCTGTTGGAGCTAGTCTCAAGGAGGGCCATGAAGATGATCAAAGGATTGGAGCACCTCTGCTATGAAGGGAGTCTGAGAATTGGGCTTGTTCAGCCTGAAGAACAGAAGGCTCACAGGAGACCTTACAGAAGCCTTCCAACAGCGAAAGGGGAACTACAAGAAACCTGGAGAAGGACTTTTTAAGGAGGCCATGTACTGACAGGACAAGGGGTAATGGCTTCAAACTGAGAGGATAGATTTTGATTAGATACTAGGAAGAATTTCTTTACTGTGAGGGTGCTGAAGCACTGGAATAGGTTGATGAGAGAAGTTATGGCTGCCCCATCCCTGGCAGTGTTCAAGGCCAGGTTGGATGAGGCTTTGAGCAAAGTGGCCTGGTTGTGGAAGAGGGGGCTGGAACTAGGTGATCTTTAAGGTACCTTCCAACCCAAACCATTCTATGATTATGATATTTCCCTACAGTTCACAGTCAGCTTGAAGGAATCAGAAATTAACACATAAACCAATATTTATATAAAAAAGCAAGTATAACCTTACTTTTATAAGTTTATACTTATTAGTATGAACTACTTATTAAGTATATACTTACAAGATGTAGAGATATTGGTTGCTGTTTGGCCTGTCTGATTTACTCCTGCATATACTATGGGACATTATGAACAGAACGGTGAAAGCCTCAGTCAAAGTTGAACAGTGATTACAGCTAAATAAACCATTCCATTCTTTTTTTAGTACATTACTGAGAACAATCTTTACTAAATGTTCTTAACTGCAGCCAGTTACTGCATTACTGAAGTCCCGAAACTTTACTCAGCAAACTGTTAGGTATATCTATCATTGCCTTACTCACACTAGTCTTCCAGAATCCTCAATCATATTAAAAAAAAAATGGCAAAGGTGTCTTTATTAATTTGGTTTTCAACTTTTTGAGATAAGCACGTAAGAAAACCCAAGTGTTCTGCAAGAACTCGCATTGTTCTTCCACGTTTTTAACAGAAACTGTTACTGGCTTCTTGGGGTTCCTGGGAGCCTCTAAGAGCATGTAGAACCTTGACATTTGTTTATGTAGTTATAATTTACTATTACAGCTCCTGTGTTTGTTGTTATATCTGGGTCCCATTTCATGAAGGTGAAGAGTCCTTCTCATTAAGAACTTGAAACGAACACACCAAAAGGGCTGGAGGAGATGGAGGAGAGGGAGGACTGTTACAAGCTCATTGCTGGTGAAGAAGAAAGTCACAGAGAGGAAAAGAGTGAACTTTATTAATATTTAATCAATATTGCACCAGAAAGCCTTTTGAAAGTAGGTAGGATATGAGTTTTTAAATTGCTTGCAAGATCTGGAAGAACTTAAATTAGAGGAGCTGCACAGGCTGAGCTCAGAAATCTTCAGTTCCAGACTTGCACTTTATTCTCGGAACTAGTTTATACCCCTACAGAAGCAGAATGTATGGATGTGCACAGTAAGTGCTCAGTTGCTCAAGCGCTTTTTTTTGTGGCCTTAGAATTTTTACTTCAAAAAATTTGTTTTCTAATGGTCCAGCCATCTTTCCTGCCAGGCTTCATAAATCCATGCAAGAAACTGCTGCTTGAACTGCCCTAAAAATAACAACAGAAATAAAAAAGTCAATCCAAACCAAAACATTTCCATGTGGGTTCTTTGTTGCAGAAAAGTGAAACTAGCCATAAGGAATGCACACACTGGCACCACTTTGAATACTTTTGAATACTTTGAATACTTCAATATTTTTTTAAAACCACTAAAAAAATTCTGTTTTGCAATTTTTCTGTGCTTCCCGTTTCACTGATGTTATATGTATTGGGTTTGCATGGCAAGGTTTTGGTGGCAGGGAAGCCATAGGAGTAGCTTCTATGAGAAGCTGTCAGAGGCTTCCCCCATGTCAACAGAGGCAGAGCTAGCCAGCTCCAAGACAGACCTGCTGCTGTCCAAGGCTGATCCCTTGGTAGCCCAGCAAAGATGGTAGCGCCTCAGGGATAACATAGTTAAGATGGGAAAAAATAAAAGTGCACAACTGCAGCTGGAGAGAGGATTGAGAATGTGAGAGAAACAGCTCTGCAGACACCAGGGTCAGTGCAGAAGGAGGGGAGGAGGTGCTCCAGGAGCCAGGGCAGAGATTGATTGACCTGCGGCCTGTTGTGAAGATCTTAGTGAGGCAGGCTATTCCCTACAGCACACTGGTGGAACAGACACCTGCAGCCCTGGGAGGACACCAGTGCAGGGGGATGCTTGAAGGAGGCTGTCACCCCATGGGAATCCTTCACTGGAGCAGGTTTGCTGGCAGGACTTGTGACTCCATGGGGTACCCAAGCTTGAGCAGTCTGTTCCTAAGGGACTGCACCCATGGAAGGGCCCCCCACACAGGAGTAATTCATGAAGAACTGCAGCCTGTGGGAAGGACTCAGGTTGGAGAAGACCACGGAAAACTGTAAAATTCCCTGTCCCCCTGTACCAATGTGGGGGAAGAGGTAGAGAAAATCATGACTGAAGTTGTGTCCAGGAAGAAAGAAAGGTGAGAGGAAGGCATTTTAAGCTTTGGTTTTATTTCTCATTACCCTGCTCTGATTTGATTGGTAATAAATTAGATTAATTATCCCCGAGTTGTCTGTTTTGCCTGTGACAGTAGTTGTTGAATGATCCCTCCCTGTCCTTATCTCCACCCATGAGCCCTTTTCCTATTTTTTGTCTCCCCTGTCCAGCTGAGAAGTGATACAGCGGCTTGGGTGGGCACCTGGTGTCCAGCCAGGGTCAAATCACCACGGCACACCAGAATATGAGCCACAGATAAGTCTTCTGACAGCTTTTGTAGTCTGGTAACATTAGAAAGGAGACTGTTTTGGAATACTGGGTGGAAGTACTTTGTAATGAGGACACACTTCATTCACAAGAAGGAAAACTGTTTTTCAGATGCTGAAAAAGTACTCAATGTCCAGAGAACCTTCTCCCTGTAGCATGTAAAATACACATGTTCCTGATGTTTTTGCGTACTGATAGCTCAGGCTTGTACTGAAAGGTACAATCTAAGAATGAAGACAACTATTCTTCCTTTCTAAATATTCCAGAGATTTCTAGGTCATACGGGAAATTTTTCCTCAAAAATGACTTTGTAGAAACATTTCTGACTAGACAGCTTTTTGCAGAATATTTTGTTAAAATTTCTGCTTTTCACCAGAAAACTTGAAAGTCTTTGATATTCTAGCGAAAAAATGATTCTTGAGATTTTGAGCAAGACTAACACTATTGTCATTTTCACTAGCATGTCTTTGATGAGACAGAGATGAAAGGAAAAAAAAGGATCAATCTTCTAAATTTTAATTTCACAGTATAATGTTTAGAAAATTCTAAGCAAATCAGAATTTACAGAATTAGGCTAAAATCTGCCTATCTGTTTAAGAAATAATATTATATCCCTACTATCCTATATATTGCATGCAAATTTATGTTCTCCCATTTCCATGTAAAAAGATGCAAATGAATTTGTTTAGCCCATGGCATTAGCATAGGTTTTGCCTGGGTTTCTTTCTTTTTTGCCCTTTTTTTCCCCCACAGACTGTATGAACTATAAATTACTTTCTTGAGCCAGCCTGAAAAAGAGGAATCATTTCATTTTGATTACTGTTGCAGCACGTGTGCTTCTGAAATACTAGCAGAGCTTTGAATGCTGCAATCTAGCGTGCCTTAACAAAAGAATTTTACAGTTCACTGCTGTGCATTTTTTAGGAATACTTGTACATTTTTCATGCTCAAGAAGAAAAAATATTCAAATAAAGACGGCCTTGAAAATTTACTGAAGTATTTGTTCCAGCTTTTGCATGCCAATACCAGCTGTGAGGACTTCAAACCAGCAGAACAAAATAGGTTATTAAAAAAGAAGGTTAGAGACTAAAGATGGAAAAGTTGTAGAAGAAGCTCAAATGTCAAAAATAAGATTATTGTACTATGCTTTGATTCTCTGTATTTATGGGAAAAGCACATGCCTAATTCCTTCCTGTGCTCAGTCTTTGTTTCGTGCACATTTAGAATGAAGTTATTTTGAAAGAGATACCTGCTTTTTCTTCAGTAAGTATAAAGAGTTCTGTTAAGTTGTGCTCTAAACTTTGAAAAGTGTGCAGACCTGTTAAAACATAGAATCTATTGATATTGCGCACTGGGTAAGGGACAGGTTATACTGTCCATATTACGCCCAGGGTTAGCATGCAGTATTTGAAATGTACTCAAATTATACTTGCTAAATGAGAAATGATAGATGGAGTTGGAATAAATTATGAAGGCTTTGAAATCAGCTTCAGTAATTAACATTTATTGCAACAAGAAAGAGCGAGCAGAGATGCAAAACCAAGAACAATAGGTTCAGATCAATAGCCAAGAATCCCCTCTGCAGCTGCTTTCTGAGAAACATCAGCCTAAAAACCCTGCAGTCATCCAAGCAAGGAAGGACAATGCTGCAATAAATGAGATGCATGATGATGACAGCTTGGGCAAGAACTTTTATTAGATGTGATGGGTAGGAAAGAATCTTAGAATGAAAACTTAAGAAAATATGTGCAAGGTATAGATGCAACCTGCCTGTAGGTATTAGGTAAAGTTCAGAGTGTAAAATCTTCAGAGTGTAATCATCTCAGGATGATTAAGGAATAGGTTTCCTGGAGGATTTTTTCACAAGACAAAATTCAAGTGACACTGACCTTGTAGTGAGTATAGACTGCATAGAGAAAGCTGATTAGAACTTCACCATCTTTTTCATATATGCAATAGTTCTGCCATATAAATCTTATATTTATATTTGGGGGCACATTATGACACCTATGAATGTCTTAAGTTGGCCTTACTCTAAGATATATTTTAATGTCAATATAGATAAATATATAGTTTTAGAAAGCTAAGAAAGAGTAATTTGATAATTTTGCAACTTCTGTATTATATTTAAACACACAGCTGTGTTGTATATTGCCATATTGAAATGCAATACTCATAGTTCTCTAGTGGTACAATTTTTGTAGATCAGAATAAAGCATTAGGTATATCAACAACTTCTGTGTTTACAGTGACTTGTATTTTGCTTTCTGTAATAATGTATTCTAAAAACACAAAGTATTAGAAAGATAGCTGTAAAAGCATTATATCTCTATACAGATATAGATTATATATATCTATAGCTATACATTCATCTGTATAGATAGATATAAAAGCTAAATTAAGTATATTTACTATACTTGTATAATCTAATTTGGTCTATTAGTCACACAGCTGTACACATTTTAGCTTTACTATCTTATGATCCATCAGAAAAAAACCTCAGCTACTTACATTAAGTAAAACATTCTCAGCCTGTAGCTTTTTTTCTGCTTTATTACAAGAAATGTACTGGTAGACTTTATTGGTAACATAAGGGAAGCCCAGACAAATGGAGAATTTGACAAAATACTTATTAAACTACTAGAACTATAATAATTAATAGTTGTGTAACCTCAAAGTGCATTCTGCTAAATTGCCTCACCTTCACTTCTAAAAGCAAAAGTGTTGGGAAGACGCTGTCCATGGATTTCTATGACTATGTAAACACAATATTTTCCATACACTAAAATATTAAACAAATTTTAGGAGATCTTTCTTATATTTTCCTGAGTCCCAAAGACTTTTACATTAATAAAGTATCAATTTACAGAAGGTTAAAGAAAATCAAAATAAATAAAAGTTTTTATCCACCTATTGAAGGCTGTTAATAATGAGTGATTAAAAAACTCCTGCTGTCCTATTTATTCTATGTCTTTTTTAATAGACTACAATACAAATCAAACCATGCACTTTCATTCACCTGATAAAAAGCAATGGTTTGCTAAAGAGTACCTAAAATCTGAAAACTAAGTTACCAGAGGAGAACTAACTATTTATAAACTAGAATTCAGCTCTGTGAAAAAAAAGCATTAGGATATTCAGCTCTGTTTAGCACTGCTCAAAAATGTGTTGTTCAGATTCTGGTCATGCAATGCTGTTATCAGTCTCTAGCGTAGGAAACTCAAGCATGGAAGGACTGCATCATACAGGCTTCATTTAGCTGTAGGTAGTCATCTTCGTGTTAGCTTCTTTTTGCAGTCGTAAACAAAATTTTTTTATTTGCACAACTTTTGCCACTCAACTCAGTTGAGCAGGCATTTCATAATTGGAAAATACAATAGTTAATAAGGATAAATAGCATATTGAAAAGTTCTAAGTGGAAACAAGAAAATGCATGAAGCAGGAATAATAATAATTTTCTAATATACAAAGTTAATGACCCAAAGGTTAAACATATTTAATATTAGAATTTAGACAATCCTTTTTGTATATTCTCATCTAGCACTTATGGTAAAGAAGCTATTGTCACATGGGGTTGGCTCCAATACTCTTTTCCAACAAATATTCGTTGAGGATTAGCCTAGATGCAATGCACGTGTGTATACACAGTTGATCCTGAAATCTATCCAAGGAATTTATACAGCTTTAAGTACATAGAGAACTACATAGAAAAATAAAGATGTCAGTTTGCATTTATTGACAACCCTTTCTCACTGACCTTGGAGAGAACCAATATAGTTTTGGCTTCCATATGGCTGCACAAAGCATGGGTTAAGGTATGGTTTAGTTCAGCACTGCTAGAAAGACATATGATAATTTCTCATCTAGTCTGCTGATAAAGAAGCACACGTACTGCCAACGAACAAGACAAAGATAAAATATCATGCATCCAAGCCAGTTAGTTTTATCAGCAACAGGGAAATAATCCACTTAAATCTAAACCTTTCTCCCCTCCACCATTTAAAAACGAACAAGCAAAATTTCAACCTCCTGCAGTTTACTGACTTCAGTAACTTAGGTGGATATTTGATGTTGCATTAGATTTTCATGGCAAAGTTGAGCCAGGGAAGAAGGGAGGAACTGAAGAAGATGTTTTAAGATTTGTATTTAGTTTCTCACTATCCTACTCTGATTTGATTAAATACATTAATTTTGCCCAAGTTGAGTCTTTTTTGCCCATGATGGTAATTGATTAATGATTTCTCTCTGTCCCCATACGTATTTCATTATATTTTCTCTCCCTTGCTCAGCTAAGGAGGGGACATGATAGAGCGGCTTTGGTAGGCACCTGATATCCAGCCAGGGTCAACCCACCGGAGATGTTTATTTCTGCACTAACTCTGGTATTTGATCCAACTGTAAGTCTTGCTGAATCACATTAACTTGACAGACTTCAAAAGGATATTTCAACATTCACATACATCATACAATCCAGTATATATTTTTAAAAGAAAATTATTTCTGTTATTGAAAATATGACTTACAGTCCAGATGCAGAAAAAAATATTTTAGCTTAAATGTGTATGTACTTTTTCCCTAAAGGACACACAAAAGTCTGTGTGGAAATAGTGCACAGGTACTGATTCCCACTTAAAGATGTAGCCTAGTAGCTGATTAGAGTAATAGCAAACATGAAAAGATCCTTCCACGAATCCTCTATGTTTATATGCATGTTTTAAATTGAAAAGCGTGGACCTTTTCAGGTAAGTCAACATTTCAAAAGCTGGCAAGAAAATTTCAGCAGTTCTTAATCTAATAGCATTTGCTACTTTTAAACAACCCCTTAACCACCTAGCAACAGCACAAAGGGTATAACACTCAGAGATTTAAATTACACTTTCTGAACAAGAGTGAAAATTGGAAATGTGCAAGATAGCTTGAAGACATTGTGACACCAGGATCTCTACAGGGTCAGACTGAATAGACCACTTATCAGATAGTACAGAATAGAAGATGCATGTCTTCCTTATACAACTTGCAAAATAATGCAGATTCTCAAATACAGATCTCCACCATATCCATCTTTCCTGCCATCCTCAGCACAGGCTTATCTGAACCACAAATTTCCTCACTGTAGTGACTGTTTAAAATAGTATCAACATGTTTGATGATATATATGTTTTCTGAAAGACTCCCTTACACTTTTACAATACATTTTGTACCCAACCAGTACCCTCCAGGTACCTCCTACAAAGAGGGCTCTAGTGAGGTTATTCTGGACAACAAAGTTTTGATACGCAGACATATGGATGTAATCTTAGGGTATGAGAACACTGTTTTTCACACTAAGTACTGTCTTTTACTTCCATTTAAGTGCAGGAAGACTGAGTCTGTAAGAAGATTGTTACTCAAGCTTAGTAAGAAAATCTGAGTCCAGACTGTGTTAATTATTGTTTGATTTCGTATACTCCAAAAGAAGCAATTTATGTGCTTATAATTAGACACACCTCAAAATGTTTTTAAATTTCTGTGGCAAAAAAACAGCCACATGAATGTGAAGGAAAGGGAGCTGTAGGACAAGTATCTTTGCAGCCTTTGTGTTTATACTTCCTTCATTATTATGTAATTCCTCAATTGTCCCTTATTTTTCTCTCTTTTGAAAACTATTTGTTATTTTACAGCTATTCTTTCCTGTTTTGAACAAAACAGAACAAAATATTATGTGATTTAAAGCTTTTCATCTATGTTTCCTACTCTTCAGCAGCTGGATTTTGTAGGAGTAACCCTTCAGGGAACACTCCATATTTTGGTAAACATCCAATATCCAAAATTAATTAACATTCTCCCATATAAAAATATCTCAACACTCAACAAGCAGCCTCAGATACACTTCCTTGATCCTAAACTTGTGCATACTGTAGACAAAATTCTCTCCTGAATTTTAAATGTAATAATGCTTCTAGTTCTGGGATATATGTCATTCTGAGGTAAAGGTGAGCTGCACTTAGTAATAATAAAAATCTCACCATGGTTTCCTACACCATGTAGATACCTCATTTTGCTTTGACTCTTTTTAAAGAGTGATTTGAAAATTAAAATGGAAATATAGGATATTTATCAGAAAATTTGAATGCTTTTAGTGTCTTAAGCACTACAGAGACTCAATTTTGGAAGGAGAAAAAATTCAATTGAGAAAATTTTTTTCATAAATATTCTTCTAAGTGATTTTTGCTGTAACTGTTAAATTAGACTTATTTGCCTATACCCTTCTCAATAATATTTTAGTATCTTCATATTAGAGCATCAATCTTTTTAATCAGATTCTAAATATAATTCTCATGCTGATCTTGAGAGTTGCAGTGAGGGTGATAATGAACTAAATAACCGAGCTTTATGCCTGTTCAGTCGTATTTGTTTAATTGAGTAAAACGTTCGGCTTTCAATTACATGGAGTCAAACTTTAACAGTTACATAGAGACAACCTTGTTTTAGCTTTAGAAAAAAGAAACTGATAAAGACAGATTGCTTCTGAAATCACTGGATTCAGCAATCAACTGATTCAGACCACTCACAAGTGAACTTCACAGGATGCCACTGCTTCATTGGAGATGGTGGCAATCTGCCCTATACATTTGATTGGGTTTGACTGAGATAAATGTTATTTGTGGGGTTTTTTCATCATTTCTAGGAGCTGCAAACTGCATGAAGCAGCTGGCTCCAGTGTGATAAAAAGCTGACCTCAGGATTATACTATTATCTTCAAAGAGGAGGAAAAAAGCAAAGCTAGAAGTAACTGCTTCTAAATAGGAAAAGATAACCAGTGTATCCATTTGTAAGGAAAAAATTGATAATTTACTAAATGGAAAGTTTCTAACTAGGTAAAACTGATTTGGCCAAATGTGTTTACTTTGAAGTTACTTGATTCAAGTAGGGAAAATATAAAAATCCAAATCCTTAGAAAAATTTGGCATATTTTTCTTGTATGCTGTCTTCCTAATACAGTGAAAAGGAATGAAAATTATTAATTAATAATAGTTGAATATATGAAATGCCACAGACCTCAGGTGAGTTCAGTTGACCATTTCATATAACTGACAAAAGCAAACATAAAAGGTGAGAACATGACAAATTTATTTTTAAATTAAAACCTTTGAAAAAAAATCACTATTCAATTGTTTTATATATAAAAGAAAAGATGCTAGCATCAACAAGCATGCATGAAATTTTATTGGGAGCTTGTTCTGTCTGGGTTGGTATACTTGTGTTTACGTAGACTCATTACTGCTTTTTTATGAAATAGAAAACATGGAAAACACTACTGAAGATTTGAATTTCCTATGATGCTTAGTGTTCTCTTATACATATTCTTAATGACATCATGTTTGCGTTTTTTGGAAAAAGCTATGATGTTCAAACTGAAACAGGGGAAGTTTAGATTGGATATAAGGAAGAAATTCTTTACTGAGAGGGTGGTGAGGCACTGGAATGGGTTGCCCAGGGAGGTTGTGAATGCTCCATCCTTGGCGGTGTTCAAGGCCAGGTTGGATGAGGCCTTGGGTGACATGGTTTAGTGTGGGGTGTCCCTGCCCATGGCAGGGGAGTTGGAACTAGATGATCTCAAGGTCCTTTCCAACCCTAACTATTCTATGATTCTATGATTCTTTGTTAGAAGCATGAAAAGCCAAAAAGCAACATATAATTTTATCAGGAACAGGCACCCTCATTTCACAAATCTTTTCTGAATAAGAAAAGATAAAGAGTAAAGTGAAAAAAATATATGAAATAGAAACTTCAGGAGAGAGTTTTCTGTGAGCAAATCTCTAATGAGCATTTCCATCAATATACTGTACAATTTCTTTCACAACAAGTTTTGTTTCATTTATTCTGGAGAACAGAGTTATTAACTTGCCTTCCCATTCTCGATTTTATCCAGTGCAGGCAACCTGAATTTATTATTTTATTTGCCTCAGTATCACTTTTCAGATGGCACTGGCTAACTGAAAGATATGAAAAATGGTGTTCTATATATGTTTGTATATATGTCTCCATATAAGAATATGCTTTTGTCTTCATTTTGGAGAAGGCAAATCTTAGCATAACATTCCTTTTCAATGTCTTATCTTTTTGACTGCTCACCATTATTGTGCTTTTATTTATGGTTACCTCCTTGTTCCATTCCTCCTCTCCGTATTGTTTCTTATGTGTGACTACCACTTTCTTGGGTAGCTATATGGCTCTATATAGCTCTATCAATTTACCTGTGTTGCACTTGTTTAGTACAGCTAAAATATTCTTAGGAAGGGAGAGAAATCAATACCAGTGTGCCTTGCTTCAACAGGTAATAATTCAAAGTGATTCAGCAGCTGCTACATGAGCAATCCTCGCTGTGGTGGAAATGTCTGAGAGCAGCAGGACGAACAGCTGAAATGGAGCCTCCCATCTTCTCCCCTTGTAGATTCTTTACTTATGAATTGGGATGTGCCTATCTTGTCAGTTTCTAAGCTTTTTGTCAGTCTTTAAGCTCTGTATTTCCATCAAATCAGAGGCCAGATGCTTCCAAGCATTTTATTTTCTTAGGTGGGAATACTATTATCACTCCTATTTTCATGACATACTGTGTGATATTAAAATAATCCTTCCACTTGCAGTTTTTAAAGATAACTACCACCATCGTGTTTCAAAAATCCAGTAAAACAGTACATATGAGAATACATCCAAAAAAAGCAAACATGTTTAGACAAAAAATCTAACATTCCTCACTGGAAGATATTGCCCAAAAGGATGAGGAATTTCTCTCATTTGCAGCATATGATACTTGATAAGAAAAGGTATTGAATAAGTCTACTGCGGCATTATTTAAAGCTACATGCTACCTTGTAGAGCTTCTCCCCAGAATGCATTGTGCTTACCAGAAGTTAGAATTTTAAAGACAAAATCAGATTGTGAGAAAATGTCACAACTACCAAAAAAGGTTTGGTATCTTTTTTTATATTTTTTGGTGTAATATTATTTGCTGGGTATAAAATGTTTTATTTCCATTAAAACATACTATTTTTGGTTACAATAATGAGCCCATTTTAAAAGTGAGAAGTGAAAAATAGAGGACCAAATACCATGTATCTTTTCTAAGGAGAATAAACAAAAGTCCCTTCCTCTGAGTTAATTATTACCCTGTAAAATCAATTATTTTCTAAAACATGAAAGAGAAAGTAATATTTTTCACTTTTATCACATAAGGCAAACAAACAAATAATTGATTTTCTATACTTTGGGCCAAATTAGCACTTAAACACAACTACAAAGGTGAAATTATTAACTACCTATGTATAATGACTCCTTGAAATTCTAATCTCTACAGTTTAGTTGTCTAGATGGTACATATTCAATGCAATTTTAAAACTGTTTAATGAAGGCGTATTTCTAATTTATAAGATAATTTTTTATTACAGGCCAGTGAACGTAATTACATTTTCTGCTTAAGGATGGAGCCTTCTTACAGTTCAGAAATTAATAAAAGCACTCTCATTGCACTCTTTACTATTATTCAGTGTAACCACTCTGAAATTTAGTATATTACATAGAAACAGTGAAAAATAAAGGATAAAACAAACACTGAAGTATGTTTATTATACTTGAGTTTGTACATTTTAAATGTGAATGAATTGTATTAATCTTGTTCCTCTGGTATGAGAGTTAAAACTATGTATTATCAATCTGGAAATTTATTTTTTTTTCTGTTCTCAGGGGTTTTTATTTAGCACTAGTACAATCTTTGAACCCTTACCTAACACACTTTGCAAACACACTTTTCCCAGCTTGCTTGTTCTTGTCAATACTCCTTTTCTATGTTTCCAGAGGCCTGTGGTCTCACTTTAAAAAAAGTAAAGCCGACACAAAAAAGCCACTGGGCAAAAAATTGAGGAAAGTACTCACATAAAAAAGGAATAATTTTGAAACCAGACGATTGAAATTGCAAAAATTCTAGCATTATTGCTCAAATTATCATGATTTGCAAGCGCAGCCACAGTAGCTGATTGCCCGCACTATTTGGTTGCTTATCCACTGCAGAAGGGAGCTCAGTCAGGACATATAGTAGCTTAGTGAAATGAGAGTGGACGTAGTGTTTCAGACAGGAATGGGTTTGCGTGGCAAGGTTTTGATAGTGGGAGACCTACAGGGATGGATTCTCTGAGAAGCTACTAGAAGCTTCCCCTTGTGTCTGATAGAACTGATGGCATCTATTGTCCAGCCAAAGGCAACCCACCAGATATATTGATTTCTGCAGAAACTCTGGTATTAGCTCCAAACTGTAACTGAAAATGCATCACACAAACTGAGGCTCCATCTAGCCTGGAAGTCAAAGAAGATACCCAAGAACTAGTAAGAACAAGATAAACGTATTCGATATGCCCCCAAAATACTCTCCTGACCAAATAGAAGCAGCAAATACAAGTGGCTTTCAAACCTAACTCAGAAGTCAAATACCAGAGAGGATCAGGACAGCCACCAAGCTTGCTTCTTTCAAGTAGGAAGCTAAACATCATCTGCAACACACTATTGCTCTGCATTTCCTTGCAAGCTTTCACTGAAAACATCCACCATCAAATCAGTAGTCATATTCTCAAACACTGTGACCTCTACTGATGTTACCACAATCATCATGCACCATCTAAGAAAAGCTATTTTCAGTAGCATGAACAGAAATGACAGTAACCTGATGTATCAACCCTGTTACCCACTCCAATATATACTGACGCTATTAGACATATATCAACTGTTACCTTTTCCACCTGGTCTACTGATATCTTTCCAGAGAGGCATGTCAGACCTTGCATTCCACTTTCTATTGATCCCTCTTAGTTGCACACTACTGAAAGAAATTCAGCTTGGTGTCCTAAGTATTCACTTTATACATCTTAGCAACAATAGAGCACACATACAAAAACATGCAGCATCAGAATAACCTGAGAAGTACTATACGTATAAAATCGAGTCTGAACTTTCAATGTCCTCAAATAGTTGATTTGTTTTACCTAAGTAGCAACTGCAAATTCCCTCTGTTGCTATACTGACATGCTAAACTACTTGAAAGAGTCTATACAGTTAACTACTTCAAGCACACCGCATTAAAAATGCAGAAAAATTCACCCCTCCAGAGACTGGATTCTTTTCTATCAATATACCTCAAAATATGGTAGGATGAGCAGCAATTTTGATTTTTAAAGGAACATGATAGAACCTTGAATGAAATGAAGCTTTGACACCTGTCCAGATGTTTTTTATTAAATCAACTTTCTCAGAAAGGCCAAAATTACTTTTAAACTCCAGACTCAGGTTTATAGAAACTAGAGCACAAGCATCTTCAGTGGCGGAAGATCAGAATCCACTGTGTAAGGAAAACTATCAATCAAAGAATATGTTTACAGATTTTCCACTTGTCTACATTGTCACTGAAGAATATTAGTCAAACTCAGTGACTTTTAGGATCACTGCAATCTCTACAGAATTACCTCTGGGTATCTAGAAAGTCTTTCCTTCTCTGCAACTTCTGTGACAGGGCAGTGTCCATACTCTGCTCTTTCAGGGAACTACTTGCTGTCCAACAGGCTTACTGCATCCTGGTGTACTCTGCCTTTTCTCTTGACCTACCCTGCAGTCTAGAAGAGCAGCTGCTCTCAAGAGAAGAAGGTAACTCTACCTAAATCTGTCATCCCTTCTTCAGGAAATTTAAAGCAGTACTGAGAACAAACAGTTAAAAAAAAATAGTATCTTTCCCATGTTAATTTCTAGGGTTTTCATTGTTTGCTTGTTTTGGCTTTTTTTTTCCTAGGAAATGAAAACTGGGATATTTCTACATTTTTATCATTAGAGACATTTTAATTTTTTTTTTTCTTTTCATGATATTGATGTGTGGGATTTTCAAAAATTATGCAGAATCTTATCTTAGAAAAGTGCTAACTCCCCTGTTATATGTATAAATCCTTCAAAATATTACAAACATTGAATGGCATTGATATTAGACTGTTTATCTGGTGATTCCTTTTCTTCTCCATTTGCTATTCTCCAGTGATATCCCTTACCAGTAGAGTTTTCAGACAATCTTCCACTATATTTTGTCCTCAACATAAAAAGGACATGGAACTGTTGGAGCAAGTCCAGAGGAGGGCCACGAGGATGATCAGGGGAGTGGAGCACCTCCCGTATAAAGACAGGCTGAGAAAGTTGGGGCTGTTCAGCCTGGAGAAGAGAAGGCTGCTTGAAAACCTCATAGCAGCCTTCCAATATCTGAAGGGGGCCTACAATGATGCTGGGGAGGGACTTTTCATTAGGGACTGTAGTGATAGAACAAGGAGTAAGGGGTTAAAACTTAAAACAGGGAAGTTTAGATTGGATACAAGGAAGTTAATTACTGTGAGGGTGGTGAGGCCCTGGAAAGAGTTGCCTAAGGAAGTTGTGAATGCTCCATCCCTGGTGGTGTTCCAGGCCAGGTTGAACAGAGCCTTGGGTGGCATGGTTTAGTGTGAGGTGCCCCTGCCCATGGCAGGGGGGTTGGAACTAGATGATCTTAAGGTCCTTTCCAACCCTAACTATTCTATGATTCTATTGCAACACACACTATACTAGTATACCTGAACAGAGATGACCTATTTCCCTAACACAAGCACATACAGCTCTTCTAGTTACATTAGCCCATCATTTTAGGTCATTTTCATTTCTATGCCTTTGCACCTATTGTAATTACCTATGAATTACATCAGAACTCAGTATCAGGTTTCTTAGTAAATGATGAGGGGAAGTATCCTATTTACCATTTTACTATTCCAACTATCTTTTATTTCTGTAGATGATTTTTCTGTTGATATTTCTGTAGATATTTCTGTTGATTTCCTTTCATTTGAAAGTCCTAATGTAAGTTCAATTTTTATAATTCTCTTGTATCCTTCAAATATCAATTACTCCCCTCATGTCTTGTCCCTACAAGCAATTTTCTTGTTGATCAATGGTTTAATATACCAACTATCAACTCCTTAGCTGTTCCCAATTCCTTTATTTTCTGCTGGCTATTCATTCCATTCCATCTGCATCATTTCCTTATATTTTTTGTCTTCTTTCTCTCTTTCTGTGTCCCAAGAAGTTTTGAAACAGCCACTCTAATGAAATTCCAAGCTTTTTGCTGTGACCATTCTATATTCTATGATAGAAGAGATTCTTCAGGAAATCTGCAGGTAATTTACAGTGTTTCCTGAGAGTTAAATCAAAGTACTTTTTATGTAAGTAAGTGCCTGTGTTTTCTGAGTATGTTATTTATCACATTCCTTCAACAAGTAAGGATAAACTTGACTTGAAAGATACAATTCTGCAATAATTAAAATTTCATCAGCAGGCTGATTAAAGTGAGTTTCCTAGAGACTGGGAGACAAACCTTAATGTCTGGTCTTGACTAACATAGATATTCTGATAAAACAGTCACTTTAGCAATTTGGCAAACTTTTGGGCAAGATCCACTGAAGCGCATGAAGGAAACAAGTATGATAACATGCAACATTGATTTCTTTATGCTTTAAAAAGTCTCCTGGAATTCCCCAATGGGAAATGGAGTGATATCTTGTGTAAATTAATCCCTTCAGATAAACTAAAACACTTTCTAATGACTCACACATTCCACATCAGAATTTCATACATTATTTGTTTTTCAGCATAGAGAATTTCCAGAAAAATACAAGCATATGTTTAATGCTTTGTTTGGCCTAAGTGGAAAAAACATTACCTTCTTTCTCCAAATATGTGCAAAAAAGTAACATTATAACAGAAATGCATCACAAGTTCAGGTAAAGATAAGAACATGCCCTACTGTAAATCTTATTTTAGGTACACAACACTTGCTGCATATAAGGAACCATTTTTCATAAAAGCATATGTTGTTAGATGTTGATGTGAAACATGAGACACAGACAACCTCTAGTGCCAGGCCAACAGGTTGTCTCATGTAATGATAGGTGAAAGTTACAGGAAATTCTATCTGATAAGTAATATTATTCTCAAAATATGGTTTAACTCAGCAACCATAAATAAAAACTGTACAGACATACAGAGACTTTTAAAAATACACTTCTATTGAAGATCATTTCAGTCTCTGGGGAAAATAACAGCTCTTTCATCATCACCTTTTCCCAACTTCAAGCACAAGTCAATCCCCAATGAAACTTACTGGCATAATGGAATGTCATCTTTGATGATGCATTTTCCTCCATTTTTGCAGTATTCTTCAGGACAAACTACAAATGAAAATGCAAATGAAAAAAATGAAAAATTATAATTTAATTTCACACCTCCATCCCTCCCTCCTCTCCTCTGGTTATTATAGTTGCCATTGCTTGATTTCCAAAATGGCAGAATATTCACTTGCCATTTTGGATGTTTAGTACTTCCAAAACCTCTTCCTTTAGACCTTGACTTGGTGACACAAGTGTCAGATCATAAATATATTATAGTCAATGGACTTATTAAGTTTATAGAAATCCTAGTGTTCACTTGAACAGGCTTCTAATTTTTCTTAAGACAGAGTTTCATTTGACTCCATAAATATCTCAGAAAGTGACCTATTGCCACTTACTCAATTTTCAGACAGGAATATATAAAATAAAAGCCAAAACAACTGAACTTATATTAAATTAGTAACTGTCTACCTTATTATTAATAGCTTTTATATAGGGGTGATGAGCAGACACTTATTGCTGTGTCACCAGCCTTCTCATTGAAGATGTCCAGAATTTTAACATGCTGAATCACATTCTCATTAAAAAAAATAAAAATACCTGTCCTAAAAATAATAAAGGCGCTGTAGTAGAAGGGGATGTCAGTGGCATACTATTATCAGCCTTTGACATCCCTTAACATTGGTTTCCACATCACCGCATTGAGTTTTACTGAAGTTTAGTTTTACATCCCTACAGCAAGAAAAACTCTGAATCAAATTCCCTCAATCTTCTTTAGTAAGACCATAGCTAGGATGTAGTTTGATGAAGTTTTAGCAGAGGAAATTTGGTTGAGAACTGCCTAAAGATTCTGTAGGCAATGACTATACTTTTTTGTTTCTAATAATAGTTTTATGCAAAACTATGTACCTGAACAGCTGGACTCATCAGGGCTGAAATCAATGCAGTCTACAATGCCATCACAACGCTGGGAGATTGCTATGCATTGATTAGTTGACACACATAACAAAGAACCATTGAAACAATCTTTAATGGCTGAAATGAAAAGTAACATGACAGTTAGCATCTATACTTCTTTTTCTCAGTGTTAAAAACTACTAGAAAACTTGAATCATACTATATATAGTTATATCTCTATGACCTCTACAAGCTTTCATCTTCAAAAACATAAAACTTTACTGTTGAGTAGATAGATTAGTAAATATACACTGAGCACATATGTTACAGAAGCTATATTCTTCCTGTTACATCTGTGAGGAAGAGGAGGGCTTATTTACTTAAAATGTTGATGGAATAAAGTAAAAACCCTAATGAAAACCCATAGAAAGATATCAGAAAACATAGTCAACTCTCATTACTGACTTATATTAAAATACAAATAAAAAATGACATTATATATTTTATTTTTATTACAAGAAACCAAATACTAAAGAGATAGTTAACATAAAAAGCTAGAGAAGTACTATTCTGAAAAAATTAAACTTGAACATCTTTTTTATTCTTGGGTATTCAGTTACATTTTCTATGGTTGTCCAGAAGAATTATGAGGGGTTAATCTTGCTGGAATCACATCAGCCTTCAGGCACTGAATTATTTCTGAGTCACTGATCTACAAGGACATACCTGATGGTCCTGCAGACTTCTGTAGAGTATAACAATTTTGTCATTGTATCTCACACAGTGTTCTCTTATGCTGTCTTAAACTATATATTTTTTTAAGGTGTTTCTTTAGGTAATTTAAGTTGAACTCTGTCACCATGTCACTAATGTAAATCAGAGGAACTCTTGTGACTTCATCAAAGTTAGATATATTCAAATTAGCTTGTGAGTTCTGAGTGGGAGAAAAAATTTGGGAATATTAAAAATACCCCACTGCCACATCTAAATTTCATAATACTTTCCTGCTCCTGAGTTCAAGAGCCAGAGTACATGGCAATAAGCCTTTTATGCTAGATGGCTAGGCTGCTGCAGGATATATTTTTTCCACTCTTAGATTCAATTTAAATCACTGGCCAATATAGTCTGCAAGAGTGTGCTATATTTAAAATACTTCAGTTCAATTTAGACAGCAATAATGGAGCCAAATCTTGCCAGTTCTGATCATGTCAGTCAGCTTTTGCCAATTTTGGTATTCTTTCAGAAATATGAAGTTTCTCATGTGAGTAAGGGTTTGTGGGATTGAACCTTTTAATCACATGCACTGACCATTTACTAAAGACTGCAGAAAAATATGTAGAAGAATACTTGCAAAGATAAAAAAGAGATTGCTTTTGTTTCCAATTTCTATTCACCTTTATGAGGACTTAAAAGTTCTGTCTGATTTTAAACTATCACTATACTGTCCTGTACATGTTTTCTTCAACTGGCTGGAGAAGTCTTGATATGGCAGTGACAGCAGGATAAAAGCAACAACAACAAGAAGAAGAATTTCCTTTTCTGTTCTCCATTCCCTGACCACTCAGTCTGGCAGAACAAGTTGGAGTAGACTGAAAAAAACCCAGCAGATAACAGCATCACTCCATATTTGTAGCATATGTTACCATCTATCTCTTATGATTGTCAGCTTTCCAGAAAATAACTCACAGACCCATTCCCTCTGCTGCACTTTCTTAAGCAAATAATAATCTCATGCTTATTTTGGTGCAGTCACATTCAAATCCTGGACATGTTTTGCAATTTAGGGGAAATTTCCCAGTGGTATTCAAACCAGTTTTATAAGTGATCATTTGCACACAAGTTATCAGTCTGAAAAATAAATTGCATGTTCAGATTAGGACTTCAACAGAAACAAAGCTGGAAACTGGACACAAAACAAATTCTTCTTTTATGCTTTAGCCTTTTATTGCCTACACATTTTTTTTTTGAGGAACTTGTAAATTACGTGGTTGTAGAGTACCACTTCTGGTTTGTCATATATATTATGACTAATAAAAAGATCCAAAGGAGAAAGTGTCATTTAGCTCTTTATTATTTCCCTTGGTTCTGGACTTGCTGCTGGACTCATACATGAGGATAAAATAGAAAAAATGCTAATTATTTTTGGTCCATTTGTATCTCTTTACTATTAAGGTGGTTTTGACATGTCCCTTTACCTTAAGTAAGCCAAGATTTTTATACCACTTACAGAGGTAACAGTCAGAGTGACGGATCTGACTGCTGAATACTTTGTACAGATCCAGCACTTAAGACAGAAAGGAAAATGGCACTAAGTTATTGATGCCGAGATAAAGAATGTTAAGAGCACATTTTAAAAATAATGCTTGTTTTTTTTATTGCACTGAAACTAAAATTAATATTGCTTACTGTTAACAGAGTTACAAATAGCTTCAGATTTCTCAAATTAGTTATTTTTCACTTTCAGGAGAGGCTTTCAAAGGTTTTGGGGATAAAGATGTTAAATATAAGTATTAAAACAGTGAAGACATTAAAAGGAAAACTATAATATCAGCTTTTTGCCTGAATTTCATTTTCCAGGTCCAAATCCAATTTGTTAGAAAGAGTAAAAATACTGCAGCCTCTTTGAAAGTATACCATTTTTAATATTTGCCAGTCATTTAGAACTTACCAGGACTACATCAGATACATTTTGGTGTACTACAGAGAACTGAGAAATCATTTTGTACTCATTGCTATTAGCACTTCAGCCAAATGGTGTTGGGGTCTGTGGAAAAGTAATGCATACTCCCACTGGTCCTAGTACGTTTATTTTACAACCTTACTATTGTAATCGGGCAGTTATAAAACAATATATTGAATGGGTGAGATAAAGTACCCTTCTGTACAATTAACTGCAAGAAGAGGGCTGGCAAAGTAGAACATCTATAATTGAAAAACTGTTCCAAGATTTTCTTGTTAAAAGCTACGAGTAGTAAACCCCACCACATTAGTGGGTATAAAAAAGTATTAACGTAATACTGTACAACCTAACTGTTGAGTAAACTCTATGGGAAAATCTGTCTGCATGAATCTAAGTCATGCAGAAAAGCATTTCTGTGGTAGAAATCGTGGTTTCAGTAGAGATCTGACTAATGCATTTTATTTGTTTGTTTTTCTTTGTCCTTCTTTTGGGTTTTATACTTAATCTCTGCAAGATGCATTTTGACAACTGGTCTTTATCCCAGAAAAAAACTTTCTCTCATATATTCCTGAATTCAGGAGCCCGAATATTTTTGACAGTCTATTGTTAAATTTAAATGAATGAAATTGCTAGAGGACCTGGCACACACAAAATAGAAGGTACCAATACACCTGAAATAGAAATGTACCTAAATCAGCATCAAGAAAAAAACCCAACCAAAAAACAAAAACCAAACAACACCCCCCAACCCCAACCCCAACAACAACACCCAAACACCAAAACGTTGCTTTCTAAATACTATTCTGTGTTCATAACTGCTTAGGAAAAAATTATTCAATTTCAATCTAAAACCTGAATACACACACACACCACAATCCATGGTGTTATTACAGTACGCATAGACTTGAGCTACTAGCATAACAATCAATTTTAGAGATTATGCATAAATGCCAATAAAAAATTTAGATTTATGAGATATTTGCTTTTTCTCTTTCTACACATTTTTCTGTTGAAAAACTTACCTGGCGTTTCACATGTTAAAAGTAGACAGCTAGAGACGAAATGCTGCACTCTCATGGTGTATACTTTTTGATGGGAGAACCAGCTGTGACAGTAATCACTTTTTCATTGATTCCATCCTAAACTGCCACTAATCACTTTCTTTTTGCTTTGCCTGCAACCATTATCTTCTTTGGAGAAGAAACATGAGTTGCTGCTTCTGTATTCATAT
Organism: Psittacula echo; assembly: GCF_963264785.1. NCBI lineage: Eukaryota > Metazoa > Chordata > Aves > Psittaciformes > Psittacidae > Psittacula > Psittacula echo. Next base: position 39,791,010 of record NC_137737.1, on the reverse strand, counting down.
CTTATATTGTCAACACTTACATGTTTATACAGTCAAAACTGAATTTTCTTTTTGCTTTGCCTGCAACCATTATCTTCTTCAGAGAAGAAACATGAGCTGCTGCTTCTGTATTCATATCTTATATTGTCAACACTTACATGTTTATACAGTCAAAACTGAATTTTGGAGTAGCAATGTGATTACAGCTTTAAGTAAGTTTCCTCGAAGCACCAAGGTGTGCAATATCTATGGAGAATTTCTATTCTTTTAATAGACCAAGACTTAATTTCCCTTCCCTGGGCATTGCTTAAAAGTCAAAGGCAGTGAAACAACATCTCACTGCTTTTGGGAATACTAATAATCATAGAAAACTTGTGGCCTTTGGATACTGGGATTCTAGAACACAGTTGCCATGGCGTGGACTTGGGATGTGTACTAAGATACAGCAGGGACATCTCTAATAGAGGGCAGATTGAGGAAGAAACAGGCTTGAATGAAAATTAGTGAGGTTTATTTGAACTTATGGACATGCAAAATTTTTACATGCTTTTGGGGCATATAAAATTAAAAGTAAGAGATACCTCAAAAAAGATGCCTTTCGACAAGAAAAGTACAGAGCTCATTTCTAAACAGAAGTGTGTGGAAAGGCATGGAAGATTAGTCTGCAAAATCCATCCCACTTTTGTGGAGTAATTTATTAAAGGAAATCATACATGCAGTACAAAATATTGAAGAATTTCTAGTCCACTGGAATCTGGTATTTTACTAATTGTTTTTATTCTGACAGCTATGAATAATAAAATGTTAAAAACTTCTGCAGAATGGGAAGTTTAGAAAGGAATGTCTTTATACATAAAAAATTTGGGTTGTTTTTTTTTTTTTTTTCTCCTATGTAGCAATTATTTTTGCCTTCATGGAATGAAACACTTGGCCTTAGTTCATCTACCAGTGATGAAGTATTTTGAAATAGGCAGACACGCAATTTTGTGTCTATGTGAAACTTCATGGTATCTCATTGTAGTTACAGTTCAAAGCCCATTGTCCTTGCGTTTTGTTTGTAAGTCCTTTTCCTTCGGTGGGTGTTGTGGTTTAAGCCCAGCCAGCAACCCGGAAACCATGCAGCTGTTCTCTCACTCCCTCCCCGGAGGGATGGGAAGAAGAATTGAGAGAATGTAACTCCCACGGTTTGAGATAAGAACAGTCCAGTAACTAAGGTATAACACAAACCACTGCTGCTACCACCTGTAATAATAATGATAAGGGAAATAACAAGGGAAGAGAATACAACTGCTCACCACCCGCTGACTGATACTCAGCCCAATCCGAGCAGTGATCTAGCCCTTCTGGGTAACTGCCCCCAGTTCTACATCCTGGGCATGACGTGCTGTGGTATGGAATACCTCTTTGGTTAGTTTGGGTCAGGTGTCCTGTCTCTGCTTCTTCCTGACTTCCCCTCCTCCCTGGCAGAGCACGAGACTCAGAAAGTCCTTGGTCAGAGTAAACATTACTGAGCAGCAACTAAAAACATTGGTGTTATCAGCGCTGTTCCCAGGCAGAAAGTCAAAACCAGCACTGCACCAGCTATTAAGAAGGAGAAAAATAACTGCTATTGCTGAACCCAGGACATTGAGGCAAAGAGTGCTGCTACTGCATGAGCAGACTTGATTTCAAACTCCTTGAAAGATCATGACTGCCTTGAATATTACCGGATTATAGAACTGCGAAAGTCTAACTATCTGTCATATTGCAATTGGAGATGAGACGATGCAAATGCAGGTGCCTGATCCATGGAAAAAAAGTGGAAATGCTTCCAACCATTAACAGAAATACAATACAAATTATTTTAAGCATTTATCAAAGTTGATAACCAGGGAACAAGAATGCATAAGAAAGATTATTTGCAAACATAGACTGTCTCTCCAGGTAAAATTTGTATCACATTTATGATAAAATTATTATTTCCCTTGATGAGGAAATGGTAAATTTTACTCTTTACTTCATTATGTTGCTATTTTCCACATCTTTTTTTTAGGAAAGTAAGTTAGGATTGCCTTAACCATAGCAATGAATGTAACTTACGGCAGCCAACTTCATCTTCATTAAGATAGCAGTCAGACACACCATCACATTTCAGGAGAGATGGGATACAGCCTTTGGAAGGACACAAGAACTCCGTTTGCTTGCAAGAGCCTGGGGATGAGGTGATAGGCATCTCCATGGGACAGTTCATTTCATCACTTCCATCCATGCAGTCTTCAGTGCCATTGCATTTTGCAGCAAAGGGTAAACACTGCTGCACATATGCACATGTGAACTGGTCACTCTTGCATGTTGGAGGGTGTAGATCAGCTGAACCTACGAGAAAAAAAAAAAGGAATATTTATTTCCCAGACCCTTAAGTCCTTGTTTCATCCTACAAAAAATCACTGCAACTGAATTTTACCAGTCAGAAAATGAGAAATATTTGTGGCAACTGATTTCTAAGAAGCTGGCTATGCTAACACTGTGCTTTACACCAACAGTGTCTCCAATGGGAGCAATATGATAGATTCCTATAAATTTTGTTATATGTGCCGGGAAAAGAGAAACATCTCAAAATTTAATTTTATGCATTTCATCTTTTCTGAGTCAATTTGCTGCAGGTGAGTAGAGAAAATAATATTATGATCATTAGAGACAAGGAAAGACAAATTAAAGTCCCCAGGTCTGTAAAAGACAGGAGTTTTGTTATTGACTTGAGCTGAAGCAGAGCAAATTAAGTGCAAAAGTTCATGGGTGGATTTTAGCTTGACTTTCAAAACAGTGCAAGCATTGCCCTCTGACCTCAGAAGTCAAATGTTACTGCTGCATTATGACACACTGTAAGAGATTACATGGATTTTGTCATTGTTTTACTAATTTTAATCCACTGGGCATGGCAGTATGTTTGTTTATCCTGTGATACCAGGCTGGGGTTTTACAGCAGGAGAAATTTGCTGAGACATGCGCAGTTTCAAAAATAGCTGCATCATGAATAAAAACAGAGTTTTGTACAAAAAGTGAGCTGCTAATGCAGTCAAGTAAACAGAATACCAGTATTACATTACTGTCTGGTTGCTTGTGAAACAGTTACAAGAAAAAAGAGCTCAAATTGCTGTCTAACACTGACCTTAGCTAGCTTAGCAATTTTTGATTTTCATGTTGATGTCAGAAAATCATAATTGAAAAGCTTCATACAATAGAATATTCCAGACAACATTTTATACCACTAGTGTTATTAAATACTACCATGCAACTAGAAAAATGTATTTAATATACTGGACAAATCTAAACATAAATCAATAATGATGGATTTAACAGTGAAAATAATAACCTACAGATCTTTAGGCTTGTTTTTATTCAGAATTACATTATAAACCCCTCAAAACCATGTACTTTTAAATGGGATTGAAAAGATTGCACTTGCATGATATGTGTTTCATAAATGTGTTACTCTCAAAAAGATTATTTTCATATATTCAACTGTAAAAGAATTATAAAAGTTGTCTTTATATAATTGATTATAGACATTTAAATCACAATGAATTTATTTTTGAAAAAAAAAAGCATTTTAGGTTTTGCATTTTTTTCCTACTTTGTTCCCACATTTTAGCAGATAATTAATAAAAGTAGCACATAAAGATGTTAGAATTGGGTTCATCATGAAGGATCTGTATATGGGGCCATGATTCAAGTTTGTCAATGACACCAAGCTGTGTGGTTCGGTTGATATGCTGGAGGAAAGGAATGCCATCCAGAGTGACCTTGACACGCTTGTGAGGTGGGCTGATGCCAACCTTAGGGAGTTCAACCATGCCAAATGAAAGGTCCTACACCTCGGTCGGAGCAATCCCAGGCACAGCTACAGGTTGGGCAGAGAAGAGATTCAGAGCAGCCCCATGGAGGAGGACTTGGGGGTGTTGGTTGATGAGAAAATGAACATGAGCCGGCTTCAGAGTGCACTCACAGCCCGGAAAGCCAGCCATATCCTTGACTGCATCAAAAGGAGCGTGACCAGCAGGTTGAAGGAGGTGATCCTGCCCCTCTACTCTGCTCTTGTGAGACCTCACTTGGAGTATTGTGTGCAGTTCTGTTGTCCTCAACATAAAAAGGACATGGAACTGTTAGAGCAAGTCCAGAGGAGAACCACGAGGATGATCAGGGGACTGGAGCACCTCCTGTATGAAGACAGGCTGAGAAAGTTGGGGCTGTTTAGCCTGGAGAAGAGAAGGCTGCGTGGAGACCTCATAGCAGCCTTCCAGTATCTGAAGGGGGGCCTATAAGGATGCTGGGGAGGGACTGTAGTGACAGGACAAGGGGTAACGGGTTAAAACTTAAACAGGTAAAGTTTAGATTGGATATAAGGAGGAAGTTCTTTACTGTAAAGGTGGTGAGGCACTGGAATGGGTTGCCTAAGGAAGTTGTGAATGCTCCATCGTTGGCAGTGTTCCAGGCCAGGCTGGACAGAGCCTTGGGTGACATGGTTTAGTGTGAGGTGTCCCTGCCCATGGCAGGGGAGTTGGAACTTGATCTTAAGGTCCTTTCCAGATCTAACTATTCTATGATTCGATAATTCTGCCTACATACCAATGAAATACATGGGAAGTTATTAGGAGAACCTATTTCTCTCTTTATTGATATAAAACTAGAATTGTCAAAGATAGAGCACATCTTACACATTTTTTTTAATGAAATATGTTATATTTTTAGTTTTCATTTGTTGCATTTGTTCTAAAAAAAGAAAAAGGTATGATTAGATTAGATAGCTCTTTTTTTTTTTTTGTTCTGTTTCTTCTGACCCTTTTCCTCACAGTGTCTAGAGGGCATTTAAGCAGCAAAAATGATTTAACTGCAGTCAGTTCCACTTAAACATGCATTTTTGTCATTGACTAGTCTAGTTCTAGTTTTCCTGTGTTCTGACACAGTGGAAATTAATCCCACACAATTCCAATACATTTAGCTTTTCTATGGTCACTTGTTGATGTTGCAGGAAAAATTGCATTTATAGTACATTTGTGAGTGGTTTTGACTCAGTTTAATTCCTTGTACCTGGTCTTGTTCATAATATGCTTGCTAACAGGTTTTTACCCAAATTGCTCTGAAAAGTGAAAGCCTAAACTCAATACTTTTTGAATATGTTGCTTGTTATGAATCTTGCCTTGAGTGTTATACTATATTCAGCCTTTTACAGCACTGATCAGTTTAGCCATATGGTCCCAATCATAAAAAGTGCTTATGTGTGTAAATGACCCCATTCTAAATTCAGTAGTTAGGCAAATGCTCAAATGCTTTATTGAATGGGGGATTAATATTTTTATAATTACTATTTTCTATTATTATTCCTTATTGATGTTAAAAAATAATGTATAGAAAGAAGTTCTTCCTGACTTGCATACCAATAATTTCAGAGTGCGAGATATTCACTGAGAGCAATGAAGATGTCTCCAATTTATGCTAGAAGTTAAATTAGGGATAAGGTTAACCAGTGGTATTGTTGAGGTCTGCTTTGTGTTTTCAGTACAATAATAAAAATCCAAAGTAATACTTTGATATCAGCAAAAGCATTTTAGATCAGAACAATAAGATCAGAATATACCTCAAAGACCATAAGATTGTCACCTTGTTTGTTAACTCACATTGCACATTAATTAGTTCGTATATCTTTGGTTTCAGATGCAACAGGAAAATTGTGCTCTGAATGATACTCTATATAACATCATGACTGTACTCTCAAGTTCTTTTTTTAAACATAAAGTAATTTATAAATAATTTTCTTAATTATATATTAAATGTTCCTGGTCCAAATATTGAAAAATTATAAAGCATTAATTTGTATATAGCTAACATTTAAAACCAACTAATTAGGAATATGCAAATCTAGAAAATCATTAGCTAATTTCAGCTGAAATCTCAAGCAACATATTAATGCAAAACTAATTACTTGCATTCAAAGCTACTGTCTATGTAATTATTTATATTAAGCTCACCGTTGCAATATTTGCTACTAACATATTTCTTTCTAAAGGCTGACAATATTAATTCTGTTTTCCTGCCACTGGGAAGAATTGAAATGAAACGTTAACACTGCAATGTGGTTTGAAGTGAAAAATGAGCTGGCACTAACAAAAGACTCATCATAAATACCTTCCATTATGCCAAGTTATACAGCGATATGCTCATCTGACTCGGCTGTAGAAGCTGAACTTATACATTTACATGAATCTTATATCCACTTTTTTAGATATGTATGAAGGCTATATAAACAGCTGGGTTTTTTCAATGCAGATTGAACTGTTTGTGGCCCATTATAGCCGTTACACTTGAAATCATTAGGTTCAATAATTACCTAATGCTGGCATGCCAATAAAATGTTTCCTGCACCTTTTGCCAGATGAAGAAAAGATGTTCCCAACCCAGCAATCATCTTCTGAGTGTTGTGTGGCTCTCATTTTGAGACCACATTCAGGAGTGGAGGACATATTGCACAGTTTGCTTTTTTAAAAAGCAGTATCTATATGAAGCTGTTTAAGCACTTGGAGATAAATCTACTGAAAATAATGTGTTCTAAGGAACACAGTATAAAAACTTAGCTTTCTGTATTCACGCATGATCACTGAACAGCGGGACTGGAGAACCTCAGGAATATATTCAGTATTTGCACACAGATGGAAAGCAAACTAATCAAAAACAATATCAGAGAAAATAACCTCTGCTCTACAGAATACCAATTCTGTATTTAGATCTGCATGAAAAAGAACAGCAAATTGTTAGTGTTCCATTATAGCTAAATAATCATGACTTTTTAAGTAAAAAGCTGAGGACATATCCTTATTTATTTTATTTTGCACTCAGTGTTTTATTTTACCTTGCATATAGCAAATACACAAAATGAAAGAAAGGGTTTTAAAATGTGCATATAACATCTATTTGTACATCATAAAAAGTCATTTTAATTAGGTCCTAAAAATTACATTTAAATTTAAATTTGGTCGTAAGCCTTTTTGAAACCTTCTCACACAGCTGTGCTGGGTGTGTTAAGACCTAAGAACCAAGAAGTGCCTACAAACACCCTCACACTTTGAAGAGAAGTTAGGTAGTTGAGATAGATACAAAAAAGTAAAACTCAGACTAGTGGGTAAGGCAAACCAAATTTAGTATGTACTGCTTCATGAACTATAATAAGTACAGCTGAATATATCTGTACTTCATTGTTGTCAGATAAAGTGGGTACCTTTAGATACATTTTTATTTCAATGTACTAACCATCAAATCATCTATTACACTAAATAAAGCTTGTGAGCTGAAGATTTGGGAGTAAGGAGCATTTACAGTAAGTCAAGCAGTGCTCATCCTCAAGGACATAATTACATATTTATGGGACAGGGATTTGTTAAAGGCTTACTCTTTGATGAACTTTTTCTCTACATGTATGCTTTGTTGTACTGTTGTCTTTGTCATCCATGGAGTGTACTGACCCTGTTTCCTGACTGTATGGCAAACTTCACAGATCAGCACTGTGAACTTTTTGCCCATGAGTCATCTGGATTCAGTCACAGAAAACCTCAGAAGTGCCATTACCCAAATGCTAATATAAAATATACATTTGTATTACACAGACAGCACAGCAAGAAACACACAAACATGCTTAATTTGAATGAAAAACACTTTCATGCTATCCACCTCTCTTCTGCCTTTCTCGTTCAGATACCAAAATCTCTGGCGCAGAGTAGGTCCCCCTTTATGTCTATGTATCACTTGTAACAGTAAATTCTAATTAAGACCTGTAGACACTGGCATTATAGTCAACACCAGAAAGCATAAAATAAAGTTACCCCATGCTATTATGCAGCATTAACTCAGTTGTATCAGAACTTGCTCTAAAGCCCGTTTAGGTAAATAGGGCAACTCATCGATTTTAATGGGCCTTGCATCAGACCCTTGAAAACTAACATCCTGATATATTTACATAAGTAATTTGCCTACTAAATCTAATAAAAACACTGAATCTATTAGCGGTAGCTAACAGAGGCCAAAAATAACCCCGTCCAACAGTTTCCATTAGACAAGAGTATAAATTAATTACAGGCCCAATCCAATGCATTAATCAAGTTGAAGTAAGTGGCAGTCCTCATTTTCACTTCAGTAAACATTGGTTCAGGGCATGAAATCAGCCCATTCAAGGTGACAAGGAAATAACCTTGTTAAAAATAAATTAACCAGACTGAAGCCTGTCAAATTCTTTAACAATCTGCCTATGAGCCTTTATCAGTTCCAATAAATTTTCTGCTGAAAAATAAAATGTTAATTTCAAAGCCTGTAAAAAGACAAAAGGGAGAAATCAAGTCTGGCAAACTGAATCTTTAATTCTCTTCCTTTTGTGAAAACACAAAAGAATGGGATAGGGTGCTGAAAAGAATCCCAGAGACCCTGTTACAAAACCAGCATTAACAAAATCAGAACTTGGCCCAATGACTTCAGAGTTTTATATGCCTGTGCAGAATTGTGCAGAATTTATTTTAAATTATCAGTTTGCTAATATACAAACATAATGGAAAAATGACAGGCTTATTGCCATTAAAATCAAACTGTGATTTATAATTTCCACTCAGAGATCTACCACTTATCTCTGAAACACACTGCCTACCTGCAACATATTTCTGCCAAGAACAGCACAGGAATTGCTAGGTATGCCTGCTCTTGTAATAGACGTATTTATTTGTTTATTTATTAGGAGCAATGAAGAACTGGAGAAGCTGAGAAGCTTTAGTTTCCAACAAAATGAGGTGGGCTGGACTACAGGACACAGTTAGAGTGGAAAAAAAGCAGTTTCTTGGAATCAGCACATTTTCATAGGTGGGGTGGGAACACAACACTATGCTAAATATTTTATTTCTCAATTTCTAAAGAAAGGTAGCTTCTACAGGCACAAATTTATCATCAGCTGAGACAAGCCCTGAAAAAAAATATGGTAAAACTCATATAATTTCCAAGATAAATATAAGTTTGCAGTTTACTCTTATTGAGGAGGCAGATAAGTTTTACATAATGAAGAATCTGAGAATTTTATTCTTTTTAAGATAGCATAATGAAACTATTCCATTCCAAAAATTATTTCTCTCCATCCCTCCAAGGAAATATGTTGATGTTATGAACAAACTTAGCAAGGCAAAATATCATCTCTGTGATTTGAAGCTTGCTTGGGTTTTTTGGTGTAAACAGATGGGTTTTAGAGGTTCAATATTAATGAAACTATTTCAATACACTATTAATAAATCTAAAGATTTTTTAATTTCCCAAAAGGCACCTAGCTTGAATCAGAAGATTCCAGTATCCTGTGTAAGTATAGGAAGGCAGAGAGAAATCGAAATATTTGGACACATATATTTATTTATTTATTTAAATATACATGGCATAATTGTATTCAGAACTTGCCACTAATTATAGTTCTTTATATAGTATAACCATGTTATCCTAAAATTATTCTCAGTTTCCTTGTCTGTTAAATCCACAAAAAATTGTGTCTTAACCACCAGCTAGGTCTGTGCATTGGAAGATACTGAAATAGGCTGAAGCAGTTTTCAAAGGCACTATGCCCTGGATTGCAATTTTTACTCTGTAAAAAAAGGAGAAATACCCTATCTCATCCAAACAAATAGGACCTAAACCATATTTAGATTGGTTTTATTGAGAAACTTACTAAAGAATCTATTCACAAATATCCCTGGTATCCCCAGTCCTCTGTTACCATTAACCCTGCTTTCCTCTTCCCCTTTGTTTTCACAGGCTGCCTCCCCCAGCAGCTCCCCCTGAATCATCTCTTGCCCTTGAGGAAAGAAACTCCCTAACCTCTCAACCTGCCAGAGATTTCTGCTTCACTGCAAGCATGAGCGGACAAGCTAACAGTGATTTCCCTGGCTCTGCATCTTAAAGAAAACAGAAGTTAAGTCTTCTGTACAGAATTTTTCCCTGTGATCTAACACTGTAGTATTAGCAACTGCCCATGGCAGGGGGGTTGGAACTAGATGATCTTAAGGTCCTTTCCAATGCTAACTATTCTATGATTCAATATCTCCTACATTCAGGCTCTGGGAGTTTCAGAGATGGATCATTGATTTCATCTAAGACTTTGTCAGATGAGTCCTCTCCCACTGTAGAATTTTCTCACTATCGCTTCACATGTGTGAATGCATGGACACACTCATGCACACCCTTCAGCTAGACAGTCTGAGCCACCAGGCTATTTTTTTGCACAAATAGCACATAAACACCCACTGTACTTTCCATGTTGCTGTTTCTTAATTAGTTACAGGTGTCATTTATGCTGCTCTTGTAAGATTTAGTGAAATAGCGTCTACTAAAAGTGCTAGGGAATATATAAAATTATCTGAAAATGGATAATTTCTAGGCTGTTTGGCTATTTGACTAGTTTGCCCATAATAGAAAACTTCTTCATAAAGAAAAACAGTACTACGTTCAAAGGTGTATCTGAATAATGTATAGGAAGAAACCAAAAAATTCAATTATATCTCATCAGGGATTTCTCTGCATTGGAAAAAGCAGAGTGTGCTCTGGGTAAAATAGTATTCAATAAAGTGCTTAAAGATTATGTCGTTGTATATAAACACATAGATCCTGTTGTGAAGCAAAGGGAAGTCTGTGGCAGTAAAAGCAGGGAAGGTTTCTAGACAATCAGGGTTCAAAGAGTATATTCTATGAAGCAGAGATAAAATAGTCCTCAATATATGTTATGAGAAATAAATAACAACTAGCCAAGTCTTTTTGAATTAACATTTCCAGGCATATGTACCTTTGCTCTGTGTTTTCTAATCTGAAATCACAAAGGGATTGACTTCTGAAGAATGATTACTAACCATTTTCTGAAAATTAGATACCTACAAGATACCATATAGCACCTAAAATTATAGTAGCTCAGACTAATGGTTAATTTTTATAACTTTGACCAGTGACCATTAGCTTGTTATCTATATAGATTTTTTTTTTTTTTACTCTTTCTTTATGCTATCTATGCTATATGGAAATAGTGTTTATAGTAAATATTCTTTTACCAAGCTACTTCAATTAAAAAGTCTTAGAAACAACTTCATTCTGCTGGTTTAATTATAAATACTCGTCTGAGACAGTTTGTATTAGAAAATGTACTTTGAAAAAGAAGAGTGGCATACAGTTCTGGCCCTTTGGAACACTTCTCAGCCTGGTGACTGAAGCTGCGCTTATCATACATTTTTGGTATGATATTGCATATTGATATTAGACAAGATGTAATTCTGCTATTGTTGGGAGGTCAATGGAAACTGTTTTGCTCTGAAGGAACTTTGGGATTGAGTCTGTCATGTATACATCTGTTGAGATCCGAAACTGCATTATAGAGAAGTCTTGAAGAAATCCTATCCACCAGACAGATTGAATCACTAAGATTTAAATAAAATTTTTATACAATTCAAGACCTACATGAGAATACACTGAACAGCTTTCCTGTTCATGAATATAAGCCTAGATTCATACAAACATCAGCATATAATTTAAATCCTGAATATTAAAAATTTCCTTAGCGTTAAAAGAGGAACTGACAAGTTAAAGGGAAAACTCCCCTGAGAATTACATATAGCTCTGGAAGAGTGAATTACAAATGTCTGGCAACAGGCAATGCATAGGGGGAAAACAGTATGTGTAGTTCCCTTTTTCTTATACTTCTTGCCAGGCACCCATAAGTGTTGGAAATAGGTTATATTGATAGATCCACCTTTTCTTTACTTACGATGGCTGACTTGAAGTTCGGAGTGTATCTATCCTAAATTTTGTGATTGAAATGCAATTTACTTTATTGCAGCACTTCTTTGCAATATCAGCTCTTCTAAAAAGTTAGGAATGATGATCTATAGGGGTGGATCTAGCTGTCTGTCATGACTTTCTTATGAAGGCTCAAAGACATTGAGGATTTGGTTTCTGGAGGATATTAGGGTTTAGGGTAGTGGGAAGCTTTGGTCTGCGCTTTTTTTTAAAAAAAAACATTCACAGTACTAGTTGGCTTGGGCTTGAATGTAGAGCTAAATCCAGTGTTGTGATTCACAGATTCTGATTTGCTTTTTCTATTTGTTCCATCACACCAAGTAAAAGCTTGCCCAATGTAAGGATTATTTCAAATCTTTACAACAGGTCTAATTTGTGTTTTGTTACAAAGCAACGGGAGGACTCGGATGAGTTACAGCATGTCAAAGCAAACTTCTCACCTAACCGAAAGCAGCCCACAACCACTGAAGAGTTTATTGTACTTCAGTACATAAATGGCAAATCTGACCCATTTATTGGCAACCTGTGCAGTGAAGTCAAGAACTATGACAATGTTAGCAAAAAAAACAACCCACAGCAGTTTGGGAAATAACACTGGGGCTTGTGTAATTCCATCATGACCAAATGACACAGTGTTAGAAAAAATATGTCCTCTCTGTGCTGAGTATTTTGCACTATGTGAGTTACCCTTTTATCTCCAATGAATCCTTCCATAATGATATTTTCTGCTGCAGACAAATCTTCCAGGTGAAAGTGAAGATGCACTAGAGAGCAGAGAGGAATTTCTAACACTGGCAGTCCTTTCTCATGTGTTAATAAAGTATTAAGAGTATTTCACAAAACAGAAAAGAAGGAAAATACTTCAGAGAGCAGCTGTAGGTAGGAAGCTATGAAAGCAAACATAGACTAAAAAAAGAAATTAAAAATTGCAGAATGTTAAGGAAAGGTGGACTCTAGAACTTACAGCACTGCATGATGTTTGCACTCCTGTTTATATCCAAGATGAAGCCGAAATATTCATTGTAAAGTGTCAGCACTATTCTTTTTGAATAAACTGAAACATAAAGCAATTATTTACAGCAGTACTATTTAAAAATATAAGTTCACAAAGAGCCGTTGCAAAAGAGGGGCTAGCAGGTATATTCACTGCTTCAAGGGGCTGGAGCAGCAGTTAGTGCTGACTTTGTACTAATATTTACCTTCTTACGGCAGAAGATCTCCACAAAGATTTTGCCTGAGTGACCTCTGGAAGAGATCACAAAATATATTTACTATTAATTTGTTTCTTGAGGATACTCTTGCAATACATAAAACTGCTATGTAACTAATATCTCATTATTTAAATTACACAGACTTTGTCCATCCAGTTTATTTCTCCAATAATGAGTGAGTGACGAAACCTAGTATTCTGACTTACGTAAGCAGAATAAAGTTTGGATGTTAGAAATCAGCTAGATCCTGTGCCACTGACAAACAGTGCTGCAGCTCTCTCTGTGCACCAGCATCAGCTAGAAGTTACTTCTGCAGTAGGCCAGAGACTAGCTTGGTCACACTTTATTTAAATGTTCAGAAACATTCTTGGATCTGTAGAAAATCCCATTGCTAATGAGGGCTGACTACTTAAAAACAAATACAAACCACAGCTGAATTAGAGCTACTGGTAATGCTTTATTGCTCAGAGCTCTCAACCAGCTAAATTACCATTGCTTCTATTTAGAACATGTTGCCTCAGGAAACCCAAAGTAATTAAAGACAAGTGCAAAATAATAATAGAGAGAGAAAAAAGATCTGCAGCAGCAAAGCAATCTCCTAAAAGGGAGAACATCACACAAAACCTGTACTGCAGGTAATACTCTTTTCTTGGAGTTAGGTCTTTGAATAAACATGATGAGCAGAAATCAAAGCAGGACTGACAGTGAAGTGAGTAAACTTTCCCACTGTTTCTGTTAAAGTAAAATGTTCTTGCTTAAATATCTACAGGCAGTGATTTTATATTATTTGAAGGTAATATCTTCAAATTTTACCATCTGAATTTTTAAGCAGTTACTCAGCAACAATTATTAGTAAAAAATAGCACCTACTTCAAAGTAGCTATTTTTTGTCACCAACAGTATTAAACCAGTAGAGTTAGGGTTTTCCTCCTAAATTGCTGTGGTTTATTTTATTATACACAGTTTGTGTGGATCTCTTGCCTCTTAGCAAGGACAGACTTGGTCTACCTGGACAGCATTTTTTGTCTGGAGAGGAGATTATGTATCAAGTCACAGACTCATTAGGAGATTGCCTTCCATTAGACTATTGTATATATTTTTTTGAGAAATACATACCTGGGACAACAGTAAGACTATAAAAATGGGGGAGGGAGATGGATGATATAGATGATAGAAGAAACTAACAGAAATGTCAGGATGCACATACAACTGTGAAGTGGTTGGTGGAGGCAAAAAATGTGTGGGAAATCCTAAAATATGATGCCTGAAATTGGATGACCAATTAAGTGATGAACAAGAGGTGGATGAGTAGAATATGGAAGTGTGGAAGCATCAGGACTGAGGATGAAACTAGGATGGCACATTTAATGCAAGGCAGAGATTATGAATAAATGTATAAAAAAAATAGTCATAAGGCTAGAACACTCTGCACTCTAATTCCAAGTAATGGATTTGAGTGTAAGATGATCTACAGCAGAGCATGGGACAGGGATGCAATGTGATAGGGATTAAAAAGCATGAAAAAGCCTCCTGCAACCAAGGTTTGCCAACTGATGCTTTTCCAATAACAAATATATTATTTTCCAATAACTTAAAGTTTGTGCATATTCAGAAAGAACTGGCTAATTCATAGAAGAAAAATAAGTTGAAAGATATGAGAAAGCATGGCCTTCAGAACTTCAGAAATTCTCTGAACCAAATTAATTCAGATTGAGAAAGACTGAGGGAAGGCAGAATTTGTTATGTTCTTTCATTCTGATACATTTCCTTGGCTATCCATTATTGGCCATACCAGAATATTTCCTAGGCTTCTTTTAGGGTAATATATTTTATGCCACTCTTGAAAAAGTATAAAGAACAGATTTATAAAGAGCAATGTTTTGTAAAGAATTCATGTACAAAGCCTTCCTATAGCTCTAGAAATCACCATCAAAAAATACACAGAAATTGTCTGGAGCATACAAGCACACAAAAATACAAAGACAATTATCCTACCTTTAAGCTAAACATGTAAGCTGTCCAAGGAAAAGCCTGGGTTTTTTTCAGATGAGATGATAATGATGTAATACAGAACAGAACAAGATAAACCACCATTTCTATCTTGTAACTATTTCAGTTTGTAGGAACTAATTCTAGGCAGATTGCCAGCTTGCCACAGAAAGGAATAAGTTGATTCCTGAAGAAGTCTGCTCCTTCTGCAGCTGGGTGAAGAGCCTAGATGACCACCTAAGACCGTCTGATTTATTTCTAAGTGATTGCATGTAGATAAAGTATGAATTTTTACCTGGCCAAGAAATTATACATAAGTAAAAAGTATAAGTCTACAAAATTTTCTTAAGGCATTTCTTATGATATACCATATTTGTAAGACAGAGATGGTGATACAAGTTAGACACTTCTAAGTATTCTATAATGAAAATCTCTGGAAAAAAATAAGGTGATTAGAAGATATTGCTCCATAAAATTTGCCTCATTTCTACAGCTATTGTTATTTACAGTATATTTACACTATATATACACTATTATCATATATACTTTCTGTGGAATTTTTTTTCCTTTCTCTGTATTCATGCTTTTCACAATTAACTAACAAAGTATAAGTTCTATTAAAATTGGAAAATTGATTTGTATACATTGTTGGAATACAGACCTACATTTGCCAGTTAATTACAGGTACTTAAAATATATAATTTGAAAATTTCTCTTTCTATTACGCCACATTATGCATAAAGCTGCCACAGTAATTCTTAAGGTATGGTTAACAAATGTTATTTTGATTACCATGATTACCATAAGGGAAGAACAAGCGCTTGTTTATGTACATAGTTTGCAGCTCATTGAAGAACATTCCAAAATAATATTTGCCTGAGCCTACTGGTGATATGATTCAAATAAAACAAATAAACCTTTTTATTCAGCTTGCAAGTACCACTTGTGTTAACATACTATTTCACCTTAAGCCTTAATTGGCATGTAGCTAATTCTTCAAGGAACTGCTTAGTCATCACAATAAAAACAACAAACAAATAATTCCCCCCCTGCAAAAAAAACCCCGAAACAAATTCCTTAACCCTCAAACTGATGCAAAACAAACAAGAAAAAATGTTTCTTGAGCAGCATGACAACTAATTCATACACAGACTATCCCATCTGAACAAAAGAGCTGTATAAATACAAAGAAATGTTATTCAAGAACATTTTTATAACATTCACGTTAGCATTCATTTAACCATAATAATTCCTACTTGTTTCTTATGAATGAAAATCTACACAAAAAAAAAAATCTGTTTCTTTGGTTTTCTTCCCTTCTAGACTCTTCAAAATAAGGAACGATGATATTCATATCGGAATCTGTATTTGCAAATATACTTATTTTTAATTTTGATACTGTATCATGTGCTATGTCATTTGCAGAATAAACCACTGTCTTTCTCACCGAATAAACATGATATTTAACTTTTGTTTTTTCTTTACACAGTGCAAGTCACTTAGCTTGCGTAGCCCAAGTGAGACTGTAAATTCTCAGACTGACACCGAGATAAATTTGCTATACTGCTGAGACATTTTATGAGAGAAAAAAGATAAAAGATCTAAACATATTTATTTTTTAAATAATTGTGAACCACTTTGATAGTCATAATCTTTTTGAACTTTTTGACATCACTCATAATCACTTTGATATTCTTCCATCCCAAACTAAGGCCTTTTCTGACTATTTTCAGAAAACAGTAAATCAATAGTTGAGTGATCCCTCTCAAGTATGGTTCATAAAAACACTAAGAGCCCTCAATGAAAGTAATATTCTGAGTTTCTGTAATTACTCAAATGTTCAAATGCTAATTATAACACAAAACTATCTTCCGTAATCCCTGAGTAAATATTTAGATACTGCACTCAGCCATCAAACAGATAGGAATCACTGTGACAGCTGTAATGGGTCCTTTCTTTTGGAGTAAAATGCAGTAGTTAAAAATTGGCTATGAAGGTCATATATGACAAATTTGATCTTTCTTCCCTTATACATTTTTATTTTGTTTGAAAAACACATCTTCTTTGCATGGCTGTGCTGTGTCCATTTATTTTCTACTTTTTTTTGAATGAAGTAAACGCATAGCAGTATTGCAATAATTTCAAAAGAAAAAAAATACAGATTTTTTAACTGTGATACACATGAAAATATGAAATGCCACAATTTTCTTATGCCTTCTGAAAAGTAAATATGTATTTTATATCTTTGTTTAACATCATACCTCCATCAACGCATTCAGGGGTGAAAGAAATATCATCAAGAGCAAATTCTGTGGGTTGACTCCACCCCACTTCAGCTTCAAAGGCAACTCTGAAAGGGATGTTACTGGAGAGGGCTACATTTGCATACATCCACTTGTTTTCTTCATTTCTACTAGAAGACCACATAAGAATATCTATGCCATGTTCTGTAGCTGTGTTATGTAGCCGTACCTGTTGACAATGAAACCCAAGAGATACAACTGAATCAGTATTAAGCAACAGAGGAGTGCAGCTAGCTAAAGTAACGTATTCAAAACTCAAAAGTACAGCTGCCTGCCTGGGTAGCACTGTCCTTCTTAGATATGCTTCAAACCCACACCTTCTAGGTTATGTTACTGAATACTTTTACTAACACTAGTTCAGCTGTAAATAAAAAGCTACTATGAGACCGGTCAGCTTCACCTCCATCCCTGGGAAAGTGATGGAACACCTTATCCTTGATGCCATCTTAAGGCATGTCAAGGATAAGAGGGTTATGAGGGGCAGTCAACATGGCTTTACCAAGGGGAAGTCATGCTTGACCAACCTCATAGCCTTTTATGAGGAAATAACACGGTGGATGGATGATGGCAGAGCGGTGGATGTGGTCTACCTTGACTTCAGCAAAGCATTTGACACAGTCTCCTCATAGCTAAACTGAGGAAGTGTGGCCTGGATGATCAGGTAGTGAGGTAGACTGCAAACTGGCTGAAGGAGAGAAGCCAGAGAGTTGTAGTCTATGGGGCGGAGTCTAGTTGGAGGCCTGTATCTAGTGGAGTGCATCAAGGGTCAGCATTGGGACCAGTATTATTTAATATATTCATCAATGATTTAGATGAGGGAATTGAGTGTACTATCAGCAAGTTTGCTGATGACACTAAGCTGGGAGGAGTGGCTGACACGCCAGAAGGCTGTGCTGCCATCCAGCGAGACCTGGACAGGCTGGAGAGTTGGGCAGGGAGTAACTTGATGAAATATAACAAGGGAAAGTGTAGAGTCCTGCATCTGGGCAGGAACAACCCCAGGTTCCAATATGGGTTGGGGAACGACCTGTTAGAGAGTAGTGTAGGGAAGAGGGACCTGGGGGTCCTAGTGGATGGCAGGATGACCATGAGCCAACACTGTGCCCTTGTGGCCAAGAAGGCCAATGGCATCCTGGGGGTATTAGAAGGGGGGTGGTCAGTAGGTCGAGAGAGGTCCTCCTTCCCCTCTACTCTGCCCTGGTGAGACCACATCTGGAATATTGTGTCCAGTTCTGGGCCCCTCAGTTCAAGAAGGACAGGGACCTGCTGGAGAGAGTCCAGCGCAGGGCAACTAAGATGATTAAGGGAGTGGAGCATCTCCCTTATGAGGAAAGGCTGAGGAAGCTGGGTCTCTATAGTTTGGAGAGGAGGAGGCTGAGGGGGGACCTTATTAGTGTATATAAATATATAAAGGGGGAGTGTCATGAGGATGGAGCCAGGTTCTTCTCAGTGGCAAACAATGATAGGACAAGGGGTAATGGGTATAAACTGGAACACAAGAGGTTCCACTTAAACTTGAGAAGAAACTTCTTCTCAGTGAGGGTGACGGAACACTGGAACAGGCTTCCCAGGGGGGTTGTGGAGTCTCCTTCTCTGGAGACATTCAAAACCCGCCTGAACACATTCCTATGTAACCTTATCTAGGTGTTCCTGCTCTGGCAGGGGGATTGGACTAGATGATCCTTTGAGGTCCCTTCCAATCTCTAACATACTGTGATACTGTGATGAAAACAAAATTAAATAGAAGAACTGCTAATACAGCCACTAATTGGAAAGCCTACAGACAGTCTCAGCCTGACTTATAGAAGTTAATGAGTAAAGACCCACCCCACATTCCTCTAAACATTGAGGAAGAAACTGGAAAAGACCTTGATCTATCCTGTCATCTCTAAAAGGTGACCTCCTTACTGTTGATAGACTGGGTGAAGATTTTGGAGAGATAAGTAGAAAGCTTAGCATCTAATGATTTATGTAATTTGTCTGGTACAAATAATTTACAATATCATATTTCAGGCACTCATGGTAAATTAGCTGAAGCATATTTAGAAAGCCATAAATAAAAAATAATAAAATAGTGAAAACAGTAAGAATTACAATTTATGAATTCACAGTTAACCAACAACTGACGAATTAATGTAAAGCTCAAGAAATTCTGTAGATTACACGGGTAGTTGCTCTTCCCATTCAGGAGTCCAAAATCCTTATATAAACTAAATCTGTTCAGAAATTATGAAAAAGAACTGGAGTAATGAAAGTAAGCATATTCTAGCTATTCTAGATGTTAACTATTTCTTCAAGAGACTGAATGTTTCTATCACTATCCTCTCCTCATAACTTTCAACAGCATCCTTCTCTTCAGATTTTAGACTTATTTTCCAGTGACTCATGAGTCACTGCTCCCACTTGAATGTCCCAGTTTACTGATTGCACACAAAAGCTAAACCCCAAGAAAGTTATAAACTTAAACCCATACTAGTGATCTGTATAACTACATACCTTTGATTCTCCCAGCTAACCTGGTGGGATAAATAGGTAGAAAACCGAATGGCACCATGAACGACATACTTTATAGAAGTTGATATATTGATTAAAATATTGCTGATGCCTGGATATTCTTGCAAGTTATTTCATTTTATGAGGAGAGGAGCATCAAGATGACTGACATGCAATAATCCAAAGAAGGACCTAATTTTGTTAATCCTGATGTTTGCTTACAAGACTGTGTAACAGCAATATCTTGTCACTATCTTCTTAAAAGCATGCATCTCACAGGGCTAAAAGGACAGGTGTTGAGAAGAAACAGCTGATTCAACCCATGAAAAAAAAAAAGAAAAACTGTTGTGTAATCAATTAACAACCTTTAAAGCCTTAAGAAGTTGAAACTGTTAATTATAATAACTCTAAGTGTGAGGTTAGGACTATGTTACACCACCTGTATGTGTCACTGGAACCATTCACTATTTTACATGTCATGTTGTATATATACTGGCCAATAGGTCTGAGGTGGTTGCAAGTGAAACTGGGTCTAACAAGCAACATCTTGATGACATCAGCTTTTGTTCTTACAGATGTAAGGTAATTTTATATGCCTTGCCTTTCTTTTCTTTGAGATTTAACTCATACTTACACTGAGTAAGGGCATGCAGATATGTAAGTACTATGGATTAATTAATATATTTTGTTAATTTGTGTGGCTGTGTCCTCAGTTAGTTTTGTCTAAAGTTTAAACCTGGTGTATGGTTTCTCACAACAAGCACATAGTAACTTGTGGAAATTGATAGCATTTACTGAAATCTCTAAACTAGTACATAGGAAATCTCAGGTGAGCTCCCAGCTCTGCTTCATTTCTCATGTACACTCCTGGGGAAATCCTTCAATTCCACTGTCTGCTAAAGTACTTCTGAGTACTTTAATTTCATTTATCCAAGTCTTTATCTATCCATAACTATGCCAGGAAATGGTATGTCTCCTTATGTATTTTCAAAAAATTCTAGATGAAATTTCTAAAAGAATAATGCATAATTTAAAATATAAGCTAAATCAAATGAGATTACAATAGAGTTCAGAAAAATGGGAAGCCCAAGTAGTCTATTCCTTTAGCTGGGGATACAGATCTTACTCTCACAGAGATTGTCCCTATAGAAAGTGAAGAAAGAATTGTGATATATAATATTGTAGTTTTCTCTGAGGTTACCCCTGTTACTGAGAGTTTGAAGCATCTTCTGTGTGAGGAAGTTTGTTTAGCGTATAAAAGTTTTTTGCTGGCCTTTGTAAACATGTACAGCACATGAAAGGTAGAGCAAATTCTCGTGGATATGAGCTTCCTAGAGCCCTGGAGAGCTGCTCATATGTGGTGCTTAGTGCCTCCAGAGACTACAACACCTCCTTACAAAGCATCTTGTGAGTCACATACAAGTTAGCCTCATAGTGGAAACAAATTGACGTGAAAGAGAAAAAAGCTAGCAAGATGAATCCCGCTATACGGCATGTAATGTAAAAACCCTTGAAGTGAAGTCCTGTTAAAAAACTTGGTGTCTGTCAGTCTGGGGAGATTATGCTCCAGCTAGTTGTGAGCTAACCCCCAATATTTTAATGTAAGAGCAACAAGCACATATTGCACTAACCAGTCCCTATATCTGTCTATTCCTTATTTTGTGCGGATGCTGTTTTTGGATTACACACACAGTCAAAATCACAAAGAATAAGAACCAACAGAAATAGAGCTATCACTTCATTCACTGCACAGTGAAAAGCTCAGGAGTGAAGATACCCAATACACACTTCACTGCAATTTTAGGAAGAATTTAACATTATAATCTGTATGAGTGAAGCTTTTATACTTTCTTCTTGGTCTTTCTCCAAGGCGCCTTTGCCAGCTGGTTCATTTGTAGTCCATATGTGAACAGCATTTTTTAGCAAGTCCCATTTCTCTGCCTTAAAATCATGACTTGGTTCTAATTCTCTAGAGCACCTCCTGTGTTAGAAACTTGTGAATTCTTTTTTTTTAAAGTTTTTATTTCATTTTGGACATGGGGAAATTGCACATACTTTTGAAGGTCATGAAATATAAACTGCTATTTTCTACTTAGTCATCAGCAGTTACAACTCATATGGCTATCTTGTACCCTCATGCTGACTTTTCAAGAGAACATATTATCTTTGTGATCTTGCCTGACTCTAGCTGTGTGCATGCTGGAAGGTACTATGTTCCACCTGAACTAACTAATAATCAAGAAGACAGTGCAGCTCTAAAACTTGCATAATAAGAGGTGTATACTCCTATCATTTCCAATGTACAGTCTTTAATCACCAGCCAAAGAAGCAAGAAAGTTTTTTGAAATACGATCTGTATTTTCACTTCGCTAGGCACCAGGGACTTGTGTCAGCTGAGGAAACTTCCCAATGACTCCAGTGAATAATGATGCTATATTTTCTGCTCTGCATCCTTAATAGCATGCTTTTGAGTGCTTCACATTCCTTGGCAGTCGTCATTGCACATCTTCCTTGGACTGAAGCTACTCCAAAGACAGACTGAAATTGTTTCTCTAAAGCCCACAAATCAGATTAGCAAAATTGCTTCACAATTCACTGTCAAAATCGAGAAGCACATTAAAAAGTTATCTACTTCTTTTCTCTTTAAACATGAGTTTGAATAATAAAATATTTAGCATTTTTTAGTAAAATTGACTTCTTATACTAAAATTTACTATATCACAGTACTGTTAGTATCAACAAATACCAAGACAGAAAACCGATATATTAGAATTATATTGTCACATTGGGAGCTAATTATGGTTTTAATTCTCAATTGTGTGACAGACTCCTGAAGTAAATGGACAGAGATAGAATGCTGAAGCTTAATGAAAGCTGAATGGATAGAATGCTGAAGCTTAATGAAAGCTGAATGTTTTCTGTCTTTCTGACAGATGACTAATAGTATCCCCATTGGAACGAAACAAATGTGGAAATCATCTCATTTCTCTCCTTTTCTTTAACTGCAACTAAATGACGCAAAACAATGTAAAGAGACATATTTTTTGTTAAATTTACATTTGCAGTAAATGCAGTAAAAATTGTTTATGTTAAGAGTTATTCTAGTTCAGAGCATATTCACTGATACATTAGACCACTCATGTATATTGTGCTAAATAACTTGCTTCTCTAAGGCTGTTACCATGTACTCCTAAGGAAAGCTAGTGGTTTTGTACTTAATCATTATGGAGTAACTTCTTTCTCCTGTGGGCTAATAGTTGACTGATGTCCTGAAGTGTCAGTATTCAGATCTGTTTTAAACAGCATCCATTCTATGTTAATTCAAGAGTTGTTATAAACATTGCATCCTTTAAAAAAATATGTTAATAGACTATGCTTTTAGTTTCCCGAATTGCAAACTTTATGAGAACAGAACTGTGCAATTGAAACATGTATTGTGAATGCAGAAAAGATGCACTTAATTCTTTAATCTTTATTCTCAGCGACTAGTTCCTTCTCTGGGTAAAAATAGGCTTATTCCTATAAAGCCCTGGGTTCAGCTGTAACAGTTATTTTTCTCCTTCTTAGTAGCTGGTTCTGTGCTGTGGTTTTGACTTTAGCCTAAGAATAATGCTAATAGCACACCAATGTTTTAGCTGTTGCTAAGTAATGCTTACTCCGATCAAGGACTTTTCAGTCTCATGATCTGCCAGTGAAGAGGGGCACAGGAAGCCAGGAGGAAGCAGAGACAAGACACCTGACCCAAACTAGCCAAAGGGGTATCCCATACCAATAGTGGGAGTTACCCAGAAGGCCCAGATCACTTCTTGGGTCAGGCTGGGTATCAGTTGGTGGGTGGTGAGCAATTGTATTGTTCATCACTTGTGTTTATTGGTTTGGGATATTTTTCCTTCCCTTTTAGTTTTGTACTCTCTCCCCTTGTTATTTCCCTTATCCTTATTACTATTGGTGGTAGTAGATGCAATTTTGTATTATACTTTCATTAGTGGACTGTTGCTATCTTAACCCATGGGAGTTACTTTCTTTCTATCCTCCTTCCCATCCTGCTGGGAGAAGGGGTGGGGACGAAGTGGAGGGAGTGAATGAGCAGCTGTGTGGTTCTGAATTACCAGCTGAGTTTAAACCACGACACATAATTTCACATTATTTTGTGCAGTTCTACCACATCTACTTCCTATACTGATGCATCCTTCATTCTTACCTTTCTTTTTTAGAGATTCCCTGTATACTCTTTTAATCACACATCTCAGTATGTTCTATATCTGCAGGCCTTTTTATTTAAATTCTGGCTTGACCAGATTGCTCTATTTCAGATAACAGCTATAACAGCTTTTGTACTGATGTTATATTCTAACACATTATTCGGACTTCCTATTACAGTTTGACTTTTTTCACCTCCATTGCAACCTGAAGAAAATCTTCACTGGGCTGTTGCTTTTGTCGGTTGTCTCTTTTGTGCTTTGTTTTTCAGGTTTGGGGTTTTTTTTAAGCTTTTTTTTTTTTTTTCTCACTTAAATGATCACAGTTAATTTACACTTTTGATTTAATAACAGCAATAGTTGATGATGGAATAGATCATTAGTTTGATAGAAAAAAGCAAAACATCCATAGAGGTAAACTGGGTCTGTGACAGGATGATAATTCCTTGCTGAGTACTTCAGTCTGTTGTAAACATTGTTACGTTCATAACATAAAGAGTATATGTTGCAAAGCTATAAAGAGTGAACCTTATTTTTATGTGGGAAGAAGACAATTCTTTATGGATCTCTTAATGAAATTGAAGTTAATGAGTGTTAATTAAACTTGTCTGAAATGCAAAAAGTAAGAAAAGCAGACTATCTGCCCACTAATTCACACACAGGCTTCACACATCTATTGATGCACTAATGCAGTAGTGTTCTGTGATATTTGGAAAACTTCAGAAAAAAAAAAAATCTTGTCTGAAATCTTGCATGCTGCAATGTCCAGAATACTTGAATTTAAACACATAGATAATCATAGATAATTTCACGGTATTTAAGTTACCAACAGATCCAAAAAACAATTGCTGTTTTTTTTTTACTTCAATTTAATCTGGAACTGCTCTCAACCTTTACCTACTGCATTGTTTTCTTAATCTTTATGCAGTAAGTTTGTGTATTGAAAAGAATAAATAATGTAAACTGGAAAGAATGGACCTGAAGACGTGCTGAAGTATTTTAAAAGCTATATTTACATAATAAGATTATAAGACTGTAATACTAATATTTCTTAAAAATTCATGTTAAATAACTGAACTATCATTGTGAAGAATACATTTTGAGCATTTTTATATTAAAGAGCAAATTGTGCAAAGATCTGTGCTGATGTTTGGTAGGTTTAAGTATGGAAATCAAATATGCAATATTAATTCTTACATATGTTGCAAAAAGACTTCAAGTGGAACTAAAACTAAAGCAGAATTGTCACTTGGTCTTGTCAGAAAAATAAAATTGTGTGTAGGTGTAACTGCACTGAAGTTGTGATGAAGTACTGCTAACATAGACTCTGAGATTTTGCTCATTCTAAACACAGAAATGCTAATACTAGTAAGCAAATATAACTATGTCATGATGCGGTAGAAGTGCTTTTTTTCTTACCTTTAAGACTCCTGTTTGCCTAGAAGGAAACATCCAGAACCAGAACCGAACCCTACAGACCCCAAGGCTAGCTGGAAAGGGTTTGGTGGTAATTATCCTTGCTATGTTTCCTTCTTTCTGGGCAGATGAGTTTATGTACAAAAATTGCTGTCCTCTACCTTAATAAAAAGACAAAAAACATTTTTTTTTTCAATACTGCTTTAAGCTTCAGAGCATAAGCATTTTTACACAGAGGCACACTGGTATCTTTCTCCACCTACACACCTACCCTACCTTGGTTGTACAGAGATCCTCCATGTTAATTTTTTGTATATTTCTGGGGTTTTTTTACATATAATATTAATATAACCTTCCTCAGAGCTCACTCTACCTCTTTATCCTTGAGTAAATACTTTATTTGTATTTGAATAACAAGTTTGAAACATGGCAAACACAAACACTCACAGATTCTAAGGCTCAGTTTGAAGACTGACATTTCAGGAGTCAGGAAGAACCTTTGTTGATGGCTTTTACCCAGTAAAGTTCCCTGTCATGCGGCATGGCAGTAGCGAACACATAAAAAACCTGAAGCATATTAGTGAGCCAAGGTATCCAAATTATCTACCATTCAGCTGCTGCTGAAGAACCATAAGGTAGCATGAAAAATAATGCATCGTTCAAATCCAAGCAAAAAAAGATGCCCTCTTTTTATACCTCAGAAGGAGCTTATCACCTAAAATGAACATATACGGCCAAAAATGGTTGAACAGGCAAAACATGCCACTGACATGTTGAGGTGTTGTTTTTTTCTTTCTACTGACACTGTTGAAAGTCACACTTAGTTTTCTCAGAAGAAAAAGGTTCAGAATTTTTAATCTAAGGAACATATCTTAATTTTTCTTTTAAA
Source organism: Psittacula echo (assembly GCF_963264785.1). NCBI lineage: Eukaryota > Metazoa > Chordata > Aves > Psittaciformes > Psittacidae > Psittacula > Psittacula echo. The sequence continues at coordinate 39,764,705 of NC_137737.1, read as the reverse complement.
AGGCACAAGACACATGAAACATGGTCAGAATCAGAATGGTAGTCCCGACAGCCTCATGTGAGCTCTTCTAAGCCACTCTGTAAACAGCTGATTAACAAGTCATATATCTGAAAAGACTGATTCCTTGTCACTAGGACAATTTTTTCTTTGTTTTATTAAGCAATATTAGTGAATGTTTTGTAAAGAAGATGGTTATTTCCATGGAAGGCGATTTTGAATCAAGTTGTTGATGGGCTTGTGTAAATTGTGCATCTGCACTACAGCATTTTTTTTCTTACAGCAATAAATTCTCAAATCCTTAAAAATAAACTTGGTGCCTTCATATCCACTCTATATACCCACCCCTCACATATGAGCTTACGTATTCTGCAGCTGAACCTAGGAGTGTAATTTCACATGCTTTGCAATTTGAAGTTTCTCAAATCTTATTCTGAATTAAAGTCAAAAAATTCAAGAATCCAGATTTGTGAAGGATAAGGTGTATGATTTATATAGCTGTGTAGGATGTAACTTTTAAGAAAGTATGATTGTAAAAAGATGTAAATTGTGATGGTCTTGTATTAAAATTTTCATATGTGCAGTTATTTAAGAGTTTTCAAAGAGATCCTTTATTAATAATATCATTGCAGACTTGGAGACAGTTACTGCATTCGTGCAAGCATGTTGTACTGTAGTTTAGAAAGAGGTTTGTTGTGTCCCAGATAGGATGATTAATTAGTATCTTCACATTATATTTAGCAGCTCATTGTCTAGAAAATTACTAAACAAATGCATCAAGCTGAAGTGGAGTATAAGCAATGATATAATCAGGACCACTGTGAAAGAGCAATTTATAAAATTACAGTGCTGTGGAAGCAATAACTAAAAAGGCTGGTAATAGTCCAGGCTGCTTGGGTTTGTGTTTAAACAGAACTAGAACTCACCAGATAGTATTGATGACAAGACTCAATATGCTAAAACATGTAATTTTTTTTTTTTTTTTTTTTTTTTTTTTTTTTTTTTTGGCATGGGTTTTATATGATACTTATGCTATATGGTAATTTTACTAAAAAGGTGAACATTTTAAATGCTTGTTGGAACTGATCTACATACTGTGCTAATTGCTGACTATGATCTGTCTGTATATACAGTAAGCTCAGCTGATCACACTGAAATTTGCTGTTGTTTTGGCACTAATCTATGAGATTTTTTTTTAATACAGTGAATATTTAATTTTCCCAAAAGTTATGTAGGACACATGACAATACCTGGTGTATGGTCAATATCAGGACCTGTCTGTCCCATGATAGCAGTGTTGCTAATATTCCAGTCAAAGTCATCTCTAGGGTCTTGTGTTAATCCACATGCAGTGGTCCATTGTTGATCTTGTGTTTCGAAGTTACAGCTTCCAGGAATACTCGTGTAGTAACCTGAAAATATAGCAAGAAGTAAATTATCACCCCAGCTCTAATATGTAAAAGGTTATAATGAACATAACATACATGGTAATTAAAAAGATTCTTTTTGGCTAATGCTATGATTCCCTGTGATCCATGTACAGACATAAATAATATGTGGTAGTTAGTAAGGAAAGAAAAAAAGCTTCACCATTCACTTCCTGAGCAGGTATAAACAGCCTTAAAATTTTATTAGAGACATACGGCCTGATGACTTCACCAATGTTAGTTATTATTCAAGGTGAATGGACAGAATGATTCCCAGACAATTAGCTAGCAGACGTAGACTCCACTTCCACTATGAAGTTTTTCATGAACTCAGCCTTGTGTTATGCATGAAGATAGTTTTATGGTGACAGAGAGAAGCTTTAGTGATTAGTACACTGATTTCAGGAGATCTTGTTTAAACTTCCCATTGCTTCTGATGTTTCAGGTGACTTTGGAAAAGAAATTAATCAATAAAGTTATACAATGCTGTGGTAGAGACAAATAACATCACAATCTCTTCTGTGGCTTCTTAAAGGGGTTTTCCTTAACGATAAAGCAGAAGCAGCTACACAATTACTGAGTGAGAGTGAGGACCACCCCTCTGAGAGAACTCTGGAACAGTTTTTTGTCTTTGAAAAAGCTTCAAACTATCAAAAATAACAGCCCTGAGCACCCTATTGCAGTGAAACCTGTTATGAATAGGTTTTGGACCAGACAATCTTCAGAGGTGCCTTCCCACCTCAACCGTTCTGTGCTTTTGTTAGTGCTATTAGAGCATGCTCTTCAGGAATCACAAAAGGAATACACAAATGCAGTGGGAATCCAAGTTGATACTGCATTGCAAGCATGACGTGAGCCTAATAAATATTAACTCCAACACCAAACATCCTCATACGCAGGCAGGGAAAGAAGTCAATCCATTAACTGAAACAACTACAGTTTTCTTGTAGAGTTCTAATGAGATCAAAGTTCAAATGCATTTATACTATTCATAATAGATTACCTGACTTCAGGAATCTTACCCTAATATCTTAACAGTGCGTTCAGAAGGCAATTATTAATAAATATTCATGAACAGTATTTACAGGGTTGATGGAGTCACCCAACATACCTGCGTGTGATAGGTACTTTTTATTTTAGGAGTAAACAGCTTGCTTAAAAACCACCAAAAGAGGATTGTTTTATTTATCTGAAAAATTTCTTTTATTTCAGTAATTCAAGCAGTCTTTTAGTTGGTCCATCAACACTCGTTTGCTATTAATCCAATCTGAGTGTATAATTGCCTGCAATTCATGCAAATTGAAACTGCTTTTATGTGTGAAACCTTAGTACTTCCAGCAGGTTACTGAAAGAGAATGAGAATTTTGTAAGATTGCCTGACTGGACTGAATGAAGCATAGAGTAAGTAATTTCCATGAGTATATTAAAAAAAAAAAAAAAGTCCACCAGCCTACATGGATACAATTCATTTCACCAAGATTCTGTTGTAAATCCTGCACAGAGGAATTGCTGCTGGGAAGATTATGGTCCATTTACTTCTTTGGAGTTACACTGGTATAAAACTATAGTAGAATGTGAAATAAGCTCAGACCTTGAGCTCAGAGAAAAGAAGATAATTGCGGTGAAATGTGGCTGCAACCACTTTTGATGGGCTATGGCTTTCTCCGTGCCTGTCCTGCTCTCTTTTCTGATTAAGAAGCTCCTGTTGCCTTTTCATTAGAAAAATGAGGTTTCCATATCTAGAAGGCATTATGTGTCCATTAATGTTGTTTATTCCCATCTTTAAGATATATGCTCAGACAGAAGTTGTATTTATCCAATGTAAGGCCTCATTTAATGGAACTAAGATATAGCAGATAGGGAAATGTTATACCTGAGGCTTATCTCGCATTCTGTAATGCTAGATTATAGTATCTCTCCTCTATTGTTAATGTAATATTTTGTCAGTTCTGCAGCAAGAGTAAGACTAAAGATTGATGGAAACATTTTGATATAACTACAGTCTTTCCATCTATAATAAAAGGATATTTCACTCTATTTTTTTAAAGTGAATATCAGTATCTATTTTTTTCTTCCTTTGGAAAAGCTTTTTTTGCAGTATAGCAAAGACTGTGTTGATCTACTGTGATTCAAGATCATTTAAGTCCAGAAATATTTCCATTTTTTGACTAACAGAGTTGATGGTATCACAGCCCTTCCAGACAACACAAGGTACTTCTCCCCCCTCCTCAATGAAACTACTATATCCTGTAACAGCATTTACAGAATAAATTAAGTGCCTCAATAATTTTCTGATATTTTTACAAAGCAGTTTACATTAGACAGCAATTCAGACTTTGTCTCTGTTAGCTTCGCAAAATGTTACAAGACTGAGTTTACAGGGTATTTGCTGCACCTACTTTGCCTACCTCCTGAAAAAAAATATGATTATTATATATAGGAAATCCAGATTATGTGTTTAAAATCTACATTTTCTTGGAATCTACTTGGAAAAAAGCTAGTCTTTTAAAGTTGTCATTCAATGTAGATTGATTTCCATTAATATGACTCACAAAATTAACTGAAGCACAAAGCACTGCAGTAAGTAGAAACTAGAAACAGTGACACCAGCTTCAGCATATGTACTTCAGAACTGTTATGAATTTACTGTTATGAAAACAATAAAGAGGGAGAAACTCAAAATTAAATCCCTGTAGTGACATTTTCACATGTATTCCAGGTTGGAAGTCTGCTGCCTGACTAAAGCAATATCATTTACATTACCCAATAAAGAGTCATAATTTTTGTAACCCTGTCCAGTTAAAGCATTTAGCAACCACACACAAGAGAAAATGTTTTGGTTTTCAAGGGATCACCAAGTATTGCTTGATTTCAGTGCAGCACGTGGACTTCAACACAATTAAACTGATGCATGTGATGCATTTACTTTATCTACCAAGGTTACTTTTGATCATATCTGCATTATGGAAGAATCTGGCCTGCCAGCTCAAAGATTAAGAATTAGACTCGTCTGGTCTGGAATGTGACTGTAAATAAAGAAAGACATGGAGCAGGAACAAAAGGCACAATGTTTTACTGCTTTTGAGTTTCAAGTCTGAACTGGAAAGCCTGTTAACTTGATCCAGATTTTCAAAATTGAGCTGTGCATTTAAATCTCAAACAGCATTAGCTAAGAATACTTACAGAAAAAATTTGTAAGAGTATTCACTAGGGCTGTAAGAACATAAATAGATCAGGTTTTTTTCTAGCTGTTCTGTAACAGAATAATAACAAGAAAATATTTTTATGACTCTGCAATAGCAGCAAGAACAAAGTACAATGAACATGGAGTAGCGACACAACTCAGACCACAGAGACAGGATTAATCTAGGAGGAAAGATAGGACTGTATTTAAATAATCACTTCTTATAGCAGAATCATGTCTAAATGTTATTGTGCATTAATTTGCTTACTTAGATATTTCATTCAATATTGACAGCTCAACATGCTTTCACCTTAATCAATGAGTTTACATTTGTTCTCATAGATAATTTGCACTGTAACCCAATGATTTTATTCCATAAATATTCCATAAATCCTTAAAATGGTTGGGGATTTTTTTATATTTAATCTTTGGTTTAAGTAAATTATACTTTTGCAACTACATCACACTTAAATCATTTTTGCAGCTCTGAGGATCTGAAAATGCCAGACCTTCTGTGTTGGGGGAGCCGGCAAGCTGCTTGTAATTCTCTTCTGAGAAGCTGTGTGAATTCACCTAAGCTATGCTACAGAATTTAACACTATAATTTTAACTGGTGATTACATTAATATACAAAGAGATACTTACTACAGTCAGCTTCATCTGATAGGTCTTCACAGTCTGGTTTGTAGTCACAGATGAACTGAGACTCTATGCAATCCTTTTTCCCACACAAAAAATCAGTGAGGGCAGGGCATTCCCTGGGATTCTCTCCAGCTGAAACCAATAGGACATTTAAATCAATACTGTAATTAAATCAAAGGATGCTCTTTTTTATTTGTTTAGCCATTATACACTGTGACTTCAGTGATTTACTGCTTCCAAAAGATGTTGTTTGCTCTCACTCTTTTAGTGGTGCATTATACGTGTTTAGACTACTGTATTGGCCTTGCCCTAAGCTTCCAGGGTAGGATATTTTGCTTGGAAGAAAATTCAGTTCAGCACCAACATGACTGTTTCCCCAGTGTATTTGTTGTGCACGTTCCATAAAACAGGGTTCTGTGAGCTGTTGAAAAGTAGACAGACTAAAGGCTTTATTCTGCTCATAATTACAATGCATCATTTGGAAAATAAGAATATTTTAAACTGACAAAAAACACTGTTATACAACACTTGTGTAGTGCATAAAATTAAAGCCTTTATAAGACATTTAACTTTTTTGAAAGAGTTTAGAGAAACTTTGGCTCTGGGTGTGCGAACTTCCCAGAAATCCCCCTTAGGGTATTTAACATGAGGATCTGTTTTACAACAACAAATTTGCTCATCTCTGAAAGTCAGTGAAAATCATATCACAAAATGAAAGTAACTTGGTAACTTACACATAAATCACTAGGACTAAAGCTAAAGAGTACTGAGATTCAGCCATTTCTCTCAGACTATAAAGAAACATACAAAAATTATTTTTTAATTCAGTATGCTAGGTGCATAATTTCAATTAGCACTAATTGCAACAGTTCTGATAATCCCAAATGCAACATTTGAGATGCATTCCTGTTAACCTAAGATTGTTTTTCAGTCTAGAGCTCCAAGTTGCACACTAAGACATTTAGAAGAATGTATTTTTACTCTATTGATTGCAATATGTCTCATTTTTTCCTTCAAACATGACTAAAATGTGGCACATCATTAAACACAGTCTGGGCAGAACACCTTGATATTTACGTTTATGCAGGCCCATATTTCCAGAAGGGAAAATTATTGTTGCAGGGCATTAATCTTCTCAAATAAAAATACTTACTGAATTTTACAGACTGAGGAACTACATTCTCGAGCAAAAAAGAAAAGGAAAACTAAATTTCTGTTTTACTTTAAGCATGTACAAAAGGTAATATTAGATAGCACAACAACACAGCATTAAAGTGTAATTCCAAAAAAAAAATCAGTGTTAAGGTTGATTATATAATCATAGAATCATAGAATCATAGAATAGTTAGGGTTGGAAAGGACCTTAAGATCATCTAATTCCAACCCCCCTCCCATGGGCAGGGACACCTCACACTAACCGGTGTTGGGACTGGTCTTATTCAACACCTTTGTTGGTGACATGGACAGTGGGACTGAGTGAGCCCTCAGCAACTTTGCCAATGACACCAAGCTGTGTGGTTCAGTTGATATGCTGGAGGGAAAGGATGCCATCCAGAGGGATCTTGACACGCTTGTGAGGTGGGCTGATGCCAACCTTATGAAGTTTCCAACACCGATCCCTGAGGGACACCACTCGTTACTGGTCTCCAGCCAGTCATTGAGCCATTGACCACAACTCTTTGTGTGCGGCCATCCAGCCAGCTCTTTATCCACTGAGTGGTCCACCCATCAAATTGATGTCTCTCCAATTTAGAGACAAGGATGCCATGTGGGACAGTGTCGAATGCTTTGCACAAGTCCAGGTAGATGACGTCAACTGCTCTGTCCCTGTCCATCAGCTCTTTAGCCCCATCATAGAAGGCCATCAAATTGGTCAGACAGGATTTCCCCTTAGTGAAGCTATGCTGGCTGTCACCAACCACTTTGTTGTTTTTCATGTGCCTTAGCATGCCTTCCAGGAGAATCTGCTCCAAGTTTTTGCCAGGCACAGAGGTGAGACTGACTGGTCTGTAGTTCCCCTGGTCATCCATTTTCCCCTTCTTGAAAATGGGGGTTTTATTACCCTTATTCCAGTCGTCGGGAAATTTTCACCTGACTGCCATGATTTTTCAAATATGATGGACATTGTCTTATGAACTTTTTTTTTTTTAAAAGAGGTTTCCTTGTGTCCAGATTAAATTTCCTGTTTTGTTATTTGGTTTGGGTTTTTCCTTTTAAACTTCTGTCCATTGCCTTCTGTCTTGTCAGTGAGTACTTCTGAAAAGAGTCTGACTCCCTCATCTCCATTCCTCATCATGCACTGGAAGTGATGCACTGGAAAATTAAGTGACTTCTGTAAGCCACTCAATGGCTTAAATAATGACAGAAATTATTTAATGGCAAAGCCATTAAGGTAAAATAATTTTCGCATCTCATTTCACTGCATATGAAAGAGGTACATTATCACCATGCAATGGAATGACATTTGAAAATTCATGGCTTTGTGACAGATCGCATTCCTCACCTTTATCTCCTTTTACCTTTAATCAAGAAAATGTTATGTTAGTCTATCATATTTAACACTTAATATTAATTACATTTGTTCTTTTTTTTTTAATAAGCTACTTTAGTACCTCAAGCATACCAGAAACCAGCATTTAAAAATATTCATTTCTTAACTTACCCTAAAATAAAACATATGATCTGTACACAGTCGTAATGAAAACTTGTACACAACAGATGCGAATGCCATAAAGTTCAATCAAAGTCTCACATACTTGCAAATGTCATCCTTTTGGTGTAAAACCTTGTTTAGATGTAATTTTTAGGGATACCAGGTTATATTTATGATGATGATGCCTATTTTGCCACAGGCTTTGACAGAGATAAAAATTAACTCCCTGTCAGAATGAAAGTACCAGTAACAGCATAGCAGAATCAAACTAAATAATCTAAACTCCTATTCAGTGCTGTGGCATAAAAATTAGCTTTCCAGAGAACACACTCATTCTGACCAAAACTTCTACACTAGCTGAAAACTACATCAAAACAAGAAATATGGTGGGTTTTAACCATAAAACATAACTTCAACATCAACAACCGCAACAACCAAGCAGAGGTTCACAGAGAAGTTGCAACTTGGAATTCTCATTTTTACCAGACAGTCAATATAATATAAAAATTCTATTTAACCAGAAAAAAATAAATAACATATTGGAAAATATGCTCTCAATTCTGAGGATTGAGCTGCAATTTAACAAAAAAAAAAAAAAAAAAAAAAAAGTTAGAAACCTATTTGAATAAAAGAAAAAGAGAAGCTATTGAAAATACTATCTTGCCCATTTCTAATTTTATCATCAAAATTACCAGGTTGCCAAAATCTGAGTTTGCGTTTATTAGGACTGAATTTGGAGAAGGCTGTTTCCAAGAACAATATTTAAACCTCTCTTTAGGGAGTTGCAAAACAATACCTCCTAATGAAAAGTGACATTTCAGATGAAATGAGAAATTTTCATTATGTTATTTCATTGCATATGTTGGTAGCGTGGGACTGCATGTAAAGATACACAGCTTTTTGAATGATCATATTCCTCAGTTGTACTTCGAACACCAGAAAGTAGAAGATAACGTGTTGGGTGATGGTTGATGATTATAAATAACATGTAATATTATACGTATATTTTTCCCAATAGTCTAACTCACAACATTCCGTGAAAATCCAAACATACAGAAAACTGTTCTAAGCAGAAAAAAACATGAGATATGATGGCAAATTTTCTTTCTTTCCTTTTTCTTCCAAAAAAAGCCCAAGAAATCAATAAAAACAAAAAACCCAACAGTGCCAAAGACAAGAAATATAATTTGAAAAAACCCAAACAACTGCTAAAGCATTATCAGCTTATCGTGTAACTCTGAAGTTGTCTTTCAGAAGATACAGTATTAAAATTATTAGTGTGTCACAGCAAGCAAAAGAATTATGTGATTCCATGTATTTGAATACACGTCAGAGGTGGAAAATAGTGAAATATCCAATATACAAATGGGGATTTTTCATACAATGGGAATGAGAAGAATTACAGGAATTGAAATATTTTTGAGAAGTACTAAGCTTATTTCTGCATTTGCTATTAAAAAAAAAAAAAATGAAGTAAACTAATATATCCAAAAGCAAAGGGAAACTTATCATTTTCATTTAAGAAAACTGTTTACCAGAAAAAAACTTGAACTTAATAAAAGAGCCATAAATGCTCTTTTTTAGGTTCACACAATGAATGTTGTCTTATTTAAAATATATTTCATGAAAGAACAGATTGCTCACACAGCCAAGAAGAAGAAATGTTTTTGCTGCATTGCATGGCACACTTCAGACTTGCATAGATTATCAGAAGTTATGTTCGGCTAGTGCTATGTACCTGTGAAAGGCATAGGGTGAATACTAAGTTATTATAGTTGCTAAAGGCTGCAGTGAAGGTGATTTTGAGCTGGTTTGAAAAGCAAAATGTAACTCAAGGTCAAGTACACTGACCTGCTGTTTATCAAGAGTGTCATGGTCTCTGCTCTCCAAGAGGAATGCAGGCACCAAACAGCACAACACCATGTCAACAGTATGAAACGAAACATATAACGTACATTCAAGGCAACTTAAATTTTTCCCCAGTTTGTCTTTTTAGAAGTTAAGTCCTTCTGAGTAGAAATACTTTCATGTAAATGACAGTTGAAAATTCACCTAATTCTATTATTTGTTGTTTAAATTATATAGTGGAGAGAAAATATTTATGTCACTTCCCTCACTTCTTCCTCAATATTTAAGATATAGGAATAATCAAAGATAAAAAAAATATAAAATGTTTTGTTGAAAATCTCATTCAGAGAAAGGAATTTTACTTTCCAAGTTTCACCCTTTGTTTAAATTAAAATATATGAAATACAAGCTCTTAGAAGGCTTCATTAGAACTGAAACTCAACTCTATTCAGTACTCTAAAGTTCAGAAATTATGAAACACAGTTCGCATCAAACTTTTCATTTGCTTACCCCAATTGTTCAGTACCCTTTTCTACATGACTTTTTATAGAGCATTAAAACTCTATTAGCAAACTCGTCAATAACATTTCTGTTTATGGATGACCTTGGGAAGGAAATCTAGATAAAAAGTTTCTACTCATGCAAGCTAGATATAATTTCAAATAAGGTTCTTTTGTAATTCAAAAACCATAGGGAATTCTCACAGAATGTGTCATTTAAAAGGCCAGATTTGTTTCAAAAATGTGCGTTAGCTCTGATATAAACAGCAGATCTAACAAATTACATTGACTCTTAGGAAAGAATTTCATCTGTAGATACAAAAGACTGTCAATGGGCTTCCTCAACATGATCAGAGAGAGTAGTATTATGGTGCCTAAGGACACCAAATAAACTGTAAGGATAAATAATCCATCCATAGTTCTGGAAATATACAACTGTTTCTGGCCCAAGCAATACAAAAGATAGGAAAAAAATTCTCTGCAGCTTCTAATGCTGATATCATGGAGTATCTAAACCCCCATCAGACAAAGACGGAACTTTTAATATTTAAGACTGAAAGACCAGACAAAGTGGTGAGTATATCAGCAGGATATGGAGCTCATGCTCACAGTATCCTCATGTAGGGAGCTGCCATACTTTGCTTAATACTGAAGTATTAACACTAAGAAGTAGTACTGAGGACTGAGCAATGACTGAGCATCTGATGTTGTCAGCTTTATCTCTTTGGATCCTGCAAGTGGTAAAACAGAGAAAAGGAGGTAAGGTAAAAATTTCAAAAATTAAAGCTAAAAAGGTAAATACAAGGTGTAAAATTAAACAATGCTTTTGAAGAAAATTCTATTTCCCAATAATTATGAAAATGTTCAACCAGGAAAAAAACAAACAAAAAAGTCTCCTCAAGCAATTTCACATGTGGTCTCTATTGCTTACTCCTTTTTTCCCTTCTGGTCTCCCATGCATCCTGATTCTAGTGTAGACCTACTTTATACCTCAGAAGTTCGACTGAATAGATTACTTTTATAGCTTTTCATCCACTGGATATGAAGAGAAAGTATGTGTGAAATTAATGTCAAAATGATGAGAATTTAAGTTTATACTGAAAAGCTGCTTTTGAAACTATGCACTACCAAACCAAAGTATCTTTGAAGTCAGCAACTTTTCATCAAAAGTTTCACATGGTATAAACAGAAATTTAAAAAGCCACCGAGTTCTAGTGAAAAGTGAGGTAAAAGCTAAAACTTGTTTCTTCTGTTCAAAATCTGTGGCAAATGACCTCAAGCATTTTCTTAATAACAATCTGGGAGTTGCAAATCAAAGGAAAGACGGTGAAAGGTTTAGCTCTCATGCAGTTTTTTACATAATCTCAAATAGAAATTGCAATCTTGGAGTATTACAGGTATGTAAATCACTTGTACAGTACAATAAGAAGTAGAGAATACTGTCATATACAAGCTGGTGTTATATTTATCTTCTTTCTGTTATTTTAATCTTTTCAAAGAAGATTGTCAAATGCAGTATTATTTGTTCTCTGAAGCTTCTTCAGCAAAAATTAACTTATATTTTTTCATATGTTTCTAGAAAGTCTTAATATGCAATGCTGTTTAAAAAATCATCTTAGGCATAACATGACTTATCCAGGAATTCAACTGTTCCCCCAGTGTAACTCTGGAAGCACTGGTAAGCTGGGCTGAGGGAGCCTGTATTTCCTTTGTATCTCTTCTGAGCACACTGCCCTCTCCACTGGGTCCTTTGCACAAAGGTATTTGGGATGTCCTGTGAAAGGCAGCTGTGGCTGGGTCACATTTCCAGAAGGGAGATTATTTCTTGCCTAGAACTAAATTGTCATCTGTACTTTTCGCTGAGTGTAATGAGCTTTAATGTTTAGTACAATTTTCATTCAAAAAGGATAAAGCGTACTCCTGTTAATGCATGATACAGTAACTCAAATTAAGTTAAAGCTACCAAAAATTACTAGACTTCTCAAAATGAGCATTCTTCCTCTAGAATGAAGCAGATTCAATAAACATCAGCAGTTTGTGAATTAACAGTTCACCATATAATCAAATAATAATTTCCTTCAAAAGGCAAAATCCAAATATGAGACTAATCAATAAGATTTTTATCATTAATTTCAGCACATTTACTAAGAAATTTTAGCCAGGTGTTGCAATTCCAGTGTCCCATGTCAGAATAACCTGACAGTGACCTATTTATAAAAACAGTTGAAACTATCATAAAACATTAAAATATTTTGAAGAGATAAAAAAAAAAAAAAAAGAAAAAAGATTAAAAAAATCACAACTGGACATACATTATGGCTGAATATGAATGTATATCATAAATTGACTAAATCAAGTCAGGTTGCTTTCTCCCTTCCCTCTCTCTTTAGGGCTTGGTTTGTACTGGATGTTTCTGTTATGAGAGTCTGAACTTTTCTCAAGTGTCTGAGTGGAAAGAATTAATTCTCTACTAAATGTAAAGCTTTGCATGATACATAGCTGAGGATTCAAAGAAAACACTGGCTTATTTTAAAAATAAGAAAGTTGGCCTACACACCCAAACACTAGGATGTTTTAGTTGTTTTCTCTCTGATCTGCAAAGCTAGGATGGGATTCTAATGAGAAAAGGTTTTTCTGCTAAGACTTTCAAAGCTTCTTGTTTATGGGAGCATGGAAGCAAAGTTGTTCAAAGGATTGCTGTACTTTCACCTATAATCTTTGTCATAAACAGTAAGTGAGGAAGAATACAAATATATGAGGAGAAAGTGAAAGAAAAAGTTTATCACAAGGCAAAGAAAACTTTATTTTATTTTAAAATTTGTTAAATCACTTTCCTATTAATAGTACTGTGTCATTTTGATTTGGCTTTCTTTTAAAAAAGAAATATAATTTGAATATCATTTGAAGTATAATTGAATATGTATCCTGTTTACCTTAAAATAAGAAGAAAAGCTTGTGAAATTTGACCCCAAACAAGGAACCCACAAAGATCACTGGAGCTGTAATGGTTCTTCTTCCTGGACTTTTATTGCAGTGAACTGCCAGATCATGAAAAACTATATAAAACAACTAAATAATCAACTATTCTAGATATGTCTGTCTTATTTGAATTTAGAGTTATGATTTACTTAATTCATCTTTCACTGTTCATTTTTCAGGTGGTGCCTGAATCAGTATGTATGATATGGCTGAGTAAGGTATATGCCATGCTTATACTCTGTGTTTTGTATCTGGAGTACAAGATTCCTTTTCTTTAAAATTGCAGATGTACAAAATGCAGACTACTGGTAACAGTACATCTGATGAGCTGCACTGGATTCACTGCTATATGACAGCTGGAAAGGCAAAATCAATAAGGCTTGAAGTGCCCTTTAAGGTTACCAGACCACAGCTTATCTCTGACAGGACTTTCAGAAGATGTTATTATGAGGATAAGTGTCAGATAAGTTTCAAAAATAAAATTATCATTGATAATTATACTGTACAATACACAGGCTTTTTGTTAAAGCAAAATTGCAGGCATTTTTTCTAGCCTGCAAATAACCTCATGCGTGGTCGAAGTCAATTATTAAAAAGCACACAAGATGATCACTCTAAATTCCATTCAGATCATGTAGGACACTCTGTCACTAAGGTTGCATGAAGAATTATTGTATGAGAAGGTGAAAAAATCCAATGTAACTAATCAATAAATGAATATTAAGAACAATCTTTCCCTGACTGTGATGTGACTCCACTATTTTTAATTTTTTTTAATTAAACAAGTAAAATAAAAATATATAAGACTTGGAATTTAAATTATTTTTGCTCTCTGACAATATTTCCAAGACCTTTTATATTTCCACTAAATCCACAGTTGCTTCTTGACCTTCACTTCCATAGAAATTAGTGAGACCTGAGGGAAATGAGCCTTGAAGAACACGGCCTCAGAAGCTCAGATAAAGTTATCTGGAGTATTAAAGTTAATAAAGTTATCTGGAGCATTCTACTGATATAGAAGCTTTTAACTAATTAATTTTTAAAGGAAATAGTGAAAAGATTCCGCCACTTGAAAATCCTCACATAACATGAGCTATATAAATCACAGATATGTAAGTGAAAGGCAAAGTAATCTGCAGAGCTAATCCACTTCCATGCGGATTCCCTTATGATATGCAGAACTTTTTTCTATAACACATTGTATGAGAGCAATCTAAAGGAAAACACAAGTACAATAATAATGTAAGTGAGTGTATTAAATTCTGTAATAACCACTGAATATTACCATACTGCATAAAAGCAGTTCCAGTATCCAGATGTCAAAAACTTCACACAAGCTACCTCTCTCTTCCCTCTTCCCATTCTCCATTTGAGTGCATTATTTCTGCAAAAAGGCAGTTGTTTTATGTGTTGGCTCTAAACCATGACACAGGAATACCATTTAGCAGCTTTCAAAAGGACAGTCTGTAAGGAGGAGGCTATCCAAAAATACCTGAAAGCTCCAGAATTTCCCTAACATGTATCTCCATCACTATGTGCCATCTGCTGGGAAGCGGCTAAACATTTTTAATTCCCCCCCCCCATGCAATTTAAGGCTTTCTCATTTCTTTTCTGTTTATTTCAAACCTGTTATTCAAGTTTTAATTATTTTAGATTAACTTCTAGGCTTTTTCTCTGCATGGTCTATTCCTCTGCTTATGTAATTACCATGGCCAGAATATCCATAATATTATATGAGATTTTGTAATCTAACCTTGTAAGTCCCAGTGGAAAATACAGATGTGGCCTTCAGTTCCCCTAGATGACCCTGTCTAACTCAGCAATTCTACAGTGACACAGTACATGAATAGGTGTTGTAAATCAAGTCATTTTGTGGAAAAGAAACCCCCTGACCCCTTCTGGATTGTATGTTACTCTTCTCCTTGGATTTGGCCACAGTAAGATTGTGTTTGCTGTCTTTTAGCTTTGTTACAATAGACACAATAAACCTGTGAACCCTGTGCTACAGAAAAACAATTTAGACTTGACATATTTTCTCTATCCTAAAAGGATAAAGAAATGTTAGTTTTGAGATTCTGGCAAAATGTGTTTTGTTTGTTCTACAAAGTTAAAGAATCAATAACAACAAGAATGAAAAAGGTCAGACCAGGCTCCTTCATGTCATCATGCCAAGAAGAAGGTCAGCATACCAAAAGTCTTGAGAAAATTAAGCAAGCAGATCTCAGCTTGTGAAGTCAAAGGCAAATAAATCATACACAGAGCTGATGTGAAAGGTGCTAAAGACGATGGAATGATTCCTTCTTGACTTTGGTTTGAGCTTAAATTGTAGAGACAGGAAAATCAAGCTGTGGGGGTGAAGGTTGAGGGTTTGTTCATTTTGGTTTTTTTAATATGCACTTGCACACATGCACATACACACAGTTATAAAGCAAATACATGACAGGTCTTTGGTCCTCCTGAAAAGCCAAGACATCAGCATAAACACATTCCCATAGATACATAACACCTAAATGAATGAAAACCCTGCTGTGCCTAACGTACACTACAGGAGAAGCTGTTAGTGACCGTTTCCTGATTGTATAAAGACTGTAACTTAGTACATCACAAGAATGTCCACCATGCAAGTGACAGCTCTATAAAGGATTAACTTCTCAGGTTTCCAACTTTTCTAATTAAATCTAAAGAAATGTCTTTTTATTGTATATTGAATATCTTCAGGAATCTGACTGTGAAGTGTCTAAATAGTCTCAAAATGGGACAGAACCCCAGAAGTGTGGTTCGACTAGACCCCACTGTATGTATGAATACATCTGAGAACAACTTGGCAACAAATTGCAAGAAAGATAAACATCCCTTTGTTATTTGAGATTATAGGGGAATGTTGACCTCCAATTTCCTACCAGGGCATCCTTGTAGAATGGAGAATAATCACATGCATAGGAATATGGACAATGAAACACTGGAAAAAGCAGAGGGAAGCACTAGTGTTTGTGGGCGTGGAAGAGCTTTTAAGTGTACATCTGCCTCAAAGTTTTATTTAAGTGCACTTCTGAAGTAGGTCTCAAGTTGTATCCAGTTTACATTGTTCGATTTACATCACAGAGTAATTTCTGAATGCAAAACTTGTATTGTCAGATGAAACTAGACGAAAAAATGCTTTCCAGAAGTGTATTTTCCATGCTCCAAATTATAATGGGCATTGAGACTGTGGCAGGAGATTAAAGCTTGCCCAAATAACTTCCTCAAAACTCATACAGTATTGATATGTGGCATCAGTAATGATCACCTCACTCAAAAAATCCACTTATGTTTTGTCACTGTGCCACACTTTTGCCTACTGGGGATAAAAAGCCCATCCTTTCTTGACGGAATGCACAATCCACCTGGTTCGGTTTTTTTTTTTTTTTTTTTTTTTTTAAATTACAGGCAAACTCTTCCTATTTTAGCCTATGGTTCACAAAAGAATGAATTAAGTAGGATGAGTACCCTGTGAAGAAATCAAAGGTTTACTTTGCTGGCCTTAACCCTCTAACTGAACTGGGAAATAAAACAGTGACAGTGGTTCATTTGTAGTCTCAACTTATTTTTATGGCAAAAGCCTTTACCACAGAACAGGGAGACCACAGGTTTTACTTGATAAAATCTGACATAATTTTTATGAAATTATTATATGCAACATCAGAGACTCAGTAATTTACTAGTGAATTAAAGAATAGTTCTTACTCAACACCAAAGAAAGGTAACAAAACCTTAAGCATTTCTTGCATTTGCCTGCAATAGCCTTAGTGTGAGAATGCTACTCTAAGTCTTCTGTATGAGTAGAAAAGGTAACTGAAGTTATAAGAATAAAAACAATGCATTCATAACTGATTTTTTGAACAGTGTCACAATGAAAACCATCAGACCATGATGTATTTAAAACCAAGCAAGAACATCCTACATCTCCTTTAACATTCATGTAGAAACTTCCCTCTTGAACTTACTTGTGGTGCAGTTGGTGAACTCTATGTCATCTATTGCTGCTCCTCCTCCTAGGTCTCTGGCACGAATGCCTTCAAAGATAACTTCAAAATTCCTCAGTTTCCCCAAGTGTAACTCGACTTTGCTCCACTCATCACCGTGATTTCCTGATTCACTCCATATTTTCACAATCCCGTCATCTGTCTGAAGTTTGAATAAAATGTATATAATGAGACACATAAATATGGATTGTCAAATACCAGGTTTTGAAAAAAAAAAGAAAAACCTCCAAAAAAAACCCAACAACAAAAAACCAACACCCAAACAAAAAGAAAGAAAAAAAGAAAACAAACAAACAAAACCCCCAAAAATCCAAAACAAGCAGAGAAAAGACAGGAAGACACCACTTCAGTTTTGCCAAGAAATAGTAAATATATGTTTTGCTAGAATAATTGGAAAAATAGTGAAATGAGATGATTGCCGTACAAGTCACTTAAACATCAATAGTAAATGGAGTTTTGTACTGAAATTACTATGTGTATAATTGAACTCCAAAACAGTTCACTTTTGTAGATTTGCATTTAACTTTATATAATAATGAGCTCGGTTCTTTGTGTTTATAACACATTACTGGATGCAAGTTTAGTCAACCACTTTAAATTAGGATATCAGATAGGTAGAATCTTTAAAAAATTGTGGCAATGTAAATACAATGGAGGAAAAACAAACAAATATAAGATCATGATATTTTTTGCATGGTTTATTTGAAGGAAAATAAGAGTATTCTAACGTTCAAATATTTTAAAGTTCTTCTTTAAATGTCCAGTCATATTGCCTAACAGACAAGTCAGCAGTAAACGATATGCTTAATTTTTTAATAGTAGCATTAGAATGCAGGTGCACCAGATTTAATTGCTGTGAATTATGATACATAGATATGACGGCAGCAAAAGTAAATATTTGCAAAAGTCTTGTATATGTCCAAACGTATTTTGCTTTATGACTATGTGGCTAATCATCCAATTTGCAAACAAAATTTTTTGCCAGTCTTATCAAAACTCATTAGTACTTCATCTAGGGTTACTGAAACCACTGTGATGCATCAAACAGCTAAAAGGAATGCATAACAAAGGTTCTAAGTAGAACATGAACAAGCAAAATCTAAGGAAAATAGAGACAACAGTAAAAATAAGCAAGGAGGCAAATTAATTACATGTCTTTATACATGGTGAACCTGTTACATCAGATTTATGTTAATAAGATTCTCATGCATATTTATGATGAGAAAACAAATCTTTGTTCTTACATATCATATTATGAATAGGTAACTGCAGACAAGTTTGGCTAAAAATATTAGTTTTTTCTGAATCATGGAACTCATAGAATTATTATCTTTTAGAAGGAGGTCCTTAGACCTACTAAAATATAGAGATATTGAAGTGTGGCTTAACAATGATGTTCTGGAAAATCATCAACTGTAAAGGTGTCGGTTTAAAAGAATGACAACTTTAAATTTCTAAATAGGAAAGAAAACACAGAGAATGGTCTCCACAACCACATGTAAAGTCATAGATATTTAGCTGAACAACCCTGTTGCTGCACACTACTAAGTGTTGGACCAGTGGTGATAGCAGCCCTTTATTAGTCACAATGACTGACCACACAAGCACCTACAGTGGCAAGTTTAAGTGTTGTTTCTTCAGTTATGTATCATTGGTTTAAAGCAAATGACACAGTCCATTGAAGAGAAAGTAATATAACAGCACCTATTTTGCACCACTAATTCTACAGTTGATGACAACTGGTTCTGATTTTCTCAATGTATTTCTCCCAGTGATTCTCCTGACTCTATGTGCCATTATGTCAGAAATCCATTTATTTAATAGAATCATAGAATATCATAGCATCTCAAATGGAAAGGGACCAGTAAGTATCATCGAGTTCAGCTCCCTGCTCCTGCTACTAAAACTAAGCTATACCATCAAGAGCATTGTCCAGGTGCTCCTTGAAGTCTGACAGGCTTGGTGACTTGATCACTTCCCTGGAGAGCCTGTTCCAGTAACCAGCCTCCCCTTTCAGGCCTGTAATCAACGCAATTAAGGGGGGCTGGGATCAGAACAAGTGTGAGACCCTTTCTAAAACTTCCACTTATGTTTCAACCTGGAGACACAGCCAGGATGACTCTTAACACTGAGCATAAAAAGAGTAGATACAGTAATTGAAGCCGATTTTAAGCTTGTCAAATCTATCTTAACTTTACTCGTAATATTCCCTTTTCATCAAATATGTAGTCAACAATTTAACTTAATTATTTCAGTAATTCAACAATACTTATCACATTCATTCATTTTTCATAACCTCCAAAAGAGTATTACATATTATTGGGTAACTTATTAGGTCTACAGTGATCTTCCATCTATCTAGGACATAAACAAACAGGACGGTTATGATGAGTTACATTTAGCTTTAAAGTCTCCAATATGGAATACAAAAACAAAAGTTAGAAGAGAAACAGTTTTTTAACATTTAATCCACTTATTCTATCTGGAACCTCTTCTGTTTGCCCTTGAGAACCCTTTGAAATGGGAAAATTTCCTAAACATTATTTGTAATCATTGATTAATTTTACAGAAGTAGCACAGTGCTGCATATTAGTGGTGAATTTAGACTTAAATGGAGCAAAAAGTAATATGACTAAATGATAAGGGAATTGCTGTCATGCATTTAAGCGAGAGAGAAAAATTCAAAACTTGTATCTATCCCAACATTAAGCACCAAATCTATAAAAAATTACATGTATTTGGGTTTGGATGTATGGAAGTCAGTGGAGCTTCTTAAAATATACAGAGATAAATATTTAGACAAAATCTAGAAACATTAAATGCAGCACAGTTAACCAGAATATGAGCCTCACATCTGCTATTAGCCTGATTTTGAATGATTTCGCGTTATATTTTATTACATGACATTCTGTTCAGACCTATGTTGCATTTATCATGTTGATTTTGAGTAAAAGATGCTGTGAATAACAACAATAACGTTCACATATTTCTTTAGAAATATCCATGTAAAAATGTTGTAGCAATCAATTTGTATGTGGTATCACAGCCATAAAATATCAAATCTTATGCTGCTACAGGAACTGTGACATTTTTTTTCCATGGTGAGACACTGAAATACTTTTTGCCAGGAAGAATTATTTTCAGATATAAACTTTACAACAGAAACGGCAGCCTTCTTGCACTTCACAAATTTTTGAATGTGAGTATACAAATAAAACATAGAAGATAGTGACATAGTTTTTTCCTGTCTGGGTTCAACAGAAGCAGTTCCTATACAACAGCAGCATTTCATAAGGCATGAAAGGCTGATTTTTCACCTGCTCAGCTACAGTTCTATGTAACAAAACAAAAAGCAGCCTTATGCCCTGCATAAATGTATGAAGGCTGTTCTAATCCAGAATGAAAAGTCCCTTCAAAAACACAAGCCCTGCACACTGTGTGCATGAAACAGCCAAGGAAGAGGTGGGAAAGGGAGAGACAAGTTTGGCTCTCCTCCTCTCCTCAGGCTCAGACAGCGAGGCTGGCTTGGCTAGGGGGTTTGAGCCTTACAATTCTTCTGAATACATACTTGGCATGAGAGGATCAGCATTTGTAAGCTTTGCAGATTCCATTTCATGAATTACTGTTCTGTGTTTTCTGCATTCTCCAGCCATTTAATCTGTCTGGTGCTTTGGCATTTCTTTCATATCTTTGGAATGTGTTTGCTTCTAAAACAAACAAAACTATGGCCTAAGGGAAAAAAAAAACCCAAACCGAAATCCCAACAGTCTGCGCTTTGACTTGCCCATTATATCCAGAAATCCTTTGACCTTTTTTACTCTCATATATGTGTATTAATGTATGAGAGTTATGTAAAAGTTATATATGACAATCAGAAGAAATATGCTCAGCATACATGAGGCTGCAGGCCACAATGTCACCTTTTTATTTTTATGAGGCAATTCTTCTACTGGCACATAGTCACACTGACTGTCTAGATTGCTTTTCAACCTGGGATGGTGGCAAAAGGCCCAGTCTAACTCTATGCTCCAACAGACTGATAAAAGATAGTTAAGATCTGTGACTTTGGTGGAAAGTATCAGAGCTGCCTCTGTGTGTGTGGGTTGATTATGAGTTGGTTAGGGTGAGAATCCCATTTTCCAGTCACCTGCAGAAGTCTAGCTTCAGGTGGTCCTTTCCCAAAAAAAAAAGAAAAAAAAAAGTAAAAAGAATCAGGCAGTCCCCTTCTGCGTTGTAAGCATCGTAACTTAAGCTCCTACCCTGCTTTGCTACACTTAATTGTACATAGTCCCAGTTTCTCTTTTGCTCACACCAACACTTTTGTATCGAAGCCACATTATTATCTTCCTTATGTCTCATTACATTTACCTTGGCATTCCTTCCAGTTCAGATTCCTCACACACTATCTTACATTCCTAAAACCATGTCATCATCTAGTTTCTCATTTGCATCTTCTTATTGCCTGTATTTTACTTAAGCAGTGTGATAGTTTTGGGAAAAAGACTCTCTAAATATTTCTCCGTCCTTTGCAAGTGAAGTCTAGAAAAAATTCTTGCCAGCATTAAGACATGGATTTACTTCTGTGGCTCAGCCATGACCAATAGCTGCTTCAAATTTGAATCAGCATGTCCTTTCAAAAGTCCATCTTGGTATGTGTATATACCTATCAGTACTTCAATTACAATACAAGTATTTCAGAAGGCAACAGCACATCACTGAAGTATCAATAAAACCTCCAAGTATTATAATAATTCTTGTTCTTGAGATCTCAGATGTTTTTGTTATGCAAATTCATAGGGAACCACTATAAATTCCTAGAAGGAAAAGAGGTTCAGAACATTGTTACATGAAGAAGCAGAAGTTTCGCTATGCAAATACAATCATATCATCCAGCATAGTCCCAATGTTTCCATAGATCAAAAATAAAACAGCTGCATGACATTGTTGTCTCTAAACTGGAGAGTGGATTTGATGAATGGACCACTCAGTGGAGTGGGACAATGACAGAACAACTTTAAACTGAAAAAGGGTAGCTTTAGATTAGGTATTAAGATGAAATCGTCTACTATGAGGGTGGTGAGACATTGAAACATGTTGCCCAAAGAAGTTGTGGGTGCCTCATCCCTGGAAGTGTTTAAGGCCAGGTTGCATGGGGCTTGGAGCAACCTGGTCTGGTGGAAAGGGTACCTACCTATGATGGGGGTTTAGAATTAGAGGATCTTTAAAGTCTTTTCCAATCCAAACTATTCTATGATTCTATGATGCTTCCCAGTTGTACCTCCTGATAGACAAAAAGTTGGTTTGTTATCAAACAAGCTAACCTCGTGAAAAATTTAGTCCAATTTATCAATAGTGTCCATCATATTCTCATATGTCCATCCATATTCTCATTATAGGTCCGGATTGCTATAAGCTCATTTGTTCCATCCCAGAGTAGTGGGAAGGGAGGGAGCCAGGAGTCTCAATAGTCTTAATCATCACCTAATCTTGTTGCAGACAAAAACAGTTAAAGAGGATTATTTGTTGGTCATAACCATAAGCTTTACAGGACAAGTGAACCACAGTCTACAACAGAAGATCACCTGCTAGTTTATAATGTGTATTTCAACTTTGGACTTATTTCTTCATGGCGTGTAGTCCACTACTTATAGTGCAGACTACCGCTGAGCAACACCTCTGGAAAGTTCCTCAGAATGTAATTTTTACAACCTGTTTTGTAAGTCTGTAGTTTATAATCCTCAACCTGATAAATTCTAAAAGTCCAATGTTATTGACAGATCAGCTGACAAAATATCATTTCTTCCCCAAACCACACACTAAGACCTCTAAAAACACGTCAAAGAGAGTTTTAATATAAGTATCTGAAAAGTTGTTGCATGTTACTCTATGAGTTGAGCATAGTTGAAGGTTAAGCTGAGATGATGAACCATCATTAAGGAAGACCTAACAGTAAAAGGCATATTTTTCCATTGACTGGTAGTAATAGGTCCTGGTCTTCCACTGTACTATCATGCTGAGCAATAAACACTCTCAGAAAATAGCAAAATTGCTTCTAATAAGACCATAAACTGTTTAGATCTGTCAATCTATATGCCTAGCCATACAGGAAAATTTCTGTTCATATTCAAAGGATTTTTTTATCTATTTTCTGATAGTCTGAGGGGAATTATTTCTTAAAAATTTTATTACATTGCAATTCAGAATATTTCTCATGATTGTCTTCATCTGGAGAACCATCTCAAGTGCTTATAACCTCTCTTTTGAGTGCTTCAAGGAGAAAGTATACCTTACTGGCCTCAATATTCTCATTAATTCACCTGGGGATACTAAGAATAAAGGAGAGGGATGAATTTCTTTCTTTCATAAAATCCCTTTTATTTTGTGGTTGAGTTTAATATTTTTCCTACGCAGCAGAAACCACCATTATTCTCAAGGCTACATTTCTAACAGTCAAAACAATATTAGGAACTGAATTCAAAGCATGCAAAAGGACTATGCACTTTTCCATTATTGCATGGTGGAAAGAAACTTCTTATGAATATACTCTCTGTCAGAGGAATATATTAAGTATTCCAGATGCAATTAAAAAGGTTCCACTATGAGACAATCTGCCTTGTTGTGTCTGCTGGGAAACAGAAATGAAACCCAGATTTTGTTCTTGATCTACACCCCTCCTACTATTCATGTTCTGAGCTCTATTCAAAATATCTCCCTAGTTCATTTGCATCTGATATGTAATTCAGCAGAGCTACAGGAAATGAAGCTGAGCTTACCAAATGCATGGAGGCAATAAAAACATTTGCTAAATATTTCTGGACTCTTCAAATATACTTGAGGGCTTTTTAATCAGACAGAATATTTTCAAATGATTCATCAAAAACTGTTAACTGCTTATTATCAATATGATAAAAAGACTTTTAAGTTTCACTGTATCAAAAGGCTTCTTTTTCTACAGCATCTTCAGACTTTTGAGAGGAGTCAGACTCTTTCTGCATACTCTTTTATGCCATTAGGAAAAAGCTTTTCTCCTCTGTTTTCAGATTCCTTTGAAAACAGTATCTTCCTGGCAAGCTGTTACCATCCAGAATTTTTAAAACAGCATATGTGTTATGCAAAGCACCAGCAGATAGTATAGAACAAACGTAACGTGACTAACTGTCACAGCTTACTTCTATAGTTTGTGATGCATGGTAATCCCTCTGTTTTACAAGTGTATTTCAGGAGGGCGGTTAAATTTTCAGGCTATTTCTTCTTGGTTTAGAATCAAGGGTATTTTCATAATGTGCAAATGAAGTTAACTAATCAACCTGGTTTTAACGGAGTTTTACTTTCCTTGCCATAGTATCATCATTAAAGCATTTTGATGGCTGGCCAAGTAGTTTAAAGATGAAGTATCACATGATGTATGTTCCTTCCCTGTTTTCTCCTTTTACTCAACAAGGACTGGAGTAAAGGCCTGCACTTTTACGTAAACATCAAAGAAACAAGAGACGGAAGAAAGTAAAATCACAGCTTTTCTTCATTTTTCCATATTTTGAAGTCCTTTTCTATGAAGCTATATTTCTGCAAATCACAGAACAGTGAGTATTTTTTCTAATATCATCTATCTACTTATTTAGGTTTCGTTGCTTAAGAGTGAGTTCTATTTCAGAAGGTTCTGAGCACCTTTCCTTATAGATTTGGGTGGTTGCTACATTAACATCACAGTACACAGAATACTTGCTTCTTTTTGAAGATCTCAATTCGTAGTATTACCTCTTTCAAACATAGCTAGAAAAAAAAAAAGGCACATTAAAATGCAATAAAACTGAAGACAGATGCTGTTTAGCAGAATCTTATCTTAAAAGAAAACGATGTGATTATTGTGTCTTCTTCACCTAAAGTTATTTTCAAAGCATCAGAGATTCTATCTTTTTTTCATTTCTCACTGATTTTCTCTTTCTAAAAGAATGTCATGTAGATTATTTGAAAACAGTAACTTAACCGTAGAGTTTGACCTCATAGAACATTCAAGCAAAAAAACCCTCTACATCAGATAAAACTACATAGAGTAGCAAAGTCTTAAAATTATCTAAATGAGTTAAAGAATGAACTGAAGTCAAGATTTTTTCAGCCAAGATTTGAAATTTAGGTTCCCTTTTTCTTTCCTTTCTTCTTTCTTTTCCTTTCCCATTTTTTTCTTCTTTTCCCTCTTCTCTCCTTTCTTCATGGGGACATAAAGAAAATAAAAGCAGACAATAAGGTCATAAAGATGTGAGTTATGAATGAGCACGTGTGTCCTCTGGCACACTGTAAATCACCAGCTGATAAATATTCAATACAAACATTTTGGCGTCACTTTATAACAGCACTAGCTACACTAACTCATCTCAGCTTTGACAAGCTACTTTATTTTAGAGAAAGACAGATACTCTGCATGTTAAGTGTAAGGTTGGAAAGTGTATGCAAACCAACCAAATAAAACATTTGTGCATGTTAATCATGTAGGTAAATCTGAGCACAGCAGTAGTTATTTACTATTCTGCCCTTAGCTACTACTTTGAAAATTTGTCTCTCCTATTAAACAATCCACAGAGACTTGTGGTTAGGATTACCATTACATTTAGAAAATTGATACCAATTATCTGAATGTTGAAGCTCCGCATTAAACATATCATTCCAAAATTATTAAGTCCACTTGGAATAGCTCTGAGACAAAAATAATTTATTTGTTTTTATATGAAGGGAGAGATTTTTAAACTCAAAATTTACACATTCCATCACTAAACTGAAGGATGCTGAGGGCACGCGCTGCAGGATTTGAAATATTTAGCAAATCAAAGTAGCAAAAATATCAGAAGAAAAACAACAACAACAAAAAAGCAGATAACAGAACTGTGACAATCTACAAAATAATGGTCCCAAAACCACAAAGATATTAATGATGAGTAAGCAACAGGGTGAGTTTTACTTTACGGACATGCTGCTGAAATGATGAGAATACTCAAGTTCCAGTGACTTCAATAAAGATTCATGATTCTCAGCACCGTAGAGAATACATTAAGTTTCTAATTCTTCAGTTATATTTTGACAGAAACCAGAAGCGCTATTTAGCACGTCTTTACCTTCTATAAAAACACTTGAAAAAGAAACATCAAACCTATCAAGTAGTATCTTTAAGACATTATTTGATTCAGGCAAAATGTATACTGGCTAAGTACATTAGTATGCATGAAAAATTGGCTTTGCTTTTAAGGATAACTTACAAAATCACATAATTGCATTTTCACAGTGCATTACAGAAAGAAAGAAAACAGCAAGATGAAACACTGATATTTCAGCCTTCAAGTTTTTATTAGACAGTCTGCATATATTAGTCTCACCAGGTTTTCATAATATGAGTTAATGACAAAGCTCATCCATCCATCCCTTTCATTTCCTCCTTTGTGCAAAGCATTAAGATGATTTTCACTCTTCAAAATACCTTTTCCCCAACTCTCATTTCCAAAATTAACATCATGGTAATGAAGGAATATGCATTTCAGCATGGAATGTACCATTCTAATGAACAAATTTGATGAGTAAACTTACACCACTAATAAAACTCCTTTTTAAATTGGAGCAGTTTTGGAATTCTGGAATCTCATAGTGAATGCTTTCAGAGCATCAGAAAGCATTAACAGCTCACCCTGTCACAAGTGCCAGCACTTGCTCTATTTCTAGTAGCTAAATGGTAAGACTCTTGGTTCTTAATTGCTCTAAGCGCTGAGTTGAGAAAAGCTGTTTTCAAAAACAGTTTGATAAAAAGCAACAGGTAATTCATCTGGAGGCAGGATTTTGTTTCAGGCAGGCAGACAATTCAAGGCATGACAATTAAGTTGCTCATTAGCAACGACGAAGTTATACTTTAAAACCTTTTATTTTGGGAAAGATTTATATATTGAGAAAGAAAGAATAACTGATTGGGGTTTTTTTAATTTTTCTCTTATAAAACTTTGATTTATCTTGTCATGACTACTAAATCTACTAGATTTCATTACAAACATCTTTACTTTATAACCAGGCAAAATCATCCCTTTCTTGTTTGCATCTTTCTATATTCCCATAATACTCTTTCCATCAAATATATTTCTACGTGCTTAGGCTCTTAAAATACTTTTACATTCTGTATGTTATTCTTACCAATTAGAACAGAGAAAAAAAAAACAACTCCTCTTGTAAAAGATGATTCACTAAGTACCTTGTACTACTGCATCTTGTTTTCATTCTTAGCCCTCCTAGCCCTTCTTTCTCCTCAAATGTAAAAATTTCTTTTTCACTTCCTAGCATAATCCTCCTTTGTTTGATTTTGGTTTTTAAGTAGCCTAAGTGATATAGTTGTAATTGCTTGGATTTCATGTTTATTCCTTCAGTTCTACTGCTAAGACTGAGCGATAATAAACGTCAAAATTGGTTTTTAAGACCATTAACATTTCAAGAAATTTAGTTCCATTTTGTCTTAAAACTTCTCACACCTTTGTTTCAATCATGTTTTACAGGTCTCTTCAGATTGTTCCCATCTTAGAACTGAGGCAACTTTAAGTCTCTGGAAAGCCAAAGCTTGGGAAAAAAATCACAGTTACAAAAACTCTAAGACAACTCTGAACAACAGTTACAACCCTCTGCTGCTTGCAAGTGGGGGACCTTACTCTAGTGAAACATAAAGTTCTGTTTGAGTGACAGAGTGGGCAGGCAGAAGCTGTGCTAGTGGGACTAACTCGCCTTCTCTATAACTTTGATGGTTAGTGGACAAGGTCAGAAGCATTTTACTATTCACAGTGTTATAGTGTTTACAAAATCAGTTCCATGAGGTGAGAATTATGGAATCAGTCTGTGTGAAAGTCTTCCCAGCTCTTCAAAATGTGAAGATTTGATCATGAAGAGTTAATGCATTATCATCACATCTGCCTTGAAAAATAAAAGCCCCCAAAGCAAAGCCAATTTGTCAAAACAAAACATCTGGAAATTTTCAGAGATTTTGTTTGTTTTAACCAATATTACAATTTAGCAATTCACTTCTAATACCACCTTGATTTTGTAGATAAAACTGAATGTAAGGAGTGAGAAAATATATTTTTATATAGATTCTGCTGAGGGAAAAAATAAAAATTTGGGGAAAAAAAGGAAAATAAATGCATATATCTCCTATAAATTAACATGTTATTATTTCTTTTAAAAAAGGAAGATTCTTACAGGGCAGTATGACCAGTAATAATTCTTAAGTCTAGCAATAGTAATTCTTAATTCTTGTACAATGACAAATCTTCCCAGGTTTTACTACATATTTCATCTGTCACTTCCATGAAGTGACAAGTCTGCAGGACAAGGATTAGCATGAATATTCTGTACTAATTGTCAAAGAGTATCTTATGCTTTTTTAGATATATAAGAAAGTGATTACTGTCAGTCAGGTGTCATCCCTACTTTGATGTAGTAGGAGGTTCACTGAGATATAACTACACTTCTTTGTGACATTTACTTTTACAGCCTATTTGTATTCTATTAGAATATACTTTTCAATTGAATTGAAACCTTTGGACTTGTAGAAATACAGAATAGATCCTCCCTCTGGGATATTAGATGAACTGGACAGGCTCAGGGGATTCAAAACACTAAAGCTGAAAAAAAAGAATAAGCTCTTTACATCGTCATAGCCTGATTAAGTTTTTTTAAGCTTCACTGAATTGATCCTGAGGAAAGAGACATCTTTTAGAGGAACGTTCAAGTCCTTACTCTATAATATCTGAGGGATACAACTATTTATTTCTTAGAGAATGCCAAGGAGCCAGATATCTGATTTAAATTTTCAATCTGTAACTATGAAATATATTCTCTACAAATTAAGGGCTCTCGTAACTGACAGATCTGGTGATATTAAACACTTCAGTAAGATTCACTCTCTTTCCCTACTTCTCTCTCCAGTAGCTATCACCTTATATGTTTAAGAACATATAAAGTCATAAATATAAATATATACAGTATGGTAGAAGTATAGAAAACAAAAGTTTGTAAACAGATTCATGAGATATTGGTGTTTGCAGTGCCAGCATAGATATGAAATATTTATGTAACAAAAAATATTTGCTGAAATATCCAAATTTCAAATATTTCTCCAGTAACATTCCTGAATCTATCCAGTGTTGCTTACTGAATGTCACTATACAGTTACATGTCTACAGGAAGCTATATGGAAACAAATAGCCACCTATCTTCATAGATGCTTACTTGAGAGTGAGATAAGTCAGACTCAAGACTCCTTTTGACACAGTGAGTAAAATTCCACCACTAACAAAGAAAAGCTAGGGTGTCTGTCGCAGTGGCTGATGTCTATATGCACTGGAGATATTTATAAATTTAAATAACAGGAATCCCACCCACACTGGGACAAATTACAATTTAACAGCAGGTCCTACAATCTTAACATTTCTTAGGAAAAAAAATCTGCATGCTGGAGACAATGCAAAGATTTCTTGCTAAGATGCCTTTCCTGTGGCAATATAATTTGCCTACGTAAAAGCAAATTGATAGGTCTGAAAACAAGCATGAGAGCAAGCACCAGCCACACTTCCAAGTACGTAAAAGAGAATTTGCAATAACTTTCAAAATTGTCTTCAAAATTTCAATGACATGTCAAACAAATATAAATAAAACTAAGGTAGACATTTTTTCTCTCCCATTATCTTTTCCCTTTCCAATGAAATTCCCTCAGATATTCTTCCATTTCTTCCCAGTGCAGCAACTTTTACATAATTCAGTTCTTGTTTATAGTTTCAGTTGTTGCGGTAACCTCAATTCCTCATTTCCATTCCTTCAGTTTTTTTCTACATGTTGCAGACAGTGCAGAAATTCTGTCTGTATTTATTTAAATGGATTTATTCCCTACAGCCAATAGGCACAGAGCTAATTATCAGAAGAATATAAATCTTTTTACCTGAATGAAGGAAATGTTGCAACAATAAAAAAGGTGAATCAAAGGAAAAATATAACCACTGAATGACAAAACAACTGAAAATAAGAGAACTCTAAGAGATTTATGGAAGAACACACCTTCTCCACCCGTCCTACAGCAGAAATTCAGTCTGATCATATCTGTATTGAAAGGGATATTTTAAGATGAAGTCCAAGAAATTTTTATAGCAATAGCATCCTATACATGCGACTGTAAGATATGTAGCCATTAGACTGGCATACTCAGAACGCATGAACTAGATGGAATGCTTTAAGGTATTTTAGTATCATTTATCCTGATGTGCTTTCTTTTGTCTTGCTACATGGTCTCCTGTATCTTTCTTTCGTCTTGCTACATGGTCTCCTGTACCTTTCTTTCTCATATCACCACACTTTATCTGGATATTATTTGTAAGACTATTCAGGTTCTTCAGCTATACACAGTAAAATTTTATTTTCAAGTTGAAAAATTTGCCTCTTTAAAGTTGGTCTTTTCAAAACAGCTGATCTTTTTAGAATGGCTACTGCATCATTATTGTAACGAGATTTTAAATCTTACCTGAAGAAACACTTCATTTCTCTGTACAACAAATCTTACAACTTGGAAGGAGGAGACTGAAATTTGTACAGAGATTAAATTTCAGATCACAGAATCCCAGAATCCCGAGGGTTGGAAGGGATCTCAAAAGATCATCTAGTGCAACCCCCCTGCAAGAGCAGGGTAACCTAGAGTACATCACACAGGAACTTGTTCAGCCGGGCCTTGAATATCTCCAACATAGGAGACTCCACAACCGCCCTGGGCAACCTGTTCCAGTGCTCTGTCACTCTCACAGTGAAGAAGCTTTTCCTGATGTTCACATGGAACCTCCTATGCTCCAGTTTACACCCATTGCCCCTTGTCCTATCACTGGACATCACTGAGAAAAGCCTAGCTCCATCATCCTGACACTCACCCTTTACATATTTGTAAACATTGATGAGGTCACCCCTCAGTCTCCTCTTCTCCAAGCTAGAGAGACCCAGCTCCCTCAGCCTTTCCTCATAAGGGAGATGCTCCACTCCCTTAATTATCTTAGTTGCCCTGCGCTGGACTCTCTCCAGCAGGTCCCTGTCCTTCTTGAACTGAGGGGCCCAGAACTGGACACAATATTCCAGATGCGGCCTCACCAAGGCTGAGTAGAGGGGGAGGAGAACCTCTCTTGACCTACTAACCACACCCTTTCTAATGCACGCTAGGATGCCATTGGCCTTCTTGGCCACAAGGGCACATTGCTGGCTCATGGTCATCCTCCTATCCACCAGGACCCCCAGGTCCCTTTCCCCTTCACTACTTTCCAGCAGGTCAGCCCCCAACCTGTACTAGTACATGGGGTTGTTCCTCCCCAGATGCAAGACTCTACACTTGCCCTTGTTGAATTTCATCAAGTTATACATATTGACTTAGACTATACTATTGACTAAGGTAAAGTGTAAGGTTAAAAATGTGCATCTAGTCAGTCAGGGAGGATTTTCATTAGTTGTTAATTCCTTTCCATAGCCCTCATTTTTGTTTGTCTGGTAGTTTGAGGGCTTTTTCTGTTGTCCCTACTCATTTAGAAAGTAAGACCTCAATTCCTCTAATACAATCCTCATATTTTGACCACACCCAGTTATTCCTGGCCCACATTGGAGACCAGCATTACAGCTAAAGATTAAGTAATTCTCCTTGTTTGCTAATTCTGTAAGATCCATACTTATAACAAAGGTAAGTGTTTTTTTTTCCACTCGTGTTAGCCTTTGAATATTTTCCATGTCATCTAAAACTCCTAGAGCTACAAGGAAATTAATATCACAAATAGATTAAAAGCCTCAAATAATCTGAGATGTAGGAGAAAAAAAATATACAATTTTTAAATTTTTAATGTTCATTTCCTTCTTTTAGTGCTCCTGCTGAAGGCAAAATCAAATATGCTTTGCAGACTACACAGTTACACCCACATATTCCAGGGACTTAAT
Source organism: Psittacula echo (assembly GCF_963264785.1). Lineage (NCBI taxonomy): Eukaryota > Metazoa > Chordata > Aves > Psittaciformes > Psittacidae > Psittacula > Psittacula echo. Next base: position 39,732,489 of record NC_137737.1, on the reverse strand, counting down.
AAAAATGGTCTTTCTAATTCCTGATTTTAGTGTTATTACAGTATAATCTGTCTTTACTTAATTAATTCAAACAAAAAATCACATTAGTATGGTTTCTTCAGTCTTCAGAGTAGTGTTAAAATTCCTTATATGAGTTCCTTGGGTTTTTTCTAATTTTCCAGATATGGCCTAGCAAAACTGGCACGAACAAGTTGCAAAAGAATGAGGCAAGGTGGGAAGTGCTAGGGGCAGCTAAACTTTCCTGTAGGCAAGCAACATAAAGTTGCCAGGTTATGGAAAGGCTTGTCTCCATGGTAAGTAAGATAGTGGGAAGAAAATGAAGTCTTTCAAAGATTCCATTACATTGACACTATCAGTATCTGCTGCAAATGATAACTGCTCTCTACCACCAAGCTGGATGTCAGTGCCTGCGATTATAAGACAATTCTACTTAGAACAGCCTTTCATCTTTCATTTAATTCACCATTATGTAATGCAGTGGAGTCAATCTACAAAAAATACACGTACAGATGATTACAGTCATAAATATAGATACTAAAAAATACCTAGTCTGACTCTTGCATGAAATGAATTAGAACCAGGTACTTCCACCTTTGTGAAATTACAGCAAATATAGAAACACAACTGCATTGCTTTTTCTTTTCTTTTTTTTTTTTTTTTTTTTCTTTTTTCCTGAAGCCACTGTGGATTCAAAGCTGAAGGCCAAAAACTGAAAAAAATTCTGGAAGCATAAAAAATAGACTCTTCATGTTAAGACTCTTTATAGATTCATCAAAGTAATTTTAAGCACACTACAGCTTGATACCGCAAGCCTAGCAAAGATCAAAGACTACCAGAAACTAGAACATCTCCTACACACTAAAAAAGGACTGTGAATTAAAAATAAAAGTTGCATTAAAGAACTATAAAACTGGAAACAAAGTAATGTTCCACACTGAGCACTAGTGCTACATCAGTACTTGCTGCAGTTTTGCTAGTATAACACCTGTTCTGTTCAGTCTGTGTTTGACAAAGGGGAGATACTTTTCTCCAAGGAAGACCAAGGGGCCTTGGTTTGTAAAAAGGAAGAGAAAGGAAAAATGAAAAAAGAAAGATCTTCCACCTTTTCTGAACTTAAATAGAACTCCTAAAAATGTTCAGTGTTTTTTTTTTCAAGTGGAACTGTTGATCAGGAAAATTGGGATTTCAGGTCTGATCAATGCTATACACTGTCTAAAAGACATCAACAGGCACCAGGCTACATGTTTCATTACTTATTTTTCTTTTAAGAAAAAATACATCAATTAAAATTAATTCTAATTTTAGAATTTAAATTCAAAGTTTACCTATTTTGAAGAAGAGATATGAAAAACTAATAAAAATGCTCAAAGCTCAAGGCTATACCTTTACCACTTAGACAAAGTCTTCTTGTCTTCATAAAAATATGTCTTTTTCACAGCTGTCATGTAAAAAAGACATGATTTTGATCTCTGTTTTTTCAGGAAAAATCATTAAACAGCAGCTGTATGATCCTTAAAAGAGCTCTGCCCTGAGAGTTAAATCACAACTTTCCCTCTTGAGTGTCTGCCCTGAAAAGAGTTAGAAGAGCAAAAGAAGTCTGACCTGCAAAGATCCCAGAGATTCTTCAGTCTCATATGCTAAAAAGCAGCAATGTAACCACCATCACCCTGTGAGATTATCAGCTGACAACTTAATAAAGTAAATCACTTCCAGAGATCTCTGATTAGGGAAATGAGTTCAGTGGAACAACACTGAAGAACTGTGCAGTGTGGAGGAAACTGAAAGTGCATTTTTCATCTATGTCACATTGCACAACATGATGTCAGGATGGGATAGAAAACGGGATAGTGGTATTAGCCCTTAGAAGCAGAGCTTCTGATTCCAGATGTGATGTTACAGGATATTATTGTGTTGCTCTGACAACTCGATATGCATTGTGTTGTTTAAACCTGTCAGCCTGATCAGTTTTCTGACCAAGCACTGCCCTGCCTGACAGAGACATGCCGTTAGTCACACTAATCCTTTATTACTCTGTCCTTGTCTCCTAAGGGAGAAAAAGGTCAAGTTTTAAGAGAATTTAAACAAAGAAATGCTTAATAATTTTCATGCAAACAATTTCTTATACATGTGTCCTGGGTTCTAGAAATGCGATGATTTTAAATTACAAATCCTATGACAAACCTCTTGTTTTCAAGAGCGAGATTCCAAAACACAAGGGAGACTCTTTACCCCTTTTTAAAAATACTTCCTTTTTTTCCTTCAAAACACATCCAAATGTATTATTCCAGCTCACCAATTCTTTGTAATGAATGCTTAATCCAGTTGCAGTACAAGAATAATGAATTATATGCTTCTAATAATTTACAGTTAAGAAGACTGAACTACCTAATATACTCATCTGAGAAAATGAATGCACTGAATGCTGTCCTCCCTTATCCACAGTTTTGTCCCTCCCATGTAAACATTTTTTGAAAAATGATGTTTCCACTGAAAACTGACTTATTTCTATTTGATCGTTGTCTCAGTCTCAATTTACTTGGAGATATGCTTATGTCACGCAGTCAAAATCAGACCTACAACAACCCTGTCTGAACAATGCCTAAGCAAGCAGAAAGTGCTTTTTCAGATTCTGTATTCAGTTCAGCAGATAAATAAAGAAATATCTTGTTCTGGGAACTAAAGCTGCCACAAAAGTTAATCTTCCTTTCTTTTTTGACAAGTTAAACTGAAGCTCACAGTATCACCACTAATTTCCTTTAAAGCAGCTGAGACTAAAGTAATAACCCCTTACTCTCAATCATTACTCAGATCAGACATTTCACTGAGTCAAATATAACTTTTAATAACAATTTACAGGTAAACAATGGGAGTAAAGAGTTTAAAACTGTGTCCTTTTTGAGAGCCATTCATACCCATTAAATAAAGGCCATTACCCCTGTGGTGCTATGTGGAACCAAATTCTTCTGGAAGTGTATTTTGCTGGATTTAATAAAAGAAAACTATCTGAAATAAATAAATAAAAAAATACTAGAATACAAAGGCCAAAAAAAAAAAAAAAGTAAGCTATTGAACATATAGCAAGGTGTAGTTATATATGTACTTCACCTCTATACAAATACTAGAAACTTTACACTTCTGCATTAGATTTAAAGGACTTCTCTAAAAGAAATTATTATGTTATAAGAGGGCAAGTGAAAAATCTATATGTTTTCTACACTGATTGGAGCATGCTTTGCATGCTTCAGTACTTTACACTCTCAAGTAAAACATTCGAGCAAATCTTTGAAAATTTAATTTCTTCCTCTAGCTGCATGCAGGCCAGATAATCTGCTTTGAGTCTACCTGAACCTAATGAAATCTGTAACTTCTGCATTAATGTGAGGAGTTGATTTTTTTTCATGCAGCCAGTGGGAAGAATCAAGGTAGAAATACACAGTCTATTTTAAGCTGTGAAGTAGAGAGTAAGTTGTTTTCTCAGACATTATTCTCAAGTGACTTCCATAGAAGTAGGGTCAATGATATTGATTTGTAAAAAATTCATTTTCAATTACTCATCCCCAGAAATACAAATGTCCAGAAGATACCAGCTGGCATCTGCAGCATCTCCACTGCAGGTTTTCCCGTTAACAGCCGGGGTCAGTAGGCTGCCCCTCTAAAAATAACCAGGGAATTACAAAAACCACCATAGGCCATCTATACATGAGCTGTGGCACCTAGTAAGCTATACATTTCTACAGCAGTAGCCTCTCTACCTTAGACTAGCTAAAAACAACAATAATATCAGGGAACTGTGACAGCTTCCAGCTTTTGCTGAGAAGCTGCAGCAGTCAGGTAACAGCGCCTGTGCTACATCAGCCCTGAGCAGCTGGAGGACGTGGACTGCTGGCTACAGCTGCCTTTCGCCCTGGTCAGATTAGTCTGTCACTGCAGCAGTATCAACAGGGCCCTGCTTTGCTTGCGATGAACTAGTCAGGACTTGTCCTCCTGAATATCATTATGTCTTTTCTCATTTGTAACTGGATAGAATTAATTAAATGCCTGAGTAAGGGCCACTGGAACTTCCTAATGAGATCATGTGTGTATTGGCCTTGCCACAGTCAGCAGAAACAGTTACTAATGGCAGATTTCATCTTCTTTATACATCTACACATTTATTTTTAGAGGCTTGTTTCAGAACCTTGAAAAAGCCCCCACTGTATTAAATCCTAAATTATCTTTTTAATGACAGTGTCTACGTGCAAGGTAATTAACACAGATCCCACAAAAATTATCTTCAACAAAAGTTTTTAATCCTGTGATTGTTGCTCCTTTCCCACTGATACCTAAGATTTGCTTCTTTTTTATGTCAGAAAGTAAACAGCAGTAGGAAACAATAAATGTATCATTCCTTTCACCCAAGAATTCTTGCTTGCCTCTTTAGAAGCATGTTTAAAAATAACACCGTTTCTTCTGACTCATAAAATTGAGTGCCGAGGAGGAACCCCACCATCATCACTGAAACAGAAATAGTAGCTATGCTGCACTTTGGCTTCAGAATATCTCCTACAGCGGATTGTATTATATTAAAACTGCCATAGAGAAGATTAGAAATATCTCAATATGTCACTGCAGTAGCAAAGTTTTAACTAGTTATATCCAAATCTATTCTGGTAATATTCTGTTCACCCCGTGAGTTTCTGCACTGCTATTAAACACTTTCTAATTTCAATTTGGGTGGATGGTGAGCTGGATAGTGCAGCCCCTACAAATAGCTGTAATGTTGACATCTTTCATTTGGATAAATGTTGAGGGGGCTGAAGAATACCTAATGTTTTGCAGCTAGTTCAATGGCCCATCATTTTGATTGAAATATTATATCACATACAAAAAAGTTTAGGGTTTATAAGAGGAATATATAGTACAACTTCAGGAAGCAAACAAACAAACAAAAAAAAACCCCACCAAAAATAAACAAAAAAAACCCACCAAACCCCCTGCCCTGCCCCCTCTCCCCCCAAAAAAAACCAACAATGACAAAACAACCAAACCCCAACAATAACTGCAGAGAAATTCCTTTAGAAAATTATTTGGTTTTCTCTAACTGCAAACACTAACATGAAAGTCCATGCTTGGCTATATTATCCCTTTTATGATCCTGCAGTTTTATTAGTTTTATCATCATCTACTTTAGTAGTATGATAGACAATATTCTTAAACTTTCTGTAAATGGACAAGCAATGCAAATGTTAAGAGAAGACACTTATACATACCATGAACTATGACATTTAAAAAAAAAAAAAAAAAAGGCTTTTTGATTTTACCGATTTTCTTCTAGTGTGATATTCAGGAGGATGAGAAATGTCTCCCTCATTCTGCCTCCATACAGTATTTCTCATCCTATTATTCATTACTGTGCTACTGGTATGTACAGAATTCACTCTCAGTACAACTTTTAATGGATGTGATAACTTTAGCTAGAGGCATCTTGCTCAGCTGTAAATTCCTTGAGATAGTAAATTCCTTCCCAGGTCATCTCTTCCTTGTATTTTCAGCTATTCACAATCTACTGATCTTCTTTCACTGGCATTAATTTAACTTTAAATCAGGAGATATTCAAACTGCATGGAAATACAATGGTATTGCAGTTTGAACTAGAAGGAGAAGCTTCAGTATGACTTACCATGCCTATATGTTCTTTAATTAGATTTTATTCATACAGACACTGCTAAATAGAAACTCTAATTGTAACATTGACTTATGAATCCTTATAAGCAACATAATGAGTAAACTAGGCTGATCTGCAAAACAATCTTGGATGCAATGATCAGCATAATTTTTCCTACGTCCATGTAGAATATTTTCCTTTATTAAAAAAAAAAAAAAAAAAAAAGAGAAGCAGAAGAAGCTGTTACTCAAGATCCCTGGAAAGAAAGATTTAAAATAACTTAAAAAGAACATCTAAAAGATTTATTAGGATGGTAAAATTAAGTGAAAATAAGAAGAGGGCAATGTTTCACTCTAATAAGTATGAAAGAAAGAAAAAAACAAAGATTATTGATTATTCCCCAAAACTAGAGAAAGGAAATGTTTGTAACTGTGATCCAGAACATTACATGAAAGTTATATATTTGCACATTATATTTCAAATACTAGAACTGTGATAGTACAGAAAAAAAGAATCTTTACAGGCTCTTATCAACAGGGATAACTATCTAGTAAAACTCTTCTCAGGGCAATTTTGTAAAAAATAATTAAAAAAATTAACCCGTTTGTCCATCCTAAGGGTAGCAAAAATAATCAAGGATAATTAAGAACTACTGGACTTGAACCTTTCAGAGACGACATCTCAACAGGGAATAAATGTCTCTTTGAAACTAATTTTAGGTGGTGTGGTTTGTTTATTTTCTTTTATTTCACTTTTTGTCTCCTGTTTAACAGAAGTATTTGAATGTGCATTCTTAATTTCACTTTATGTAATAAAATGAAAGATAATTATTTTTCTGTTTTTAATGCAACTGTCCATGCTGCAACATACTTAATGTGATAATTACTGTATGCAATCAACAGGGATAATTTAAGTGCAAACTACTCACACATATCTAATGCAGCTGCTATTTATTTTCCATCAGTTTGTTTGCAAGTTAAAATTAAGTTTGGAATCAAAATTAAGTAATCCTAAAATGCTCTTAAATAAAACATCTGAGTGCTACAAGATACACTTTTGAGTAAGGCAAGGAGAACAGAATTTGAAGTTTGAGTCAAAATAAATGTTTAATTTTGCACCTTATTAATTGTAAGTAATAAGATTTATTTTTGTTTTCATTTTTTCATAGATTGAATAAGAAAAGTTATTTCCAAAATTTTTCTTTTTTTTCTTTTAATCTACTTGCCTCCTGTATGGATTTGAGCTCTTCTAGGAAAAACAGTTGTATAAATAAGATACGCTTTTCATACACAGATCATTAATCTCTACATTTTACTTAGAATCATATTATCATTTAAAACATGCTTTTACAATAATTTAAACCTGTTTCATTTTAACAAACAAATGTAACAGCTAATTTTCAAAGAACTTATCAAACTCAAAAAAAACTCAATACAAGTAAATAGCTAAATAGTAGGGGGGTATAAATAATTTTTTCATCATCTCATGTTTAGTGAAGAAAATGCCACTTCTAAAGAAAATTGATTCTATATTCTGCACCTGTCTATGTAAAAATAGAAGTAATTCAATGAAATAATACTTTTCCATTTTATTCTCACTGTATGCATGTTGGTAATTCATTTTTTTGATAGATGTCATCCCATCGGAACAATAGGATTGTGTTACTGATTTCTGCCAATAAGAGTAGCAGCAAAATATGAAAATAGCTCTCACTTGGAGAATATCAAAGATAAAGTACTGTATGTGAAGAGGGAAAATGGAAAGAGGCTTTAAAAATATTTTCTGTGGCTTTTCAGATGAACTTCTTTTGGAAGAGAAATAGTAAAACCATTTTTAAGACACTGGAATAATAAAACTAGGAGGCACATGGAAGCTCTTTCAGACTAAAAGCTGAATAAGAGAATAACACGAGTGCCAAAGCACTCTGCTGGAGCACATACACCTTTACAGATATCAGATATTCAAAGAAAAAGGGTTTTTTTATTACCTTAATCAGAACCTGAATGTTTCCCATGGCTTTTGATGACTTGAAGTACCAGAAGCTCATCACACAAGTCCCACTTGATTCTTTCCATCTGGAACTCTTCACATGGGCTTTTTCATTTTTCAGGCCTACTGCAGTGGCCTCAAGATATAGGAATTGTCCTGAAATTAAATGATGTATTACTGAAAACTTGTTTTAGACTTTCAGATTAGATTCCAAAACTCAGCAAAGTAAATGCAGAGACATATGAAGCATACTTCAAATATAGGTCCTATACTTGTGAACCTTGATTTAGGGTAAAAATAACCAGATCACGTTCCTTGTGTACTTATTTTATAAGGAATAAACTGGGAGCAGCTAAAAATTTGGATGAGCCTGTGTAGAAGAGTGAGAACACTTCTAGATTTCCTAGTGTCGTGGTTTAAGCCAGTCGGCAAGTCAGCCACGCAGTTTCTACTCTCCTCCCCACCTAGCTTGATTACATGTCCTTTCCCAACAGCATTAGCTGCTACTTTGACAGTACATCATAAAATAGCCACACTGTGGTAAATTTCAGGATGAAATTTCTGAAAGATAACCTTCAAAACAGTGAGTCACACTACACAAAAACTTGTGACACAGGCAAAAAATCTTCATGTATTTGTAAATCATTAGGTGTCCCTAATGATTCGTATTGCCTTTGGTGATCTGTACTTTTAAATGTATGAATATTAACTCACATTTAAATTACACAGTTGGAGAAAACTGCAATAATAGATGCCTGCAGTGAATATTTTCAAGCAGTGTTATGGTCCTTGAGTTTTCCTTTTTTATTTTTAATCAGAAGTATAATAAATTATGCAAGTTTTTAAACTCATTTTTTCCTTTGCACAAAAAACAAGTGTGCAGTTCACATAAACATGTGTAGCATAAATAACACACTTAAATTATAACTGCATATCTACTAAAGTATTAGACAAAAAAAATTTACTTCATTAGAGGCAAAGTTCACTTCCCTAAGTTACAACTGTAGAAGCCCGCCATAATATTATGGGATGAGAAATTTGCTTTTTCCCTGACGTCAAGCATATATTTAACAAGTGTAGTGACATAATCATAATAATTTTTAAAAAAGTAAAAATTAGAAAATGCAGATGAACTTCTATTTTCTACATCTGCTATTTTGTGTATTAAACAAGCCATGGACATAAACACTATGAGATATCATGCCATATTGTTGCATCAATGTCTGTTAGGAAGACATGGTTAGACTGGGTTAAGAGCTGGGCATGTCAATGTTTGTTAATGCCTATTTAATATTAGGCAAATTTGCCCTCGCAGCCCAGAAAGCCAACTGTATCCTGGGCTGCATCAAAAGGAGCGTGACCAGGAGGTTGAAGGAGGTGATCCTGCCCCTCTACTCTGCTCTCATGAGACCTCACTTGGAGTATTGTGTGCAGTTCTGGTGTCCTCAACATAAAAAGGACATGGAACTGTTGGAACGAGTCCAGAGGAGGGCCACGAGGATGATCAAGGGACTGGAGCACCTCCCGTATGAAGACAGGCTGAGAAAGTTGAGGCTGTTCAGTCTGGAGAAGGGAAGGCTGCGTGAAGACCTCATAGCAGCCTTCCATTATATGAGGGGTGTCTACAAGGATGCTGGAGAAAGACTCTTCACTAAGGACTGTGGTGATAGGACAAGGGGCAATGGGTTAAAACTTAAAACAGGGAAGTTTAGATTGGATATAAGAAAGAAGTTCTTTACTGTGAGGGTGGTGGGGCACTGGAATAGGTTGCCCAGGGAAGTTGTGAGTGCTCCATCCCTGGTGGTGCTCAGGGCCAGGTTGGACAGAGCCTTGGGTGGCATGGTTTAGTGTGGGGTGTCCCTGCCCATGGCAGGAAGTTTGGAACTAGATGATCTTAAGGTCCTTTCCAACCCTAACTATTCTATGATTCTATAAATGACTTTTGTTGGAAACCAAGCCAATCCAGACCAAAGCGACCCAACCCAAAAAACTTTCACAGTCATCTTTGAAAAGAAACTTGACTGATTAAGGTGACAAACAAGAGACCCTCTGGAAAGCCCTTTGACCTGAAGACTGTGACTAGCACTGTGGGACAGTGGACTGATCACAGCTAGTCAAGCTTGGCTAGGAGAATAAAAGAACAAACAGCTTAATTCCAAACAGAATGATGCAATTCTAGTCATAAGCAAATTTTCAACATTTTAATGTTGAAAACAGAGGTGCTAATAGGGGAGTTAGAGTTAAGTGAGTGTTTCATCCAAGGTCAAAATCTGTGGCTTTGGAAGTGCTGAAATTTGTCATTGTAAAAGGACCAGTCACTGAATACTGCAGTATTCTCCACCATATATGACAAAATTTTAATAGCTAAGCTGAATTTTGTTTTGGTTCTCTCATGATGAACACAATTATTAAGTGCTACCAGTTCTAAGAATATGACCACATACCAACTTCACTGTTAAAAAACTGACCACATGAAAACTGTGAAAAGTGAAATTAATTCTAAATATACTTATTTGAGAATACAATTTCAAGACTATAAAACAGCTCTTCAGGAAGAAATGGAGAATTTGACGTGTGTGATTACTCACCACAACAATAACACTTTACTTTCAGATTATAGGGTAGATTTCTATATTTGAGAATTAGATCAACAGTAAGTTTATTCATATATGGGATATAACATACAACATACAATTATAAGTTGTATGTTATAACAACTACTAAGGGATTCAACATACATAGCACAAGGATAGATAAATCTGTGTTCTAACAGAACTGGCTATTTTAAAAGCCAAATGAAAGAGAGGGAAACATGGGAAAGCAGTTCTTTTGTACTGCATTTTACTTTGAGATCAGTGAAATGCAACCCAACTGGACTGTTTCAAAATTTAAAAATATATGAACACCTAGTCTTTGTGATTATTTTTCCCCTTTTCACCCTCAGCCACCTTGGCAAGCTTTCACTAGCCTCTGAGTTTCTACATATCTTCAAGTAAACTTTGTTTTTATTTGGTTTTGTCCTTCAGCATTTAACATTCAACAACTACCAAATACAAATCACACACCTTTGTGCAACTCTGCTCTGGACTATTTTAATTTAAGATCAATTCTGAGCTATGGGACTTTCAAAGACATGAACGCATGGAGCTTGCAGAAAAAAAGATAACTGGGTGCTTTGGCTAAAACAAAGCAGAAGCAGCACTACCACTAGCAAAGAAGGTTTATTTATTTAAATTTATTTACTTAAAATTACCTAAAATTAGACTATGATTAGTCACTATGAGTAACTTAAAGCTTCCTGTTAACGAGTTCAAGCTCTGGAGGAGCAGGACCCAGTAAATCTCACAGCTGAGCTAACTCACCTTTTCAAGCTGCAGTTGGGCCAAATACCTCTCTCCTGGCAAGTAACAAATTATGTTGCTTGAGTCATACAGCAACACTTAAAGGAGAAACAACTGAGAATCAGATTTTCCTAACTCAAAATCATTTTACAATAGTAATTGATATTTTGATATTGTTGCACACCTATTTCATTAAAAATGACACTGTGATTAGACATGTCAGAATCCCTCTGCTGCCTGTGAAGGGCAGTATGAGGAGCTCCAAGATGACAATTACATCTTGTTTGCGAATTGACAGCATACCGGTTCTATTTCCAAACGTATGGTCCCTGGGAGGTCTAAGATTTTGAGACGAGCCGACACCTAGTACCCAGTTAAAACTGTCTGCCAGGGAATTCTGCCAGCCACATCTGCCGTTCTCAAAGGTGCAGGAAGTTCCACATTCACTCTCATCTGTATTATCCCCACAGTTATCTTCAAAATCACAGCTTTGTTCTGGTCTGTAACACTTGCCGTTATGACATTGCAAATAGCCATGTGAGCAGGAGCCTGAAAAGAGAAGAATGAGGGTATCCTGGTGAATCACACTGCCATGCATCCCAGCAAGGTTACTGGAAGGTTACATCTCTGAGTGTTTGATATTTACGAGGAGGAGGGTGGTCCAGAGCAATTTTAATAAAAGCCTTTGGTTCCCCTGAAGTGCCAATCCATTATCAGTTTATTTCTTTTGTATTTTGTCAAGACATTGCCTAAATAAATGGCTGCTTCTCTTGTAAAGCCTCTGAGGGCAAGTTCCAGCCAAGCATTCCTTCACTAACAAAGCTTTCTAGTCTGACTTAATTGCTGACATTCTCCTTTCATGTTGTAAGATTAAACCATTTCATTTTTGCTGCAAAGTTGAGCTTAGTTTAGCAGCCCCAATTTGGAAGAAAAAGAGAAAAAGCTTTCCTATTTTCACTGCAGAGGTTTGTCTTTTAATGGATTTTTTTTTTTTAAATGAGTTCAGTGGGTTGACGCTGTCCTTTCTGTGCAGTATTCCTGGCATTATTGAGGGCTAATTCTTCTATTGTACAGAGTAAAAGTTGTACAACTCATTTTACAGGATCCATTTCCAAGCTTCACATTTTCATTTCAGATCAGTTTCTGCAGGGCTCTGGATAAAAAGCAGCCCCTTCAGTACAGTCTTTAATCAGGAAGGGAGACACAAAATTTTGAAATGAACCCTCCCTATTTCTTTCTGCCATCCTGCTCTGCCAGAAATAAATGCACAAGCATAATTTTATTTAAAAATAGGAGTATTACTGTATTAGTTCATCAGGCATAAAATTAAAATATACAGATGCATGAAAGTCGTACAAGTATGGGAACAATCTGAGTTAATTAATACTGAAAACCACATCCTACTAAAACAATTTCCCATTATCGCTACCTTAGAGGACCTGACAGAACTAAATGAAATTCACATAAGTCTGGGTTTTATTAAAGGGTCAGAATAACTGATTTATTAACAAAAAGAAAATAAGAGATGGAGTAGTCAATTGGTGTGTTGGCAACCTCCATCCCTAGGACTTTGTTATGCCAGACGCTAAATTACAAATGCCTCAAACTAAGTGAAAAAACATTGCCACACCCGTTTGCTGTAAGCTTTGGTTAAAAGTGAAAACAAGCCTTGAATCACTATATGTTAGCAAAAGAAAACAAGTACTAACCCCTCTTTGCAGTCCATGCTTGGAAATAATTTTCTTTACTGTTCATCATGATCAAAAATTACAATAACTGTTGCATTTTGAGATCCTTTTGTAAACAGAAGCATTGCTTCCAATTTCAGGTTGGTAAAAAAGTGGAGTTGAAAAGTGGAAGTCTTTGTTTTTTGAGAAAAAAAACAAACAAAAACCAAACAAACAAAAAAACCCACCACCCCACCATCTTGAATCCTGGCATGAATGAATCTTTTCAAGCATGTGTAATGAATGATATTACACTGTCTAACTTAGTCTGTGACGTGACTTGTTTCAGGATGTACTTCCATAGTATGTTTTCTCTTTGAATGACATATTTCTAAGACTTTATAACCATAAAAACTAAACCAAAAAGAAACAAAATTGAACAAAACCCCCAACCCTATAAGAAAAGGGATGTTTTTTAGCTCTCATCATTTCCTTCCTACTTTATCTCAATTATAACATTCCAAACATGCTGTTGTATAGATGCATGTGGGTATAATACGAATATTTAACTGAGATGAACTTCTCCTTAGCAAGGTTCAGTAACTTCCTCCAAGCAGTGTTTCTTAAAGATTATTAACAGGCAGACTTTTAGCCTTGTGTGGTATCTGCACCAGCACATTAGGCTGCAATGGACCCAAAGGAGTTCCTAGCATCTTTCAGATCAATAATCTCTGAATTGAGGAAGATTTATACAACAGAGGAAAACAGCTGCACGATTCAATTACCCCCTTGTTCTATATACCCTGAGCAAAAAACCCCCAGATTTCACATTTACATTTGCATTTTTAAACATATAGTTGTATGACCAAGATTAATCACTTATTTTATAAAGGTATATCTCTTAAACATATTTTGAAAAAAAAAAAAAATGTACTTGCAACCATCAAGAAAAAATAATTTTAGTAGCAGAGCTGAAATATGGTTTCTCTTCTAGATCAGTGAGCTTTGAAAAGTAATAAAGATAACATAGTATATAGATTGCAGCATTGAGGCAGAAGAACAATAAATTGCAGAAAATATTCATATTAAGAAATAACATCTGTGTTATTCATGTGAACTTATCATATCATGAATGATAAGAATGGTTATGCTTTCAAAGAAGTAATTCCAGAAGGGAAAAAAGTTATTCTTTAATCTTTGAAACCATAACCCATGTCACAACAGGACTTTTCTATAAAGTAACTAAACCTCATATCACTATATATCATAGCATTAACTATTGCTTGTTTAATTCCTTTCTGAAAATAAATGAATATAAAATGTTGAATCCTCTGAAATCTAGTAACTCCATTAATGGATGATAAGATAAAGCACAAACACTCTTTTATTTATTCTTTTCTCCCACTTTAGCAGATGGAGATATCTGAGAAGGACTTGATTTCTTCCACTATGACTTAAAAGGTCTTAAGATATTCAGATGATCTTCCTAAGTCTCTTTTCAGAAATACCTTATACTTGAAGTATTTTTTTGTCACTCTAATTTTTTATCAGTTCACAATATTTAGTTTGCCTTTCATTTCAGGATGAGAATCCCTCATCCTTCCCTTTATGAAGGCAACAGCTAATTTTAATACAGTTATTTAAAATACCACTTATTACTTTTCCATTAAAATCCATTACAAGTTCTCACTAGGTGTTTGGACTTATCTCTGAGTAGGCAATATTTTCATTTTCACTCAATGAAATCTAATTATGTCATATTTGCTTAGACTAGCCATGAAAGACTCCTAAATGAAATAGCTGATAACACACTTACATTGTGTGAACCAAATGGAGTTCAATTAATGTAATTTATAAGAGACAAACTTAAGAAATGCTTGATCATGGTCTGCAATTACCTGTAGGAAGACAAACACTGATAGCAGAAAGCTCTCATTTAGTAGAAAACCCCCCAACACTACATGCTGGAAAACTTAGGTTTGTGAAGTTCAAATTAAAATAAAATGATTGAGTATTTAACCAGTGAAAAAATAACAAGATAACAGACAATGGCAAATTCTCTGTTAGTTAAAAGCTTTCAATAAAGCAATTATTTTTTTTTTCTCTCCTAAGAGATATGCTTTAGTTTAACTTCAAATTATTTGATAAATCAAAGAAAACTCTACACAAAAACCCAGTTAGTGTTATAGAGGATGCTAAATTACATAATAGTAGTAGTACATTTTAGCTTTAAGAAATTAAACTGCAGTTGCAGGCCTTAATTTGCTCATATAATTCTGAGAATTTATAACAGATAAACGTTTATATATGCCTATAGTAGTTATAAAATAGAGATGAAAATCTCAAATTTCTCATTCAGATCCAAATCTTCCTGAAGTTGGTTCTTTAAATTAATCTTTGCTTATAGGAAATAAATTAAGTATGGTAATTAAACTGATAAAGATGAATAAGATCAGAATTTATAGAAAATTTCAAATATATCATTGTATGTAAGATTATACTACTTATGACTGCTCATAATTCATAATTCAAAATTCATAAGCATTTAGCACTTAATTCTCATAACTTAAACTTGTTTCTTTTTCAGTTCTTATTTTATATCAGCATTGTGAGAAAGATAATGTTTTAGAATGACAGGAAACAGATTAGCAATAAGTACTTTCCAAAAGTTGTTAAGCTAGTGGTTTTTAACCTTATTATATTTAATGGTATTTAATGTTGGAAAATATCGTCTCTGTTTTCCAAATCTATATCCAACCAAATGAATGGGATAGTTTACAATTATCAGAAATATCATCAATAGACTCCTAAAGATCTGTTTCAAAATATTTTTAAAGGTCTTATTTACATTCACATCGCTGGAAGCATATCTGTTCCTAAATCAAACCTAGAGCTCCTGTAGAACCATGATTTGGTATAGAGGCCAGAGTGATTTATCAGCAGGCTAAGAGTTTGACATCCCAGGGATAGGGGCTCTCCAGATAATTTAGTTCTCTGAGGCTTTTCCTACAACAGTTACTCCGTTATCATTCTTGCTCTGAGTTGACATTACTGCAAGACTGAATTGTGTGTGTCCTTAATAAAAAAAAAAAAAATTGTTAACAAGAGCATCTTTCCTCTAATATCTCACCAGTGTTACCCAAGGACAGAGTAAAGTGCGCTCATCACAGTTGATGATGCATAGTAATAATGACTTGTCAGCACAGGCATGTGAAAAATGCATCTCATTTCAAAAGCAAAGCTTTGGATATTCCAAGAATTTCTAAAGATTTTCAGGAGTTGAAGCTCTGGAAAAAAGACTTAAAAACTGCTACACATTATCAGCTCCCTCTTTGTAAATAGTCTGGCTTTTTCTACAATTGAGTGCAAACACTTGCGGTTTTTGTTTTGCAAGCCTCTCAAGTACCTTGACATATTAATTTGCATTCTGTGCAACAGAAAGTTTAAAAAACAACAGCTTGAGTTCATTTGCAAAAGGGACTGAGAAGAAACTATTAACCTTTTAAGTTTCTCCCATGACAATGGGCTGATGAAGGCTTTCTAACCACCAAAACCTCCCCAGTTTATTTCTTACCGTGTCCATTTCCACATATAAACACAAAAGAATTCCTGTCCAGTAAGCAGCCTCAGTAATATTAATCCTTAGAACCATTAAGAATCAAAAAGATAAATAACAAAGAAGCTTGTCACTGTTCAAGATTATTGTCTCTATCCATTCCAGAGCACTGAAGCATCATCTTTGTTCTGTTTGATGGCACTTTATTTTTTCTCATTATAAAAGTATGATAGTTTGTCAGTCACTCAATACACTTTAAGATGTATCCAATCTGTGACACATGCAATGTGCCCTAACATTGTGCTTTGCTGTATTTAAGGTTAACAGAAATTCTCAAGGATAAGGGGAGCTGAAGGCAAGACAGACACTAAGTGCCTCTTCATACAGAGATTATTGTCACTATACTACAGGCAAGGCAAAGGAAGTCTAAAAACAATATTGTAAAGAATAAAAGCTTCAGTCTCAAGTGCATTCACTCAAAAGAAATAAAAACCAGGTTTTTACTAGAGATAGTTTTACCAGGTATTTTTAACTCTTCCACTATTGCAGTACTGGTATATAAATGCTGCCAGAAATGGTGCATACTTCCCCAAGTTGCTCAAGCAATTCTATGCTTATTATAGTCTACAAAACATGCTAGAAGATCAGCTTAAAAGGAAATTTTCAATTAATCTCTTCAGATGGGAAATCCCCATGGTGACTAACAAGAGAGCTAGGTCTGGATGCATTGACAGATGCTCCTTCCATTGTAATAGCATTAAGATTGCTTTGTTCCTCTCCAGAAAACTGAAATGATGCAATATGCATTAGAATGATTATTCCAGTGCTAACCAGATGGTTTAAGTCTCCAACATAAATATATGAACAGACAAGGAAAACTGTTGTAACAGGATACTGATAATAGGAACACGGATATATCAATGCCTACACACAATCTTCCTTTTCCAAAGTCAAGTTAAAATTTAGAACCTATCTTCTTGAGGGTGGACAAAGAAATTCTAAGACAAAAAGGAATCCACATCTATTTTTTCATCAAAGCTTTTCCAGAAATAATAGTACTCACCGTGTATGTCTACTACAGTGAAAAAGATCAAATACTAACCACCCTGAAAAGCCTAAATAACACACCTGAGTTTACTCTTAGGAAATATAATGAAATGGATAAAAAAAAAAAAATTCATTTGCTATGCTCTGGCTCAAAAAACTAAACATAAATTTTCAATCACTGAGCTCTTTAGCAAAGACACAGAAAGAAGAAATGTTCCTTATGTATAAAATCCACAATCCTAAAAATACGTCAAACATTTACTTTTTTTTTTCCTTCTTTCTCTTATTTGTAACTTTCAGTAATAGTATGCATTTTTAGGTCAAAATGTTTAAAGTCAGTCTTGCATCTCCAGCTTCCTCCACCACATACAATCCTTGTGCCATGTAAGAATATCTTGGTGCAGCAGATCTGGACAGAAATCAGTTAAGCTGCCTTCTGAAGATCTCTCGGCTTGACTGCAAGTTGTAGCATGCCCCAGAATTACAATTCAACAGCTCAACTGAAACGCATTTTATAACCATACAGTGACACCTCCCCTGAGCAGCTAAATATTATGATGCTTTTGCAAAACCTGGACTGTTGCGTTACTGATGACATCAGTATCTTAGAGCCCAAAGTGGTTTAGTTGTGACCTCCAGTTTAATGGTCCGATTGCTGTCTGAATGTCTGAAGGGTGGGAGAAGGTTTGGCATTTACAGTTCCTGGTGCGTAGTGAAGACTGCTCAGTTGTTTCATTGCCTGGATTTCCAAAGGGAGAAAAATCTACAGACTGAATCTAGAAGTCAGCTAGAAATAAAGCAGAAACTCATAAATCAGAGCAGTCTGAGCATGAGAAATGGAGTGTACAAATTCTGAATAGCTGAGGTATGTCAGAGGTTAATTTCTATTAAGAGACCAAAGGAAAGCTGTGTAAATAAGGAGCTAAAAGCATCTGATGATGTTATAACTCAGGCTGAAGGAGGAGAGATCTTCACTAGTTGCACTGGAATATATGTTCTTTTCACATTCTCCATCACAATCCAAGTGGTTGCCAAAGCATAGTGGAAGGCTGAGCTGCAGAACGGTGACAACTGCCCTTTGTACAGTTTGCCAGAGCAGCCTGACCAGAATACTCTGTAAATATGGCAGGTGGAAAATTCTTCCCTCATATCCCACCCAAAGCCTGGGCAACCAGCTCTCATTTATAGTCACAGCATTGACTCTGAAACCACAGGGTAGGAGGTCAGATCAGGTTTAACATAGGTAAGAGAAGACAGTGGGTATGGAGGCCCAGAACTTGAGAAATGCTGGTTCCACAGCTGGCATAATAACACAAAATACTTTTGGAATCCCCCTCTGGCAAATAAAGGTATGAAAAAAGACATGGCTTATGCAGTAAAAGAGCAAAATAGTCACTGAGAAATTATATTATATGTCCACAAGACCTCAGGAACCAGTATTTTCTTTGACAAATTAGACACTATGAGGTGGTCCAGGAATGGTTTAAGTTGATGTAAGACTGTTCACTATTCAAAGGGAAATATAACAAGCTATGTATATCTATTGTCAGTTGGGCATCTCTACTACTTATAGATTTCAATATATTCCCTTAAATCATTATTAATATCCAATAATACAAATATAAATTACAAAGGAAACTGCTCTGGAGTATTCTCAATTATGTACAAATGGGATGGAAGTGTTAAAGACCTGCAAGAAACACAATTTGCACAGAATTTCTATTAAAAATTACAGCATTTGAACACAGCTGTGTTTAAAGTCTTCAGCAATACTTGGGTAAGAGTCAGGTGTAGGAGAAACTAAAAAAAATCCAAAACAGATGAAAATGAATCTCATGACCCCTATGAATTCTTCATATCTCTCATTCCTCAGAAGGAATAAATACAGTAATCCTGAAACTTACCATATTATATTACAAAACTTTCTACCTATATTAGAATGCTACAGTGAGCTGAAGGGGATGTGATGATTAAAAGATTTTATTGATGTCTTAAACAGCCTTCCACACACCTTTGATCCTCCACTAGAATAGTCAGTGGGAAAATGAAAAAATGAATTATGCTTGATGGAAGAGAAAGATACCAACAAAATCTGTAATCACTCAGTATCCCAAAGAAACATAGCTTCTAATATGTTCAGCTTTTCTCTTTCCTCTGTTTTACAGTCATATTTGTTCTCAATGAAAGAAAGATGAAAAATATACCTATAAAGTCAATATGCGTGGTTTGAGGTGTGATTCTGCAAGTAACAACAACTGCATTTGGAACCTCTATGTTCTAATGTTATACTGTTAACATCTCCTAACATGAGTAAGTAGTTCTGTTCCTTATTTTTTTAGCTAGTATGAATAAGACAAATGTATGTTTTATCATTTAATGTTCATCCAATCCAGCACAATCGTTTATTCCGCAAAGCAATATTTTTATTCACTGTACCTCAATTCAGTATGTGTTCATGTTGAACAGCAGTCTTTGAGGTAAGCAAATAGTAGCACATAGGTTAAGCAAGTGATTGAACAAGGAAACAGCAGGAAAGTTTGTGGTTGAAAAGAGGAACCTAATTAAATTGTTTTATCCCACTTCATAAGAACCTGGGGTTCAAAAAAAATTGCTCAAATCACTAGGTCTAGTTTCCTTTTATGAAAGGCTGAAGCAATTCATCTACTTTCAATATAATCAGTAACTTTCTCTATTGCTTTTACTTAAAGGCTATATTTGGTTTTCAGATAAGGAGCCTGCTTAGCATCTACCCTCTATTTATTCATGACCAGTTCAAGTACATTTATTTGTATGTAAGCTCTACAAATCAGCTTTCCTGATCATGGAAAGGAAATTAAGGGAAATGCCAAAGAAAGTACAAACAAATCTGAAACCCAAACCCCAGTGCTACTCAAAAATCTCATATTTACCTGTCCCAAGCTTTCATCTGAAAGTCTAATGGAAGCTGAATACTTTCTTACACCAATGTTCTGAAGCCTATCTACACAACACTAGACAGCTTCAAAATACAGAAAATTAACTTTATATACATGCCGTGATAAAATCATGAGAAAGACTTTTCCTGTGACATTTTGGCTTTGTGACAAATTAGGTCTTACTAATTTCAAACTGAGCACCCAAATTCAAGATTTTATTTATTTATTTTTAGAATATTTCTATAAGTCTTTTCAAGTTCATGAATCAGCACATCATGTTTTGCATGCACTAGAATACTGGATACTGGCCTTGCTAACCAAGCTCTCAGATGAGAAATTTCAGCTCTTAGAACCCTTTATCTCCACTAAGAGTCAAACCTTATCTCAAAACTCAGAGTCTCAAACATGGGTTATTCTTCAGGGACAGAACAAAAAAATTGTGGTGAGGCAACCTTACTACTTTAGCTTCATGACTGGAATAGCTTTTTGACCAATGTATAGCATCTACTTATAAGACATCCTCTTGGTTGCATCTGTACATCTTTTAAGAGCCGCTAAACAAAATCACATAATCATCCTTCACAGAAATTGATTCCAAAGGGAGTAAGTTGTAAGATGTATATGAATCCATCTCTGTCGCTGTCTGGCACAACAGGCCAGCAATAGCTTTGCTATAGAAAGGATATTTTCCTCCTTGTATGAAGAGAGAGAGACAAGATTTTTGCTTGAGATAGTATTTATCAAGGATTTGTTATCCTATTATAAAACCAACCAACCAAACAAACACAAAAAAACCCAATAAAGTTCCTTTCTTGGATAGTGAATCTTTATTTGCTGTGTCAGCCACTGTTTATTCCTGATCACTAGACAAAGTAAATTGTTATTTATCACCCTAATTAGCTTTTACATATCCCACTAAAACATTTGTGTTAAGAACTATAAATAAGAGATAAGTAAGCTTAAAATCTTATGATAAAAATCATGCTTGATTTTATCATCACGGAATAATTATAACTTGCTATTGATACTGTCTCTTGAAAGAGGAACAGTGTATCTGTTACACATTTTCTCAGTAGGTAAACTCTTTAGAACAGATGTTCTGCACGCACAAAGCCTTTAGGTGTATGTCGGTTTTCTTGCAGAAGCACGAAAAATGTCCAAATATTTTGAATATATAATAATATATTTTGAATATATAATCACAAGAAGAGATATTTCAGCCATGTTTTCCAAGTTTATGGTCTCAAACCATTTGAGAATTAGAAGTCAGTATATGCTCTATCTAAGGAAGCCCAAGTGATCGTAGACATATATATGCAGGGAGAAAGCAAAAGTATGTGCTCCATTAAGAGGGGCAGAGTAGATATAACTCCTGATCTGGTGGACATGCTGTTTTCCTTTTAGCCTCATGAAACACACAGTTAATTTTCACTCAAGAATTAGCTACTAAATAGCCACAAATAATTTCTGTTGATGAATACTGCATTTCTCATTTAAAAAATTCAAATAGAAATTTGCTATATGTGAAACTATTCAGTCAAATTTAGACATAAAGAGTTGTTCTAGATAACTATTTGCTTTGCACCTTTCATCTAAAACTGAACACTAACATTTTAAAGATTTTTTTTCTCCACCCTGTCACTCTGTTGTCCTTCCCCATACAATCACATATGTTTTTCCATTAAGATCTTCAGTACACATGAAAATAAAACTAACACAATTAAACTTTTTTAATTAGCTAGTTAATTATGTGATGTATGCCTAGTAATAGCAATTATGAGTCTCAAAATACTTCAGTTGAATAACCTGGATTGATTAACACTGTAAGTCAGAAACTAATATTTCAATCATTTCTGTTGGTCCTTATTCTATGATCATTTATCATGGTATAAAATTAATGTTTCAGCTTCCAGTTCCATTCAGTTCTCTAATTAGATATTACATATTTAGCTTGGAAATATGCTATTAGAACTCTTCAGAAAACTAGGACTACTTTTCCAAAAAAAATACCAAACAAACCTACATTGACATTCTGGGTCTTATTCACTGCATTTGGTATCAATAATTTTCTTCCAATGTAACACCTGCTCTTATCACACCATCCCCAAATTCATAGGTTGATTTTGTAGAAAATAATTTCTCAAGTCAGATTTCATCATGCTAGTAAAAGGATTTTTAAAATCACATCTTTCAATGCTTGTGCATTCTCCATCTAGTTACACAAAGTGCTCCAGATAATGTTCATCAGCATATGTGCTCATAAACTATATCGTTCTACAAATATAAGCACACATTCAACTATTGGAAAGATTGGGGGGGGGGGGGGTGTGGGTGGGGAAACAACCAAATAAACATCAAACTATAGAATTTGAATGGTAGAATTATGGAAACTATTTCATCTGTTTGGAAAATAATACAGGTTTTTCTTACAATCCCATATAATTGTAAATAGCTCTGTAAAAAAATAGATGAAAAATAAAACTGGAAAATATCACATCCTGCACAACTGCAAAGACGTCTGTTAGAAGACAGACGTTTGATTGTTGTGCTAGCAGCAGATCTTGTAACATAGTTCAGCCTTATGGAATGATATTTACTACAAATATTAGTTTGGAAATCTTTGTGTTAAACAAGGCACATTCTAGTCTTTGACAAAATACGTAAAATATATTTACATATCCTCAAGCTGAGCTGTAATATCAAAGTAAAGATGTCATATATAAAACTCTATGCAGCAAATTTTTATCAAGATAAAAATCTTCTACTATTTGCCCATAAAAAAACAGCAGTGCTGGATAAAACACACAGAATATTGAAGTCTATCATTAGTTTAATTACATTAAAGTCCTTAAAAAAAAAAAAAAATCTTCAAACTAAACACAGACCAAACAGGAAAACGTAATTGAAGGCCTTCTCCCATAACAGCTTTGAATTATTTCTAATATCTTAATTTCTAGTATTTTGAAAGCAATATTCTGACCTCTAAAATTGTCCTCTGAAGCTAACCTGGTATCAGGCATCTTCTGTGAAACTTTTGCACAATAACACTGGAAGCATTAGTTTCTATAGTATTATCTGTCAGAAACCATTCAGTGTGAGTCTGCCTTAAACGTAAATTAGCATCTCTGTAATGTCTCAGTCTTGAATACCTGCAGTATCCAGGTGTGCAATAGTTTTACTTTTTTTATTGCATGCAGTTCCATGTGTAAAAGTGGCAATGATCTGGTCTGAGTAGACAATAAAAAGAGAGACTGAGGGCCTGAGGTGACACCTTGTGAAAGTAAATGAAAGAAGCAAGAGGACTTCAAAGGCAGAAGATTTAGAATAGAAGAATCATCTAATTAATATAAAATCTCTTCTCTCTAAGGTGGATGTGAAAGGGAAATTATGATAGAGCCATGCAGAGTGATTGCAGCCACTGAACATGGCCAGAAGCAGACATCATAGGGAAAGGACATCATGAACCGCCATCCCACAAGTGCTTAGTCTACAGTTAAAGAAGTATGTGTCACATCCTGTAGATGAGATACTGCACTAATATTATGGGAAACGTTCCCAATCTTCCAGCATTTGAGGCTGTCAACCTAACTGCTCATCACATGACAGTCATTTCTGTTTAAGGTAGCAACAAGGCAACTCACAAAGCATTTCTAACAAAGCAAATCTAAACCAATCTAGGAAAAGAAAGAGATCTGTAAGAGATTATGAAAATAAAATTATGTCAAAAAGAGTCCTGAAATAAAAACTTAGCATACAGCTCACAAAGAGAAATATACCTGCATGTTTGCACATAGGCAACCTAAGTATCTAAGCGGTTACTAAAACTGATCGGGATCTGTTTCTACTTCAAACAGTGATCACATAATGCTAAAATAGAAACCTAGAGTTTTATTTGGTTGCCCATACACATAGCATTTCAAAAGGTGTAAAATATCATTCCTTGTTACCAGCTACAAATCCTGAAGGGCATATACTTTCCATACATCCTGTTACACACCTGTCAGCACTGTGGGGATTTCTTAGACACCCTAGTGTATCACAAACAACAACAGATGTCTTTATGTGTGCAATTCAGTTGTGTTGAGTGTCTGGGCAGTTAAAGAACAATATAGTACATCTATTATAATTGGAATTTAGATACCTGACACATCTTCAGTACACACACCTATGTGTACATGACATTTAATCTGAGTCTTAACCTGGAGCTGAATCCCACTGTAAATATTTCAAGTCTTAGATAAGTCTGATAAAATTTAGATTTGCTTCAGCTAGAGATTCATTATGCACATTAAGGTGGTTTTATTTATCTCTCCCCTTCCCTCAGTTGTATTTTTCATTCAGATACCTAAAAAAATGCAGCACATAAATATTAAGGGCTCTCCTCAAGCAAAGAAACATTTACTAAAATAGGAAAATGGAGAAATGAATCTTTGCTTTCTCCATTTCACTGACATATTCCTTCTCCACTTGAAGAGCTAGTTTGTTTTTCCCTATGTTCAGTGAAGATTATGCAGCCTCAGCCAACAACCTCCATCATTTTTAACTGAGGACAACTTCCATGATTATTGTTGACACAACATTTGTTTGTATTCTGGATGGCTGGAAGTTTCCAGAGACCACATCCATTTCTTCAATCTCTTCTCCTTGTGTGAGGACCTGAGGTGATCCGACTTACAAGCATAAACTGAGTATGGTCTTTCTGCACTCTGGAATTCTTTATACATTTTGGCAGTTAACAGTCTTTCTACACTTGTTTATTAACTTTGCTTATCCTACCACTAAACAACAATCCAGGCACATACTGTAGTAGTTACTTAGGTATCTTGTGAAAGCTACAGCATCATTCTATTTAGAGGAATATTCAGTTCAAAAGTATAACAAAATTAATCACAAAATGAAAATGAGGCTGTGCAGTGAATTGCCTCACATCTGCCTTGCTATAAAGTACAAAATATAAACTGAGCTTTCAGATAAAATTTACAAATATCTCATAAAAAAAATGTTTTGCTTTGTCTAATATATACCTATCCTGAAAATGTAAGCATTTTAACCAGGAAAGTAAAATACAGTTCAAAGGGAATATTGATAAATCTGTGCTGAAAAAACACTTAAAGTTCAGCTTGTTTCCTGTGGTTCGAAATGGAGGGAAGAGAGCACACACATATGCCTGCAGTCTTAACCACACATGCAAATTTTGTTCCAGGATGTCTAGAAAACTCAAGTGTTTGACAAAGATGTACTGCACTAAAGGTAAAATAGGACTAGATATTGTGAAATATAACTCTTTTTTTCAGATCAAGTTTGCTGTTGCAAGATTTAACTTAATAGAAAAAACACTAGATATTTCTAAGAATGCTCTGTACTGAATCATTATTTCTCTGCTTTTAGATGTGTGCGAAAAAAACGATAATTACACTCAAGTAAGAGTAATTTGTTAGCCAATTCTTGGAATGCAAAGTAAGGTTACAGCTTTCATGTTCTTAGTTCACCTAGGCAGAGGCAGGCTCTGTGTGTGGAATATCTAACACATAGGGAAAGGTCTGAGCTAATAACACCAGCATCACTGATGGTTTTGGAAAAGCTTAGATCTGGTAAAAGTCTTCTTAATTACTTCTTCTAATAGGGAGAAAATTAAAGAGCAAGGCTCCTTAATAAGGCTGTAGTTTCTATAGTATCAGGAATTCCTCTTGCAATTTTAGGAACAATTTGCTTTGGTTAGAAAAGCTATTCTCATATCCCAGCTACCCATTGCCAAAGGAATCACCAGTTCATACTATGAATGTAGACATAAATACCTCACATGCTGCTTAGAGACTCGCTTCAAGCTACCAGCATCGAAAATTAATTTCTGCTGACATGATACTTACTTGGATGTCTGCTCTGTGACACCTTTCTCAGAAACCAGTCTGTGGAGACTCAAGAGCTAAGGAAAGTTTTAGAGATGTTAAACTGTTTTGTGAGAGTTTCACAAAACAGGTGCTCACAGTGTCCTAACTCCAAGAAACTTAGATGACATTAATCACGTTTTGTTGTCCAGTTTCTAGAATCATAATCTGTTATGGGCCCAATCCAGGCTCTGCTCTAACAGTGATTACACTGTCTTGGAATTTAGCTGGAGAAAGCTTCATAGAATCAGAAAGTACAACGTGCAAATCCAGGCTATATATTTTGTTTTATTCACTGACAATAAGGGTAATTCTTTTCATAGCATCTGGACAATATATAGAAAAGTTGAATTCAAGTCACCTGCATGCATGACTACTATTAACTTTACGTCCAGCTACCAAACCAATCTACATATTCCACAGTATTTCCACTATTTTCCTGAAATGCACATGTGTAGCCAGGAGCAGGACAATGCATTCTTCAGCTTACCTTGAAAAAAACATCACTTGCAGTCTGGGAAAGGAAAACCACAGAGATACAAAAAGCCGTGGCAGGAAGACAAGCCAAGCAGTCCCTGTCTCCTGAAGAGAACATGAGAAATGAGCATCGGGAGCGACCACACACAAACATTCAAGAAGGAGGAGAAGTCTGGTACAGTGGGCTATTTCCCAAAGCATGACACCGTACTGATAACAAGCACACTACTAACTTCCAACACTTGCTTAGCTGCTGTGCTTCCTCACCAGAAATAAATGGAAAGTGCTTTTGTGTCTGCCTGGTGCTGGCATTGCATGCAGGGAGAGCTGGAAGTAAAGCAGTGAAAGATAGAACCCAGCCAGAATGGGCCAGGGAAGACCATACAAGAGGTGGTGCTCAATGCCACAAAGGAGAAATAGCAAGTCCCGGGGCCACACTGGGATCACCCTGGGAGTCCAGTACCTTGTATCATGATATGTTTTGTATTTGTGATGAAAACAGTGTTGATACCGTAGGGAAGTTTTAGTAATTGCCAAGCAGTGTTCACACAGCACCAAGGGCTTTTCTGCTTTTCATGCTGTTCCACCAGTGAGCTGGCTGGGGCACAAAAAGTTGGAAAGTGTCACAGCCAGGATAGCTGACCTCAAATGAACAAAGGGACATCCTATACCATATGTCATGCTCAGCAAAAAACTAGGGGAAGAAGTGATATAGGTATGGATCTACTCACACAAATACTAATTTTGTGTCTTTGGATTTGGGGGTCAGGCGTAGCACTGTATGACTGCTATTGGGAGCCCAATCAAGTATCTTTACCTAGCAGACATAGCAGGTAAGATTAATAGTAGTTTCAGGATACCTATGTTTCACTCTGTACTGTAGGACAGATATGACTTTCCTATAATCCCTGAAACATAGCTGCTAGCCCCAGGCAGGTGTGTCAGATGTCTTACGTGACTGCAATGGAGCTAAACAATCACAGTTAAGCAAATGAATTGCATCGTGAGTGACTGGCAATGAAATGCAATGTTAATTGAGTTACACAGATTAACATAATCTGTCTCCACATATGAGTGAGGAGCTCAAGTCACTACTACTACTACCAAGTGACACAGCAGAGTACTGAAAATGTATCAATATCAACCCAGTGCTCAAAAATGGCAAAGCAAATAAGACTTTAGCATTTATCACAAAACAGAGCAAAGAGAAAAACAATAATTCTGTTACAGTATTATTCCACTGTTCACTCAGTTCCTAAATACCCTACACAAACCTGATTTTATAATCCCAAAAGATTATAGTAGTCAGAGAAAGGAAAACATATGGAATAGTTTCTATATAAGAAGTAAGCTGGAACTCCTTGAGTGTGTAATGTTGCTTAAGGACAGTCTCATAGAGACCAATATGGCAAAGGTGGGTTTGTCTGTTGCTCATCACCATTTTCAGTAAAAGATATTATCAAATAGGAGACTGCGAAAACAGAATTGCTTTCTCAGCAAGTGGCAGACCTACACAACTGCTGCCAAAAACCAGGAGGAGGCTAGACTTTTGAATGTGTCCCCACTGAAACCAGGCTCTGTATACAGAAGGCAAATAGATCAACGTTTACTACATATGCAAAACCACATTTGTTTCATAAGGTCTCCTAAAAAGGAAATATTAGGAACATTAGGAAGAAGCATCATATATGCCTGTCCTCTTTTGGTTCTTGCTCAGCGTCTTGGAGACAAGATAAGTGAAATGGACCTTGATGTGATCTCCTATAAATATTCCTCTCTTCTTAAAGACACATGTGACACTTCAATGAATTTCTTTTAACTTGTTGGAAATAGCACCTGTCTGCTCTACAAAACTGAAGTCAACAGCCACCAGTTCTTTTGTCACTGGGAATAACTTTCCTCCCTTGTAGCCTGCTAATCTGATTAGGCAGCCCTTGGCAGCTGTTGCATTCCCAGATAAGTGGTATGGAGACATGAGCAGAAACTCTGATGCAGGTATCATCCATTTTTATAGCCAGTAACAATACTTCAGGAAAGAAGAGAGGAAAGGAGATAAAGGACAAGCAAATCTGGAGATCATGTAAGTTACTGTCAAATCCATGAAGTCTCTTTCGTAAAAAAATATACATATCAAATATGACTCATGCCAATGTTCTCACATTTTGTAGGCATAGTCAGTGAGTATCTTAATCTACAAACATTCTTGAGGGGATCATGTAACTCCTGGATTGATGTGGGTACAGGCAGCCCCTTACACAGGGCAGAGTCTAACTTGAGAATCTGGCCACGCCGCAGAGACACAGCAAAAAACATAAACAGTACTGTTAGAACAGAACTATCTTTGTCTCTTCCTTCACACAATTCCTTTGCAGGACATGAGCAAACCCCAATGTTCCTCCATACATTGCTATTCATAAAGTGAAGAGTTGATAGGCACCAGCCTAAACTGTTTGTTGTTCTTTCCTCACAGAATTTTAACTGGCTCTCAGTGGTTTTTCCAGTTCAGTATCATTGCTGCTAAGCAGCATCATGAGGACAGTCTGCAGCATTCTTTCAGACTAAAGAAAATGACAATGCTTTCAAATTTTTCTTTTCTAGTTGTCCAGCACTTGCTTTCAGCCATTAAGTATTACTGCAAGTTTGTCCAGAAGAAAAAAAAAAGCTAGATTTTCAAAGAGTTCACATAGAGTCAAGGAACAATACTTCTGAACAGTGAGTCTCTGTCATAGATAGGAACATTTAATAATGTTATTCTATTTAGTCCTTGCACTACATCCATTGCCTTAGCACTTTATGTGCAGAAACAACAACCATGGACCTCTTCAGTATACTTTTATTACAAAATGATATTGCTTATAAGACTCAGAAGTATCTCCCTTGCTGAGTGCATTACAATGAATTCTGTTGGAGTTTTTTGTTGCCTTTTTTTTTTTTTTTTTTCTTGGTTTTGTTTTGGTTAAAAAAAAAAAAGACTTTAAAAAGTAATTGTATCAGATTTTCATTTTCCTTTTTTTATGTGGTTTATTCAGTTTGCTGAATACCAATTGGAGATTAGTATCTCAGAAAAATTTCCAAGCTCTTCAAATTGTGGGGAAATAAAACAACACTGACTAACCAAACTTAATTTGGGTGAAGAGAAGGGGAGGAACACATTATGATAATTACTATCCAGTGTGGTATTTTGAGTATCTAAAATGAAGAAAACATGTAGAGAAATATGCATCAGTATCTATTCTGTGTTTTTATGTTATGAGAATAGACCTCAAAATTTACAAATCTCTCTCTTAAAGAGAAAACCTTTCAACTTCTTTCACAAATATTCTCTCTAGATGGAGAAAAGAAAGGAGCAGATCTCTGTTTTTCATCTTCAGAAACTTTAAAAATTTTGAGCAATGGATATAAGTGTTTCACTTATGGTTAAACTCTTCTTTGTCTCTGCATATAAGCAGGAAAGTCTAGGAGTCCAGATTTTTACAGTTGATCATCATGGTCATTCTAACTGTCTCTAAGTTGATAAAGTTACATCGCAGAGCACTTTTCACAGCCTCCAACATGCATTTTGTCACTGTTCAGAACAGTTCTGTAGGCAGGAATAAATTTCATACTCTGCTTTCTTAAAGCATGTTTCAAGCAATGATCTGAACAGATATCACTGTAAAGAGTAGCTGCATGTTGAAATACTCAGTGGCTAACATCAACCTCTTATCTAGAACAAGTGAAAATTGCTGATATAGAAAAGATGGTTCTTTATAAGATTCACTAT
This sequence comes from Psittacula echo, assembly GCF_963264785.1. NCBI lineage: Eukaryota > Metazoa > Chordata > Aves > Psittaciformes > Psittacidae > Psittacula > Psittacula echo. The sequence goes on along the minus strand of NC_137737.1, from coordinate 39,702,205 downwards.
AAATTCATCACTCTAAGAATGAATTTAGACCATTATCTCAAAGTGTTCTGAATCTACAAAGTTCAGAATTACATCTTAGATGAGCTACACCAAGAAACACATCTCTGGTGGATTTTTCCTGAAATTTTAATGGCTTTTTCATTATATACTTCATAAAAGTATTTTGGAACATCCTTTGCTATTAAGACCAAAGTTTTAAAATTCCTAACATAACCACAGGGACCTTCACCTGCCAGTAAGGAGCAGAGTCTGAAAACATCAAAAATAAAGAACTGGAAATCTCAGCTAGTGTGTCTTTTGGTGTACTATGCATATAAAGCTGAACTTTAAAATGCCAATCTCATTTGCAATAAATTTCCATGACTGTTTTGACAAAAGAAGGAAGCCAATATTATGTACTGTAACTGGCGACTTATAAGAGATCTATCTGGAAAATTTTGGCCATACCTTTCCTGCTTATCTTGTGCACAAGTACAATGTAATTTCTTGGGTTTGATGCAGTCTCATCAGTGTTATTTCCCAGTGCCTGAGCAGTGCTTAATGATATCCTAAAAGGCAAACTACTCTTTAGCAGCAGTAACAAAACAAAGAAGCACACATAAATTAATTACCCAGTAGTCCTTGACATTAGAAATATTAACTTTGTTTTATTCATCAGAAATACCGAGAAGTGGGATGAAACGACTTGCTGCAGCCATGCAGAAAATTTGTAGTAGGCGCAGGAATAAAATGCATCTCCTAAATTTCACTTTGAGGGCTTAAATTTCAGTACCTCTGGTGATAAATGTGGAAAGAGGAAAGATATCTATAGAATCATAGAATAGTTAGGGTTGGAAAGGACCTTAAGATCATCTAGTTCCAACCCCCCTGCCATGGGCAGGGACACCCCACACTAAACCATGCCATCCAAGGCCTCATCTCTGATCATCCTCGTGGCCCTCCTCTGGACTTGTTCCAACAGTTTCATGTCCTTTTCATGTTGAGGACACCAGAACTGCACACAATACTCCAAGTGAGGTCTCATGAGAGCAGAGTAGAGGGGCAGGATCACCTCCTTCGACCTCCTGCTGGTACACTCCTTTTGATGCAGACCAGGATACAGTTGGCTTTCTGGGCTGCGAGCGCACACTACTGGCTCATGTTAATTTTTTCATCGACCAACACCCCCAAGTCCTTCTCTGCAGCGCTGCTCTGAATCTCTTCTCTGCCCAACCTGGAGCTGTGCCTGGGATTGCTCCAACCCAGGTGCAGGACCTTGCACTGGGCATGGTTAAACTTCATAAGGTTGGCATCAGCCCACCTCACAAGCGTGTCAAGGTCCCTCTGGATGGCATCCCTTCCCTCCAGCGTATCAACCGAACCACACAGCTTGGTGTCATTGGCAAACGTGCTGAGGGCGCACTCAATCCCACTGTCCATGTCACCGACAAAGATGTTGAACCAGACCGGTCCCAACACCGATCCCTGAAGGACACCACTCGTTACCAGTCTCCAACCGGACATCGAGCCATTGACCACAACTATTTGCGTGCGGCCATCCAGCCAGCTCTTTACCCACTGAGTGGTACACTCATCAAATTGATGTCTCTCCCATTTAGAGACAAGGATGTCATGTGGGACAGTGCCGAACGCTTTGCACAAGTCCAGGTAGATGACATCAACTGCTCTGACCCTGTCCATCAGTTTCGTAGCCCCATCATAGAAGGCCACCAAATTGGTCAGGCAGGATTTCCCCTTAGTGAAGCCATGCTGGCTGTCACCAACCACTTTGTTGTTTTTCACGTGCCTTAGCATGCCTTCCAGGAGAATCTGCTCCAAGATTTTGCCAGGCACAGAGGTGAGACTGACTGGTCTGTAATTCCCTGGGTCACCCATTTTCCCCTTCTTGAAAATGGGGGTTATATTTCCCTTTTTCCAGTCGTCAGGAACTTCACCTGACTGCCATGATTTTTCAAATATGATGGCCAGTGTCTTAGCAACTTCATTCGCCAGCTCCTTCAGGACCCACGGATGGATTTCATCAGGTCCCATGGACTTGTGTATGTTTAGGGGGGGTTTTATCCTGTTCTGTCAGAGTTTTTCTTCCATCATTTTTGTCCAAGTAAGTATTAGTAATGAGCAACATCAATGTTTTCAAGAGCAGCTCTTGCCTTTTGGTTATTAGGATCCAGCCCCATCAGACTTTATTGTTTTTTGGCACATATTTTCTGAGTCGTTTTTCCCTTATGCAGTAAGCGAGGATAGTGCAAATATTTGCACCAATACTGGCACCACACCACATGGGAAGAAGATGGTTATCGTGCCTAAAGTGTATCAGTAGGAATTTCTACTTGCCAAAAAACATTAAAGCCTGCTGGTTTTATTACAATCTATCTACGCTGGCTCTATCCCACTCAGTTCTTTCTTTTACAGTAACCATATTTTGCAACTATTAATAAACAAATCCCACTGAATTAAACAAGATACTATCTAATTATACATGGCTGGACAGGAAGTCTTACAGATGCATAAGTTCTGACTTAGTACTCAAATAATTACTTCATAAAATATTTTTACTAGAATTTCAGAAAGCTTTTTAGAAGCATGTTAATTTCAACATTTCTTTAGCAAGACATGTATTCTATTTCTGTTCTGAAGGAGAGACAAAGGAATGAAAGCAATGCTTCTATTCATTCTTTACAGACTTACTGACAGTTTACCCACAGCAGGAACATACCTGTTGGAGGCAATGCCGTGGGCTCTGCTGGTAAAAACTCCTGGGATGGTAAGCACTCTCTGGAAAATGTGAGGTCATCAAGTGCTATGCCATCTTTGGGACCTGTTCCAGCTATCCCTTCAAAGACAACTTGGAAATCTTCATCTTTATCTCCAGCCAGGATCAATGCCTTGTGCTGCCAGAAATTACCCTGGTTTCCAGTAAGATTAAGGAGAACTTTTTCATGTTTTGCCACAGTCCTCTGGTAGACAATCAATGATCCAATGTGAGCTCCATACATATGGTAATAGAAGAGTATCTGTAAGCAGGAACAATAGCATCAAGTACATAACAGGTGACTTCAGACACATTCTGCTGTTGCGTTCACCCTAATTAAATCAAGTGACATTAGTAGCGTTCAAAATAGCCCTTAATTTGATGGATTAAAAAACTATTTCATTGAGACACCACAAGACTTACGAGTGACAATTTTTGAAGTAAGCCAAACTTTGAAGCCAGCATTACAATACCGTGACAGATGATATTTCATCTCTTTGAATACCCCTTCCATATAAATGGAAAAAAAGAAAATACTTCATAAGGAAACAGAGAAATAGAGCAGTGTCATTTGCAATATCATAGAATCACAGAATGGTTTGGGTTTAAAGGGACCTTAAAAATCATCTCATTCCAATCCCCTTCCATTGGCAGGGAGACCTTCCACTAGATCAGGTTGTTCAGTTTACTGAACACTTTTCTGTTTATAAACGTGTTTGTGCTAGATTATGGAGTGTGTAAATAGAAAATAATCTTCTCTCATCTAACATGGGAGCAAAACCTCTACATGGACTACAGAAACACAAAACAATAGCTAAAATAAGACATAAGAGGACCTTGGGTTAGAAACAGTGATTTATTTAGTAAAAATAGGTAAAACAAATTATCAAATATAAAATAAGGTCAAGTACAACTTAAAAAAACACTGTGAAGACTAGCCAACATTAAGCATCTCAGTTATTTTCAGTTCAAGATCAACAAAGGAATAGTTGCATTTAATCAAATTAATAATCTATTTCAGTATCATGTTTCTGACAAAGATCAGAATATTTCCAAGAATGATGTAGGTCCTTGAAAGAAGACAATTCATGCTTAGTATGCAAGGAGCTATCTATAGCTCAAATTTCTTCCTTGTCTAACGCATAGCAAAAGCATTAAAGAATGAAAACCCTATCTTATTTATTATTGCTATAAAAACATAATGGTAAATATTATTATACCCATGTAAATGTAAAAGTCATGTCCTTTTATGTTATCTGAAGCTGTAGAATTTCATAGATTTTCACAGATTTTTTTTTTTTTTTTTTTCAGTAATGTCACCAAGGGCTTTGTGTTATAATTCTTGTGAAAGTTTTATTGTGTTAACTTTCAGTATGTCTTCTGTGCAGTGAAGTAGTCAAATGCAGTTTTTGTAAGTCAGTTTCTTGTATGGAAATAGTTCTATTCACCTTTCTGTTTCCTGTCCTGCAACTACTCTGCTTCTCTCAAAATTCTTCATTAAATGAGGTTTGTCTATCCAATATATGTGTATATCTTTATATAATAGTTTTTACCTTTTAAGGATTAATCTCTATTTCTTTTTTCTACTGCTGAATTTTGTTTGATTTTCTGACTGTCATTAAATTCTCAGCAGATATTTTAAGAGCTGCCCACCACACTGCTCCTGGTTGGCTACAGGTCTTTTCAAAACTATTAGGCTGTATTTCTTATGTTTGCCTTTTGCAATCATTGAACTCATTTCCCTCCCAACCTCCTGCCCCCAACATTACTTTCTGGATTTCACATTTATTTGAAATACCTGTATCTCAATTACACCAAACAATTTTAGATATTGGTATTACAATACTGGTCTTCTGTTCTATTTCATAATTTCTAGATATATCTTACAGCAATAATGCTATGTACAAAAAAAAAAAAAAAAAAAAAAAGCTATGTACAGATTTAATTTTAAGTGTTAAGTTTATCCACTTGAGCTAGCTACTTTATAGATGCATAAAGATGAACTTGCAAAATGAGCCCTCTGAGGACAAAAATATAATTTAAAATAATTACATATTCTACTTTATAGGCAGAAAGTCAATAAATTTTACATCTTCTGTAAATATAAAGATGGTAATATCATCTCTTAGGCAAGTTACTAGAACAGTATCTCCAAGCAATAGATGGAGTAAGAATTTCAGTAGTGGATATGCTTTAATGCTGGATAGCAAAGTGACTATTTTAGGGCCAGATCATTAGAAAGCTTTTGAGCTTATTTAACTGAGTAAATTTAGATAGCCAAACAACATTCATGTTGCCAAGTTAGGCAGATCATCATGTGTTAATAGCAAAATAATTAACAAAGTAATAGCCTAACCTCTTTATCCTAGATTCTAGGCTGACATGCAACTTCGACCACTCTGCATTTATTCACTCTTTCTTTCATATTTAATCACTCACAGAATGGTATAAAGTAGTTTTAATGATTATCTGATCAGTTAGGATGAGTATTTCATAAGACATATTCTAAATCAGACACCACATTTATTATTAACTTCATATGAATCTGTCAGAGTACTTATTTACTTGCAGAAATCATTCTTCTGCAACAAAATACATATTTTCTTATGATTTCAAGAAAATATGGTCAGGTCCTGACTCTTCTGTAACATGCTTGTATTTGTCTCAAGAAATATTTCAATGGTCATCTTTGTTCATTTTAGGAGTATTATCTTGGTCCAATGTAGAACTCAAATTCTGCATTTCTGCTAGTACCACACCCCCACATACCTTGCAGTTTTTATTCTTTCTGCTTAAGACAGGACTAGAAATTCTAGCTTTCTGTCCTGACAGCTGAAAAAATGAACTCTTTATAAAAATATAATGACCAGATGGCTCTTGCAATGTATGATCAGTAGCTGGTCCAGTGCCCATTTTTGTAGTACTGCTAGTTCTGAGGTTCCAGTCAAAATCATCGCTTTCATCTTGCTTCCATCCACAAAGATCAAACTCAAAATTGCAATGCCCAATAGATATACCTGAAAGACATATGAACAGATTTGTTTTCAAGAAGTTAATTAGGTACATATATTACAACCTTGTACTCAAATCCATAAAAAAAAAGCTTCAATATAAAAAATAAATGCATGTATCTTATTAAACAGAACATTTATAGTGTTCTAGGATATAATAGGTATAATAAAATAATACCTATTATATAATATCACAGACATATTAGGTATATATTTTATATATCTAAAAATAGACACAAGAAAACTGCATATACGTGAGGTAGGTCTCAGGCTCTCGTTATTGTGGTCAGAGTTCTTGGTATAAAAGTAACTAAATATAACAATCTATTTTAGATCAAGCTGAATGCCTCTTTAGAGTCTAATAAGCAGAGGTCAATTGGTACCCTCCATAGGACATCCAAGAAATCTGCAGAAAATTAGCCTCTTTTTGGAGGAAAAGGTTAAGGTCACGTGAAAATGATAACAAATGCCTGTATTGGGGGAACAGAAATCCTTTCAAATGATTTTATTGAGTATCATAAAGACACATACAGTTAAAATATAAATGTAGGTGTGCTAACTTTGACCTGAATCACACCCGTATCCTGGGCTGCATCAAAAGGAGCATGACCAGCAGGTCGAAGGAGGTGATCCTGGCCCTCTACGCTGCTCTTATGAGACCTCACTTGAAGTATTGTGTGCAGTTCTGGTGTCCTCAACATAAAAAGAACATGGAACTGTTGGAGCAATTCCAGAGGAGGGACACGAGGATGATCAGGGGACTGGAGCACCTCCTGTATGAAGACAGGCTGAGAAAGTTGGGGCTGTTCAGCCTGGAGAAGAAAAGGCTGCGTGGAGACCTCATAGCAGCCTTCCAGTGTCTGAAGGGGGCCTACAAGGATGCTGGGGAGGGACTATTCATTAGGGACTGTAGTGACAGGACAAGGGGTAGTGGGTTCAAGCTTAAACAAGTGAAGTTCAGATAGGATGTAAGGAGGAAGTTCTTTACTGTAAAGGTGGCTAGGCACTGGAATAAGTTGCCCAAGGAAGTTATGAATGCTCCATCCTTGGCAGTGTTCCAGGCCAGGTTGGACAAAGCCTTAGGTGACATGGTTTAGTGTGAGGGGTCCCTGTCCATGGCAGGGGGGTTGGAACTAGCTGATCTTAAGGTCCTTTCCAGCCCTAACTATTCTATGATTCTATGAACCTATGCAGCCTGCTTAGAAGCTTGAGTTACAACAGATGACTGTGCACTAGCTTATTGTCGTGGTTTAAGCCCCGGCTGTAAATTAGAACCACGCAGTCTACTTCCCCCCCACACACCCCAGAGGGATGGGGAGGAGAATCGAAAGAATGTAACTCCCACGGGTTGAGATAAGAACAGTCCAGTAACTCAGGTATAACACAAATCACTACTGCTGCCACCAATAATAATAATGATAAGAGAAATAACAAGGCAAGAGAATATGATACCGCTCGCCGGAAAAGAGCCCGACCGAAAAGAGGACGTGCCCTTCCAGGAACTCTCAGTTCTACATCCTGGGCATGACGTGCTGTGGTATGGAATACCTCTTTGGTTAGTTTGGGTCAGGTGTCCTGTCCCTGCTTCCTCCCGGCTTCTCCTCCTCCCTGGCAGAGCATGAGACTCACAAAGTCCTTGGTCAGGGTAAACATTCTGACCAGCAACTGAAAACATCACCTTTATCAATATTTTTCCCAGGCCGAAAGTCAAAACCACAGTGCTGCACCAGCAGAAAAAATGACTGCTACTGCTAAACCAGGACACTTATTTAATCTTAGGTAGTAGGCTCTTCTGTGAAGGACTACGAACTCTTAGTGCAGAGCAAAAGCAAAGGTAATGCTTTTGTCTTTGAAGCAGTGACAAGGGCCTGGTGAGTTAGTCTACTTTATGAAAGTTTACTAATTTAAGAAAAACAGTTATCATTAGGCATATTGATCACAAAAGGTCTAATGAATCTTTGTAATAAGTTAAGTAATCAAATCAAACAAAATTTAAACTATTTTAAGTCATTTCCAGCAACTGTGCCTAGATGAACAAGTACAGAGCTATAAGTGCAGATTCGTGCAGCAATACACTTGATGTTGAAAACCAGAATACATTTAGGGACGATAGCAAAGGAATAAGGACTGAAGTGCTACAGACTGATCCTGCAGGCTGAATGACCATTAATGGTTATAATCCATTTCATGCCCTCCTGGAGTTTGTCTTTTATTTTCTAATGAAAAAATCCTACTTCATATGCTTGAGCATACTCTACAATGCAAACTAAACTGTAATAAATAGGGATAACTGAGACGTTTGCTTCAGAAGCACACTTATGACCTAAACCAAAAATTAACCAAGCTTAGACAAAACCAAATGTCTACAAAGTAGAGCCATCTGCACTGGCATTAATCCATACTTCAAATTGGAATAACGCTACTGCCCCCACAGCCTTTTTCACAAAATTTAATTTACTAGATCTCATAAAATACCATTTCTGCTTCAGGGAGGCATCCATTCAATCCAACCAGAGCTGCCTCAGAGACCTTCCTCTTATACTCTGATAACTTCAAGCAGCATAAGGTAAACCCTGACAGTTTTTGAACAAAGCTGAAGGAGTGCTATCACCCAATGCCTCTCCAGCACTGTTGTGGGCTATTTTGTTTTCATATACTTGTAGTAAGAATATAGTATTGGTGACGTTATTGTTAAAGAAAACTCTGAGAGTGGTTCGAGACCATCTTAGAAACCTAAACATACACAAGTCCATGGGACCTGACGAAATCCATCCACGGGTCCTGAAGGAGCTGGCGAATGAAGTTGCTAAGCCACTGGCCATCATATTTGAAAAATCACAGCAGTCAGGTGAAGTTCCCAGTGACTGGAAAAAAGGAAATATAACCCCCATTTTCAAGAAGGGGAAAATGGGTGACCCAGGGAATTACAGACCAGTCAGTCTCACCTCTGTGCCTGGCAAAATCTTGGAGCAGATTCTCCTGGAAGGCATGCTAAGGCACATGAAAAACAACAAAGTGGTTGGTGACAGCCAGCATGGTTTCACTAAGGGGAAATCCTGCCTGACCAATTTGGTAGCCTTCTATGATGGGGCTATGGAACTGATGGACAGGGGTAGAGCAGTTGATGTCATCTACCTGGATTGTACAAAGCGTTCGACACTGTCCCACATGACATCCTTGTCTCTAAATGGGAGAGACATCAATTTGATGAGTGTACCACTCAGTGGGTAAAGAGCTGGCTGGATGGCCGCACACAAAGAGTTGTGGTCAATGGCTCGATGTCCGGTTGGAGACTGGTAACGAGTGGTGTCCTTCAGGGATCGGTGTTGGGACTGGTCTTGTTCAACATCTTTGTCGGTGACATGGACAGTGGGATTGAGTGCGCCCTCAGCAAGTTTGCAGACGACACCAAGCTGTGTGGTTCAGTTGATATGCTGGAGGGAAGGGATGCCATCCAGAGGGACCTCGACACACTTGTGAGGTGGGCTGATGCCAGCCTTATGAAGTTTAACCATGCCCAGTGCAAGGTCCTACACCTGGGTTGGAGCAATCCCAGGCACAGCTTCAGGTTGGGCAGAGAAGAGATTCAGAGCAGCGCTGCAGAGAAGGACTTGGGGGTGTTGGCCGATGAAAAAATGAACATGAGCTGGCTTCAGTGTGGGCTCGCAGCCCAGAAAGCCAACTGTATCCTGGTCTGCATCAAAAGGAGTGTGACCAGCAGGAGGTCGAAGGAGGTGATCCTGCCCCTCTACTCTGCTCTCATGAGACCTCACTTGGAGTATTGTGTGCAGTTCTGGTGTCCTCAACATAAAAAGGACATGGAACTGTTGGAACAAGTCCAGAGGAGGGCCATGAGGATGATCAGGGGACTGGAGCACCTCCCGTATGAAGACAGGCTGAGAAAGTTGGGGCTGTTCAGCCTGGAGAAAAAAAGGCTGCGTGGAGACCTCATAGCAGCCTTCCATTATCTGAGGGATGTCTACAAGGATGCTGGAGAAAGACTCTTCACTAAGGACTGTAGTGATAGGACAAGGGGCAATGGGTTAAAACTTAAAACAGGGAAGTTTAGATTGGATATAAGAAAGAAGTTCTTTACTGAGAGGGTGGTGAGGCACTGGAATGGGTTGCCCAGGGAAGTTGCGAGTGCTCCATCCCTGGTGGTGCTCAGGGCCAGGTTGGACAGAGCCTTGGGTGGCATGGTTTAGTGTGGGGTGTCCCTGCCCATGGCAGGAAGTTTGGAACTAGATGATCTTAAGGTCCTTTCCAACCCTGACTATTCTATGATTCTATCTAATGGGATAATTTCTGAGAACTTGACAAACCAATATATCTGTTAACATGTGTACTTCACTTATTTTATGGCACTGACATCATGCAACCAGCTGAAAAGAAGCATCAACAAAGTAAATTAAACCACGGCACAGATCTCTCAATAGTAATTTAACAGATTTATGAGGCATGGTTTATATCTCAGCAGAACTGGCTTTGTCTAGACACTGCTAATTAGACTTTGTGAATATCATCATGTGGTACAGTCCTATGGACATTCTGGAGTTTTGGGAATCTAACAGATTAGGGTCTAGTTTCTTTCAACATGGTACAGAAAGATTTCATTAACTCAGGCATGGTGACTTTTCATGCACATAGCAAACTGCGTTGACAGTTAAAACAAGTAATCCAAGAAGGCCTACTGTTGAAAGCTACTTTATAGATGTTTGGAAGCTGCACAGTTTTCAAGTTTCTTAAACACAATTGCTGTGCCTGGGGAAAACTGCCCTTTTTTTTGTTTCCTGTGCTTTAATCTATCATGCTTTTCGCTACTAAAGCTTTTGCCAGGCTTCCTAGTTTGAGGTTTTCAAGCTACTGCTCTATGGTTCAGGAGTGAGGAAACTTCTCTGATGGCTGCAAAGAATGAAAAAAACCTTCCACAAACACTGGAAACATGCTTTTCCTATCACTACATCCTCTTTGAAGGCAGCCTGCTTCACGATAAAGCTGGGAAAACAACAAGCACTTCCCTGTTAGGTATATTTTCAGCAAGTGCTGTATTATATATTTCTAGTTTATTAAATATATGACAGAGGAAGCACCAAGAAAAGAAACGAGCACATAGTGGAAATTTAAAGCAGCACAGTTATTTTAAAACTGAAAAAATAAAAGGGAAAAAAAAAGGGAAAACAAACAGTCTAATTCCTGACATTATTACTGAAAATGTTATCAAAGAAAGCTCTCCCAGACCTTACAAAGAAAGTCATAATTGGTCACTAAGCATTTTACAGCACAAGTGCACACTACAAAATGAAATAAATTTTTTGTCTGAGGCAAAATCCATGTTGATGTAGAAGTTTCATCCCAGTCATCCTGTGCTCTTAAAGCTCTGTAATACCTAATTGTAAAACTTTCTGTTAAAATACAGTCAGGTTTTTTCTTTCTTTTTTTTTATTACTTTTTACCTTTTTTAAGCTTATAAATAGCAATACAAAAAGCACTTTACAAGAAGGAATTTTCTTTGTGAGACTGTTTCAGTTCACCTCTTTTCTAGCAGGCAATCAAAATTAAATACTTCAGGTGGTTGCAAAACTAAATACCATCACCTTCTTTAAACCGTCTTGCCCCTAATGCTTTGGTCTGTATTGGCTAATGGTGTTTCATGGGAGATACATGCAACCCAGAAAACTCAAAAGGTCATGGGTAAACAATTTCTAAATATTTCAGAAAATAGCAGCCAAGATATGGCAATAGTTTTCAACAGAGTAATCCCAACCTGATACACTCCTTAGTTTTAGTTGCAGAAGATATAAACCAGTCGCCATATAGCTTAGTGAAATGCTATTCCTGGTTTGGAAATCACTGAGAAGTTTAACAGTATGAAAACAATTTGTAAAACACAGTCCACCGTTGCTGTGTACCTTAACTCCATAGGATGTTAGCATAACTTTGCTTTATATAATTTTGTTCACCGAGACTGTAATAAACCGTATTCATAATCTCAATAAAACTGAGGCAATAGTTCAGACAATACCAAACAATGTGGTTTTGATTGTGTGAGCATTTCTCACGATTGTGTAGGAAAAAGAGTTAGTACTATATATTGTGATCCATTTCCCCAGAATATATATTTGATATGGGTTCATTCTTTGAATCCAATACTACAGATGCTGTTTCGTGATATCTTGTAAAATCAAAACTGTACAGTATTTAGATTAAAATTATTTGCTACGAGACCTGACAATCCTTGAAATATCAAAGGAGGTAGGTCCCTCCTATCCCAAAGGTATTACACTTGAAGTATTTTTTCAGCCTTAATACATTCTTTTCATATGGAAAACAGATTTCAGTGCTGCTTTTAAAGAGAGATGCCTTCTGAGTTCCTTTAAGAAATTCACTAACAGCTTTTCAGCTTCTATCTTATGATTTAAAAGTAAATAATAATAATTTAAAGTCCTTAAAAGCCAAGGAATAGAATTCAATTATTATTTTCTTGTTTGCTGTCTTAGCTGATGAGCTTCAAAAGGTATTCAGGTAATAAAAATTCAGTTATTTATGATAATTATAATAAAAAATACCATACTTACTACAAATAGTAGGGCTCTCATCTGAGTTATCTGCACAGTCATCTACAAAATCACACAGATTATCTTTTGGGATGCAGTACTTGTTGGCACATGTGAATTCCTCTGATGTGCAAAGTCTGCCTGGGATGAGCAAAGGGGAACAATCTTCAAAAGTAATATCATCCACTGCCACGTCTCCCATGTAACTGACACCACGATTTGCTCTGAAAACAATCTAATAAAAATTACAGAGTTGTTACAGTGAGACACTATAAAGACTTAAAAGCTTACATATGCAACAATGAATAGAACAGAGACAGTGGCAGTCCTTGTAAATCTTGGAATATAAAGTAGTCACTTTTTACTGTCAAAGTACAGTCCTATGAAAGCTTATACTACTGCTTGTACATGTCTGTCACTATAGTTGCTGAATGTCCATCTTCTAACATTGACCAAGTACAAAAATAAAAAATAAGAAAGGAAAAGAAAATGAGCAACAGAAAGAGATACTGGTACCCACTTGTCCTGAATTAATAGCAAGGGTTCCACATACTCCTGCAAAGTAAGCATGAAAAAGGCTAGTCTGAGCCACCCATTAGTTATCACTCATCAGTTATTCTCGTGAATGTGAAAAAGAACATTAAAGTTTCATTAAAAAGCATCTAAGACAGAAGTACCACGGAATGTGATATATTTTTAAATATGTTCCTGTCTGTTTCTGTTTTCAGTTGTAAGGATACTGCTAAGCATGGCATACCCATGACTAAGCATCTCTAAGAGGCTTTGACATCATCTCATATTTCCAAGCAAACATCAGGCTCAAGGCTCTTTTTTCAAAAACCAGAGGTAGTACTACTATACACTAAGAAGAACGAAGTGGAATAGATTAATCTAAATTGAATTAAAAGATAAAAAGGATTCTCTGTCTTAAAAATGTATATCGATCTGAGATTGAAGGGGAGTAAGAAATCTCTAAAACCTTGCATTCAGCGCAGATAGCCAATCAGACAGCCATAAAGGTGAGTTTTGCTATTCAGAAAGAGAATATGTGTGTGGGACAAAAAAAAGGAAATAAGAGGTGAAGAATTCATAATATAAAAATACTTAAAGGCATTAGTTTAGGAATCACATAACATAAGAATACATACCTGAAAATCAGAACGAATTCCTAAGAACACTTCTGCTCTGTTCCACTGGGGACCTTGGCTGCCACTTTGAGTCCACAGTTTAGAAGTCCTGTTACTAGTTTTACAGAGTACCTAAAAAGGAAACAATTGTAGGTCACAAAAAAGTCCTCCCGTTACCAACACACTTCAGGTCCCTTCATTGTATACAAGAGTCTGAGAGTATCTTGTACCACCATTAAATATCATAGAATACCTGGAGTTGGAAGGGACCACTGAGTCCAACTCCCTGATACTCGCAGGACCACCAAAATCATACGACTAGGAGTATCATCCAGATGCTCCTTGACCTCTGACAGGTGCCCCACTTCAAGGGGAGCCTGTTCCAGTAACTGATCACCTTCTCAGTGAAGAACCTTTTCTTAATATCCAAGGGGATTTACCAGTGCCAGAGTATTCCAAGAAAAAAAAATATTTTAAGATTTTCTGAACTCCTCATAAGCATACTTAACCCAGAGCCTTACCTGGACTGACTTAACCTATTAATTTATCACAAGTGGTTAGCCACAGATAAAAATTACTCATTAATAGGTAGGGATCCATTTGTAAAACATGGAAACAGTACTAACAAGAGTTACTGAAAAATATATTAGTTCATGCATCCATTAGATTGCTCCATTCTGGGATAGATTTTATTGTTCTAATTCCTATGAAAAGTCTTTTCTTCTACAAATAAAAACCTTTTTTTTTTTTTTTTCTATCAAAGACCGGATTTCATCTGTTTGAGCAACCTAAGACTTGCAAAAACCCTCACCCCTATAAATAGCCATTAAACTGGAGAAAGCTGCCACTTTTCAACATGAGCATAAGGTCCTAAATATGCTTTGCTCCAACCTCTTGGGCATCCAAATTCAACTGAGCTGACAGTAACAACAATCTGGGTGTTTGATGAAGTGTGCCAAGCTATGTCTCCGGCTAGTACTCACAGAGCTAAGCGTCAGTTCAACAGTTGCCTGAACCATTTCTGCTTTCAAGGATTTATTGCTACCCTGTGTAATCTCCTTAGAGCAGTCCAGGCATTTTTCATCTCAATGAAAAAGAAACCAACAGATTTTTTTTAAAATTTATGCAGTCCTGTGAGTGTCTTTGGTGTTGCATAACAGGTAAATTCTGCCATGCAAAGAGCAGATCCTCGCACTGAAGGGCTTTCCTTCCAGGGAAACAGAAGAAACAGGTGTAATATATTAAATTGAATAGAAAAATGAGTGACATCTGACTTTATAGTCAAGAACTACCCACAGAAGACATGAATTTTAAGGGAAAAAAAAAAATTGATACAAGAAAAGGATTATTTGAGAGAGTAAAGGGTGCCAAATAAGAAAAGGTTTTTCTTATCTACAGACTATTTATTTATATGAATTTAGATATGTGTGACTATATAGAAACACACATTTTATTGCACACTGTAAATTACCTTCTAAATTATAAACACAAATCCTTCATCAGAAATTTGGGGTTTTATCACATAATGCCAAAAGTTATAATTTAATTATACAGTTAAATATGGCCATAAATTTGTGTGTTATTAAGATCCAAGGCTTCCCTGTACCTTACCATGCTTTGAACCCCTACGCATTTCAATTATGTTGCAAGTAACTGAAAAAGCACATCTAGTACTTTGATAGAGCTACCCTTGCCAAATCAGAGGGCAGAAACCAGGCAAAAATGGTTCCAACAAATATTCTGTCCGATTTTGTGCAATAAAGTGGCAGCTTTAATGTTTACATTTAATATCTTTAAACTACAGCCAAGATATGGCAATAGTTATAGGAAGATCCATTATAAAGACTCAGATGTGTGACAAAAAATGTTGAGAACAATGTTGCTGCTTTGTTAATTCATTTTGCAGTGACTCATTTGTTCTACAAGCCTCTAAACAAGTTACATTTTCTTTACAGAACTGCTTTTAATTGGAAAGAAGAAAAGCATATGGGTAAGTGGGTTTGTTGCTGTTATGTCCTAGTAATAGTTCAGTGCTGCTTACAGTAATACAATTAATTTCTGAAAGGTATATGTTAAACTTTCTGGGGAATAAGCTGCTTCTACAAAAAACGACAGCAAATTTTAATAAAACAACATTTTTTTCATGCTCCCAAATTCAGCCAAAACCTCAATGTCCAAATATCTATTGATGCTTTTCAGTGTCAAAGAGTGCAGTACAAGGCTTATACTTATATAGATGTTCCAGCCACAGTATGCCTATAAAGGTCATTAGTTTTGATTGCTTAAAGTCACATTTTCCCTGGCTTACTTGACCTAATGCTTCACCCAGATCATAACATATTGAGAACAGTGGACTTACAGTAATTGTTCATTTTCATCTACTAGCAGCCTAGGCTTTAATGAAACTAAATGACAAGGCATGAATTTTCGCTCAGCAATTTCAGGCAGTAAAACCAACCCAAAACAAAGAACATCGCCATACCTCCAGAGAGCCTATTGTTGAACCATTCATGTGGTTCCAGAATATAATTTTGCATTTGGGTCCCGTAAGGGAGATGACTGGGGTAGCAATGTCAGCTGTGTCACCAAATTCTCCATTTGAGCTGTCTGCAAAGAGATACCAGCCTTCTTCAGTACACCTGCTCAGGGAAAAAGGATTTTCTTTATTGAAACAAAACATCTTATCATAATTAAGTTCCAGTTAGAACTAAAATGGTAATATATCCTTATACAGATAATAGTGTCTTTTGCCTGAGTATCCAGGCAGCGAGAATCTCAAAAAGCCCTTGAAAAGGCAGCTAGTGTTTTTATACTGGCAAAACAAAACACAGAGCTGCAGTCAGCCTTTACCCACAGGGTCAAAAAGATGAGAATTTGAAGGCCTCTGGGTTTCTCCCTGACACCACCTCTTTCCTCAGGGACATCAGAGGGTTTGGTCCTGGCTTGAAGTCAAGAAAATTCAAGATAGTGGGTGAAATTCTTGCTGCTGAGAAAGATGAGCCTGGCTTTGCAGTAAGCATCAGATTCTGAGTGTACAGAGAGACCAGAAGTGCAGCTGTAGTGTTTTGGGTATCTATTTAGTTCTTTGCTTTTCAAAATAAAAAGCAGTTGTTGACCAAAGACAAGATCCAGCTCTTTTCAGTGGAGCTGCTATTTGCTCAGTGCTTCTCAAAAAACATTTCCAACAAGGGCTTACAAACCTGTTGATGGGACCTATGTTTTTAAAAGGGCACTGGTATTAGTTTTTCCTTGCTCTTCTCTTTTCCTGTTTGACCAAGCTCTGAGCAACCACACTGTAAAGTTGCTCCTCTGCAACTGAGAGAAGACAGTGATCATGCCCATCAAGCACAAGTCCTCCTGAATGGATAGAGGCAAGATTCCAATGGTTCAGATTCAATAAGTCTTTTTTTTTCCACCTGCCCTTCCCAAGTTCTTATACTTAGAGCAGACTGAAGGACTAAAAGACTTTTTCATGCCTCTGGTAACAACTGATTTTGATGCATTCTTTGCTGCAGTAATCCTGAAATAGCAAACAAATATTTAGAAAACTACTCTTTCAATAATATGAAATTACTTTGAAACCCTGTAAGAAATTTGTTTCTTTAAAACATCATACAATTTTAAAAAATACCTTCATTATTTATCTAGATACATTTTACCTCAGGTTGAGGTGCCTCTACTGAACACAACATAGAATCATAGAATCATAGAATAGTTAGGGTTGGAAAGGACCTTAAGATCATCTAGTTCCAACCCCCCTGCCATGGGCAGGGACACCTCTCACTAAACCATGCCACCCAAGGCCTCATCCAACCTGGCCTTGAACACCACCAGGGATGGAGCATTCACAGCCTCCCTGGGCAACCCATTCCAGTGCCTCACCACCCTCTCAGTAAAGAATTTCTTCCTTATATCCAATCTAAACTTCCCCTGTTTAAGTTTCAACCCGTTACCCCTTGTCCTGTCACTACAGTCCCTGATAAATGGTCCATCCCCAGCATCCTTGTAGGCCCCCTTCAGATACTGGAAGGCTGCTAGGAGGTCTCCACGCAGCCTTTTCTTCTCCAGGCTGAACAGCCCCAACTTTCTCAGCCTATCTTCATACAGGAGGTGCTCCAGTCCCCTGATCATCCTCATGGCCCTCCTCTGGACTTGTTCCAACAGTTCCATGTCCTTTTTATGTTGAGGACACCAGAACTGCACACAATGCTCCAAGTGAGGTCTTATGAGAGCAGAGTAGAGGGGCAGGATCACCTCCTTTGACCTCCTGCTGGTCACGCTCCTTTTGATGCAGACCAGGATACAGTTGGCTTTCTGGGCTGCGAGCCCACACTGAAGCCAGCTCATGTTCATTTTTTCATCGACCAACACCCCCAAGTCCTTCTCTGCAGGGCTGCTCTGAATCTCTTCTCTGCCAAACCTGGAGCTGTGCCTGGGATTGCTCCAACCCAGGTGTAGGACTTTGCACTTGGCGTAGTTAATCTTCATAAGGTTGGCATCAGCCCACCTCACAAGCGTGTCAAGGTCCCTCTGGATGGCATCCCTTCCCTCCGGCGTATCAATCGAACCACACAGCTTGGTGTCATCTGCAAACTTGCTGAGGGCTCACTCAATCCCACTGTCCATGTCACCAACAAAGATGTTGAACAAGACCAGTCCCAACACCGATCCCTGAAGGACACCACTCGTTACCAGTCTCCAACCGGACATCAAGCCATTAACCACAACTATTTGCGTTCAGCCATCCAGCCAGTTCTTTATCCACCGAGCAGTCCACCCATCAAATTGATGTCTCTCCCATTTAGAGACAAGGATGTCATGTGGGACAGTGTCGAACGCTTTGTACAATCCAGGTAGATGACATCAACTGCTCTACCCCTGTCCATCAGTTCCATAGCCTCATCATAGAAGGCCACCAAATTGGTCAGGCAGGATTTCCCCTTAGTGAAGCCATGCTGGCTGTCACCAACCACTTTGTTGTTTTTCACGTGCCTTAGCATGCCTTCCAGGAGAATCTGCTCCAAGATTTTGCCAGGCACAGAGGTGAGACTGACTGGTCTGTAATTCCCTGGGTCATCCATTTTTCCCTTCTTGAAAATGGGGGTTATATTTCCCTTTTTCCAGTTGTCGGGAACTTTCAGCTGACTGCCATGATTTTTCAAATATGATGGCCATGTACTGATATGTGCCATAAAGTAACTATGAATTTAGCACATACAGGTTTACCACTGCAAAGTCAGAACAAAACTAAGATTTACATATTCTGTATAGGATAATTTGCACTTGATAATCACCAAATAGTTTCAACATATATTATTTAAAACCTACCATGTATTCTGGAGGTTGAGAAACTTAATTCTGCCATATATTTAGTGACTATCAGAACAGCACATTCTATTTACTATAGTACATAATATAAAGTAAGCTAGAAACAGGCATTCTCTGTATTCACACAGCAGTTTCCTCTGAGGATCTGAAGTCCTTCAATTCACCCATTCTTAGAATCACATATGCAGTAACTTGTTTCTAATATGACCAGTGAGAGACTGATAGACTGTAAACAGCCTGACTTTCCTTTTGCCCAGAAGAAAGAACTTCACTGATTATCTCCTTATTCTTCCAGTAACCTATGATTGATCTTAAGGCTATATTTTAATGAAAATTATTTTCTATATCTTTTGTAATGTTTAAGACTGTTACATTTTTTGCTTCATAAGAAAATTAAAACCTAGTGATAGACATTGACATAAAACAGCCCTTCAAAAATCCTTGCAAACCAGTGATTGATTCATTGATTGTTATGCAGAGTACTGTTTCTGCCTTCCCTGGTATCACACCAGAGAACAAGGGTTAAAAAGGAAACAGCTATAGCCTTGGGAAACTACATAATATATTTTATTAGATGAAAATAAGAGAGAATTCTGGTAGTTATAAAACATTTTGGCAAAGAAATCCCAGATTGTTTCCTTCAGCAGGGCAAAGTGTCCTTCTAACAATTCCACAACTGAGAAGGAAAGCACTTTTATTAGTTAATTAGCCGCAGTTCAATCCCGTAATCATCCTCCTCTCAGAGATTTTCCCAAAACTTATCTACCCTGCCATATTGAAAGAATCATTGTACCTGCAGGTATTGGTAAGGATTTGTAAGTAAAATATCTGCAAAAGTCAAAAGGCAGAGAAGTTAATTATTCCCACTATTTCTCTTTAGCTAGGAAAGATGATTCTTAGCTCTAAACAGTTGATACCACTTTTTTATGTGTGTAAAGTGAAGTACTAAAAGATCCTATAAAATGAAGGAACTTATGCATGAAAAGTTTTTGCAGATAATTTTTTACATGTTAATTAGAAAACATGAAGAACATAAGATTCATAATTGAAAAAATTACTTTCACACAAAAAAATCAGTAATTAGTGGGATGGGTTGCCTATGCACACAGTTTTAGGTAGAAACCAAATGCATGCAGGAAAACAGTGTCATGATTAGTTACCATTTCTACTACCGCTCATAAAAGAGAAGTAACTATTCAGCAGAATGATAATCTTCCTTTCTTATAAAAGAAATGCTCAGCAGTTTATAGTTGTTGGTATTTTTTTCTTTCTAAGCCACATACAAGTAGATTTTTGTCAAGGAGGAACAATAAGTTTCAAAAATGCATCTTAAGATGTGGTTCAGATCTTCATCTGGTGTAGCTCAGACATGTAGCAGGTGAGATCACTGAGGACTGTTGATAAAGCCAACAGGGACTGAGATGAGTCCAGTGGGATTCTAGGGGGAAGAGTAACAATCTGGAGAAATCTGGATCTTGTCCAAAAGCTTATTTTAGTTTTCATTCAGAAGCAGATGACAGAAGTATGGCTAATATTTTTCTTTTATCACTCTACTCTGGCAATTCAGATATCTTTAACTGCATTAATTTACATCATCCTTGAGACAGTAGCATAAACACATGGAAGTGAATTATTGCAAAGAATAATCCCAAAAGAAAGTAATACATATGCAGGCCTTAGCACAATTAGGTGAAAATAATCCCAAAATAAAGGTCAAGGGAAGGGATCCTCCCCCTCTATTCCACTTTTGTGCGACCCCACCTGAAGTACTGTGTTCAGCTTTAGGACCCCCAACATAAGAAGTACATGCATCTGTTGAAGTGAGTCCAGAGGAGGGACATGAAGACAATTAGAGGGCTGGAGCACCTCTCCTATGACAAAAGGTTGAGAGAGCTGGGCTTTTTCAGCCTGAAGAAGAGAAGGCTCCAGGAGCACTTGAGAGCAGCCTTCCAGTACCTAAGGGGACTGCAAGAAATCTGAAGATGGACTTTTTACAAGGGCATGTAGTGACATCTTTGTTCTTTGTGTGATCTTCAGCCAAGGTAGTAGTTTCTTCATTGTGCAATTGAATCATCTGACCTCTTCTGAGATTCCTTTCTTATTCCATGAAAGTACTTCCCCCACACCTTTTTTTTTTTTTTTTAATGAGGCCAGAAGAAGTTGATAGTAACAAGTATAAAACAAGGTGCTGTTCAACTTGTATAAGACTTGGCTGCATAGCTCTTATGTAAGTGATGCAATTCAGCAGAATACATTTAGGCTCCCCTGCCAATACCTGAAAGATCTAGGGCTTATTTGGAAAATTATCCAATGGAAAACCTTTTAGTTGGCAGTTACAATATATGTCATTAAAATTTTCATGCTTACCCTTTGAAAATAATGAATTTTACCTCTGTCCTGCAAGCATTCCCTATAAGAGGTGTTCCAGCACCAGTACAATAATCCTAATTAATTTCAGAGGGAAATTCACAATATTTAATGGATATAAAAAATTCAACATAAGCAAATGATGTACATTGCTGTACGTGACTTTCTTAAAAGCTTAATACTTCAAGTATCATTTAAAATGTAGCTAGAAAAGAATGGCCATTCATAAAGGAATCTTTACTGTATTTCTGCCTTCAAAGAGTTCGGAACACAGAGAACTGGATATACTAAATAGAAGTTAGTATTGAGGGGAAATATTAGATGTATTAAGAAGAAAAAAGTTAGAGGCCTATCTAAAAAATTAAGTCCAGCTTTAACCTGGTAATGTTATCAAGTAAAGTTTCTTACTCATTTCACAGTAGTAATTGTTTATTATTGTAATGTCTGAAAGTAAATAAAAAATACACAGCTGCACAGAGTTCAAGCTCTGATTTAATTATTTGTTGAAGAGCTCTCAGTATTTAAAGTGCTAATTCACCTATATATCTTCTACAAATTGTATGAGAATCACTGATTAAGCACTTAGGTGGACTTCTAAAATACCCTTTGTTTTTCATTTAGAGTGAAAAAAAACCTCTGGTTAGGAAACAGCTCCAGTTCATTAAAGAATTCTGATTTCCTTCCACATCTCAGCAATAATGACAAAACCAAACAAAGATGCAAACCAAAGAAGGAAATTTCAGTTTCCTTAAAGGGATAAACATTTCAAACCATATTAAAATTTGAAATTCAAAACTCAGCAGCTCCCATATTCCTTTCCATTTTTCCTGGAGATATATTTCCATAAACAGTGTGCAGAGTCCATACAGCAAATCAGAGCCCCACAGACATATTTGACCTATTACACATTTAAACATTATTCTTCAGTTCTCCAACACCATCTCTCCAGGCCCTGCTAAATCAGTGACCTGCTATGAGCCCAGATGGGTTTCTGTACAGACAGAAACCCCAAACCAGTGGTCAAAAACCATTAGGGTACTAGATGACATCCAAAAGAAGCATTCTTTTGATCAAAGGGGAAGGACTGTAGGATACTAGACATACCAGGAAAATGTAGGCCCATCAAAGCTTAAGCTGATGGTTTGGATTAGAAAGACAGTGGTTTCAGTCTGCATTTATTATATCCCTGTGCATTCTTTATCAGGGTAGTGCGGCTGGGGGAGATCAGTTTCTTTCTATCTATTCCATTTCCTCCAAGAAGAGCTGACAAATTTTTGCCAAAGTTAAGATATTTGCAAAGTTAGGATATTTGCAGGATATTTTAGTTTTAGATTAGCTAGGATTTCCTAGTTAAAAAACATTTAATCAAAAAACTTCCGAGAAAATTCCTAGATTGTTTCATTAGGTAAGAAGGAGCTGAATTCTCCTTTTTTCCTAACAACCATATTTATGAGAAAATATTTATATTGGTGTCATTTTTTTCTTCTACTATATCATCAGTGTATAGTGTTGGTATTTTAAAGCCTTATATATTTGACACAAGATGGTTGTAAACTGTGATACTTTAACTTTTCCATCATGCTTGTTTCATTTTATGTTTGCAGTGTCAGAAACCAGATAATATGAAAGTAGTGGTAAAAATCTAAGTACGTATAAAAGTAAATATATGTTTCAAAAATCTTTAAAAGATGCTAACCTTTCTTATATTCCAGCACTGCAACAAAGGTTGTAATAGAAATATAAAGCATCTAAAAGTTATTATTATCACAGTATTCCTAAGAAAACTGTCAAAGACACAAGGAAGGCTTAATCTTTATATTTGTATGTGCCCACATAGAATCCAATGTAATGTCAATATATTAACCATAAAATAGGAAATCTAGGTACACACTGTGCCCATAGCACTGTTTACTTGAAATTGGGCTTTAAGGTGAGAAACTGCTGAAAGGTGGGTAAAAGCAATATAGAAATATTACAGAAATTATAAGAAGTAATAAGACTTCTATAAAAAAAAAAAAAGCAATCTCTTAACAGTTCGCAGTTCCCTCAGCACTGCATCTGCCTCTAGAAGTCACAAAATGATGTTTATAAAATTCAGAAGTGAAAGACACCTTAATATACAAGCACTCATTCAAGAAAAAAATATTATCACTTCTTTTATGCTCTGGGTAAAAGCTACTTGATGCACTGCCCATTATGTCCATTATTTCAGCTCGAAGCACCACTTTATATAGGAAGGAAAGGGTAGTCTGTGGACAGCAGCCAAGGTTTTACTCAAGATGTATGATGGTTGTGAATCTGAAGGAAATGTGGCAGAGCACACTTTTTCAGGAAGCATGAGAAGTTTTACGTGGACAAAGAAGAAGAATGAGAAAAAATTATCATGTTTCTTTAGTATCTGTGTTTGCTAGATATTTAGTGTCCACATCAGAAATAGTTTGACTAGCTATCCTTCTGTAGATAATATAGGATGGCCTATTACAGATCATAACATATGAACATATATTTTACAGTCCGTCTTGCAGTGACTTGCACATAACATACGCATTGGCTTCAACAGAGTTCTTTCCTGAATAAATAATTGCATCTGTGAAGATGATATTGCAGAAAAAATAACCTGTATACAAAATTAAAATGTCATAAAAGTTATAACTTTCAGTAATCTTACAGGACAATAAAAACTTAATTAGTTCTACTATGTATCAAAGAAAGATTTTCTCTACTGAACGCTTCCAACCACTTGACTATTAACAGGATTTAAATAGTCAATAACTTAAATCTGCATTTAACAACCTAATAACCAAACAAAACCCCAAAATCAACCAAAAACAAGCAAACAAAGAAAAAAAAACAGAAAATAAAAAAAACACACACACAAAAAAAAAAAAAAAAAAAAAAAACCACACCAAAACTGAAATTGCAGCATTTTTGTAAACGGTGGTCAGGAATGTAGATCTTCACTTACAGCAATATGTGGTAGATTTAATTTAAAACAGTAATAATTCCAAAAAGAGTAAATCCTTTTACCATCATAGTTTTATCTAGTAACCTGCCACATCCAGTAACATTTAACATTAATGCATACTAAACTCAGACTCAAAAAATTGTGATGCCATAACAAAGTAGACTTAAATTTTTTTTGTAAGTCTGCTTTCTGAAAGGATAGAATAGAGATGCTTCCTACCGCAGAAACCATCCCCTAGCTGCATTTGAAGACAACTGTTTGTAAATCAATGGATGCCCACAGAGCTAGCTCTGCACAGTTCTAGAGACAGAATTTTCTGTCTTGAGCATCTAAACTTTGACATACAAATACAGGATTAAGCTTTAATGATAAACTCAAACTGAACAGAAACAAGGGCAATTAATGGACCAAAGCATTAGCCATATACTAAGACCTGTAATTGGACACCAAGATTAGAAAGGTGTTCCAAAGAAAATCACTACAGGTGTAAGAAGGAATTCTTGCACTAAATCAAAGTATGTTATATTTATCATCAGACTCCAAGTGTCAGAAATTAAAGTATGTGGTTTAATGATTCTATAAATAAAATTAATTAAGTTTTTGTTCATTATTGTTACCATATTTCTCTAAATGCCTTCAAGTCTTTTTTCTGGTGAAATCTACACTTGTTCAACTCAAGAATTGCACTTATAGAAGCACAATATACATCAGAGCCTGTGATAGATACAGTGTAACATGCTAATAGAACCCTCTTTACCAGGCTGAAATATCCCCTTCCTTTCATTTTCCACTGTCTTTAAAAGTACTATAAGCATCTTCTTAAGAGACAGCTGTGAAGTCTATGAGGCTTACTGCTATGTGTTTCACTTCATTGTGAATAAAGTTCTCAAGCAAGATCAATAGATATACACACACATTTGTCTGAAGTAATACTATTGAGAACAGATATACAGAGTATAAAAGCATCGCATAAAGCTCATACATTTCCTCCACCTCTATGTATGTGTAACCAACAATGGTATCTTGGGTATCATTTATACCTTCCATGTAAAAAAGGCTCTTAAAAGCATCGTCATTAATTTTGGTTTCTTGAAGCAATTCCATCACAGCCTAAGACAAAGTCCAACATAAATATACAGAAGTGAAATATGTCAAACTCTTCAGACAATCGTCCATATAAAACAGCAGATACAGAACTGGTATACTGAGCATTTCTTTAGGTGTATTGCAATGGGGCTTGCTTTGCACCTTCAGGAAGGTGTTTTGTCTCAGGAGCTTTTTTTTTTTTTTCATCCTTTTGGGTGGAATAATAGAGATAGTTTTTGTTAATGTATGCCAGTCTTTTAAAAATTATTCCATCTATTATAAGCACATATAAGCTGGTTTGGGAATTATCTCTATGAAGTAGAGATTCTGATTATATGATGAAAAATTAGAGATTTGTTTTTAAAGAAATTCATGGTGGAAAAAGAGGATATAGTAGTGTCATGGCTTAAGCCCAGCTAACTCAGAACCACGCAGCCACTCGCTCACTTCCCCCCCTTCCTCCCCATGCTCCAAGAGGTATGGGGAGGAGAATGAAAAAAAATGTAACTCCCACGGTTTGAGATAAGAACAGTCCAGTAACTAAGGTATAACACAAACCACTACTGCTACCACCAATAGTAATAGTGATAAGGGAAATAATAAGGGCAGAGAACACAACCGCTCACCACCCATCGACCGATACCCAGCCCGACCGAGCAGTGATCTAGCTGTTCTGGGTAACTGCATGTTAGGATGCCAGGATGTTCTACATCCTGGGCATGACGTGCTGTGGCATGGAATACCTCTTTGGCTAGTTTGGGTCAGGTGTCCTGTCTCTGCTTCCTCCTGGCTTCCCCTCCTCCTTGGCAGAGCATGAGACTCACAAAGTCCTTGGTCAGAGTGAACATGACTTAGCAACAATTAAAGACATCGGTGTTATCAGTGCTGTTCCCAGGCTGAAACTCAAAGACGCAGCACTGCACCAGCTACTAAGAAGGAGAAAAATGACTGCTACTGCTGAACCTTGGACAGGCAGTTTTATTGCTTTGTTAATCAATATATCAGTTGCTAAAGGTTCCATACATAATCCTGCATGTTTTATTTTAATAAGCAAACTCACGGGATTACAGTGTCTCTAATTTAGCTCCATGGGTATTTGTGGAAATGGACGATTAAAAAACCCAAAATGTTGCAGGGGTTTAATTCCACAAAACTGCTGCTCTGCATTTCCTGCTGAAATTTGGAAGCACTGTGCTCCCATTCTCTTCTGTAAGCCAATAAACAAAGGGAATGGAAAAAACAGTACTACCAAATCACATCTCATGTGAAACATTACAACAGCAATATATTTCAGTTTTGCCTGAAAACTGCAATCTCTATGGATCATTTACTTTCTCTTTTCATCAGTCGTTTTCATTGTACTGTTAGTTGCATTAAACTCTGAAAATATGTTGAAAAAAGTAATACAACTTCAGGTATCACTGTGCAGTACAAATCCAAAGTGGAAAGGCTGTGAGAGGATTTAATAAGTACACAAACAGTGCTGGTGTTGGCTAATACATAACAATTAAACAACAGTGAAGGAAAGACTTGACAGCCAATTTATCATAAATAGTTGATCTTTTTTATGTAACACACTTCCTTTATATAAAAAATGTGGACACCCTGAAAAAATTAGGTAACACTTCAATTCTTTTTTACTATTATTGAATGAGGATTTTTTTGTGGGGTTTGGGGTTTTTTTTCTAAAAACATACAGTGTTTTCAATTAAGTACATAATAAAACCAATATATTGAGCTGATTGTTTTATAGTGATCGAAATACATGCTGAACTTTTATAGTGATAGAAATACATACACTAGAACTAGGTAAGCATTTTTCTGTTCAGAAGAATGATGCTGTACAGAATTTTCCTTATTAGGTGAACTGAATTTGTATGACACAACACTGTTTGTGCTAGTCACATTTGCTAGTCACCTGTAAGGATTTTGTTTCAATAAATCTTAACTGTTACTCTTAACTGGAATATACATTGCATTAATGCTTTTTTATTAATTGCATTTCTCACTTAAAGAAAAATAAAAAAACCCCAAAGAACAAACACCACCAAAAACCTGGTAAAGTTAAATCTCCATAGAAAAAAAGCTCCTTGAGGCAAATCAAAGGAATGTCTTTGGCTGGAGTTAATAATTATCATAAACAATCTACCTGGAATCCAAAATTAATTTAGAAATCTTTGTTAAGAGAACAAATATTTTTTTACTATGAAGTGATATAATTTATCAGAAAAATGGCAAAATATCAACTAAAATGAATTTAACACTAACTGCCGTCATTTTGAACTGCATTAGCTGATTATTAAATGACAGCAGAATTAACAAGACCCACTGCTGGGGTAATTTGTACTGCCCACCCTTGGGCAAAACTGTAGGATAACAACATCTAGTGAAGTGGAAAAGTGCATATACACTGCCTGGATGAATAAAGACCATCTGAGAATATATTCACCCAAAAGTGATTAAAATTACAACCTCCATCAACTCAATTAAATAGTAGCCAGTGAATTACAAAGACAGCTATTAAACAAAGGAGAAATCAGCTTGAAAAGAAATATGAAAGTAGGATAAAATGTTGTAATAGTGGGGAGAGATTATGGAGTTGAAGCAGCAGCAGCCAAGCCGTGGTTTTCACACGGCAGGGGTAATCTTGTTGGTGTCACAACCAGTGCATAGACGAGCAGAGTGCTGTCCCCACTGGATGCTTCAAATAGTCTGCATCCAGCTGATGGGCTGACAGTTTGGGATGCTACAAGGAAGGTTGATTTCTCATGCCATATGTATTAACAGATTGTAGGCAGCAGCATGTGTACACATAAAGCTGAGAATCCATATTTCCAAACTTGTTTTCCCATAAGGGAGAACATGATTATATCCAACATGTCCTCTGGGAGAGGGAGTGCACATGTGTTTCACTGGATGGGAGGTACTGAAACTTTTGGGAATCACTTTTAGAAAGGTTCTCAGAAATTTGTACCTGTTTATGAAAATTTTCTATTTTGATTAATCTATTTTATTTATGCTATTGATCCTGTGTATCCAGTTCACTTATTGTCGGTTAATTATATATGTCATTAAGAAATCAGTAAACTGCTTCAATACTGTGAACTGACCAGTTTTCCCTCCTGGCAAATGCATACATGGCCAAACTCACACAGCCCAAGAATGATTCAAGTACCTGAAAAATTGTACTTACGTAGTATGATCAATTAATGGGCGGTGCTCTTCTTGTCCAGGATAAAGATCTGTCGCTCTTCCAAGTTCCCACTTGAATATGTTTGTGGTATGGATGGAATAGCTTCCTGATGTCTGTTCTAGGGTTGGTTGATACCACCCACATTGGCTTTTATCTTCAAAGTCACAGACTTCCATAACTTTAGATAAGAACAGAGAATATTTCTTGTTTATATGAAAAATGAACTCATTAATGGTTTTCAGAAAATGGTAATAAAAAGGATTCAATTTATAGTATTCAGGAATACTTACACAGTAGTAAAACAAATAGTTTTTCCTCCATAGATAAAATAATAAATATATTTTCTATGTACTTTTCTATTAGAATTCTAATTTTGGGAATATACTGATTCTTTTGCACCTCAGTATCTAGCTTCATATACTTTCTAACCAGCTTCCAGGCCACTCTTATAATCTGTCTTGTGATTTACACTGAAATGCATGTAAAATTCATCAGCTACAAATCTGCCAGCTGCTGCATGGTTCTTTCTTCAGTACTGTGGACTGATGACATTAGCAACTTCTTGCACATTGTGTAGAAAATCCATAACCAAAACTCTAAGAGAAAACAAATCAATGATTCAAGCAGTTCCCACAGGACTTGAAACCCACATAATAATGCAGCTATTTGGTATTGATGGCAAATACTGAATTTTTGTCATACTAAATAAATATGCAGCTGCCTGTGTCTCAGTTTTTGATTTCTGAGCAACCGGACAAGAAAACCGAGTCCACTACTGTTCCTCCCTCACAATGCATCCTCTTGTAAGAATATTTTTTGGGGGGAAGAAAAACATTAAAAACATTTATTTTCTATTTCTGCTATGAATATTTATCTTCTGATAGATCTTCCTGAATGTTTTTCGGAAACTTTATCTAGGTGATCCAAGGTGAGTTTTGTCACCCTCCAGAACTTTGAGGCAGACTGCTATACTCAAATCTAAGCAACTACTATGAGGATTCTGCAGGGAGAGTTTATTTTAACCCACAAAGTTCAAATACTGGAGTATCTGAGGTAACTTCTACATCAAGAAAACATAGTGCTTTAAGGAGCATATGCCTGATTTTAGCATCCTTGGAGGCTAAAAATGATAGACTAAGTTTTGATTTATAACTTTTATATCTCCAGTAATGAAGAGAACCACAGCTAGTGTGATCTCATGAGTTATGCATGTAAAGATTTGTGATGTTTCCCGAGAATGATGAGTGGCATATGTAGTGTTTATTCCCCTTTTTTAACATGTTTTATAAACATTATGCCTCAAATGCCTCTGAGAACACATTTCTGTCAGGACATACTGAACTCCAATTACAGCACTATCATTCAAGTGATTAATTGCCATCATTCCTGTAGTAATGGGAAGACTTCAGACAGACCAAATATGCAAAGGTGTGTTCTCCAACAGCATTTTATTTGTCTCAGAAGGAAAGGATGTTTTGTAAAATAATGTAAATTTCTGGGGAAAGGGGAAAATAGACACACACAGATATTCTATCCAAAGGGCTCTGCATTTATTTTTCAGGGCAGAATTTGAATGGTTGTTGGTTTTTTTCACACTATAGGAAATTACCCAGTGATATTCATCTATCAGATTTGTTTCTTCCAGTTATTCACAAATAAGAAACAGACAGAGGGAATCTAATGTTACTTCTCCTCATTGAGCTCTCAGCCCTGTGAGATATGACTGATTTTCCTACACAATGTGTAATGAATGCAGAGTTTTGATCTTCAGGTAGAATAGTTTAGCTTGTTAAAGGCAAAGTGGTCACTGCCTTTAGATGTCTGCCCCCCTCATTAATCAACTTCAGAACAACGGTATTTTCAAGTACTCCACTTTAAGGCAAAACAAAGTCATCATCTTTCTTCTAAAGCGCTGTAGTGTAAACTGCCGCGACTGAGAAGCAATCAGCAAATGTCTTAGACCTCTGTGAGCAACACATGGTCATCTGTCCATTGTCCCAGTTCCAGTGTTCCGATCTGACTATCAGCTTTACAGGCTGGAACACACTTCTGCATGAGGCTGAATTTCACAAACATTGCTGCTGCCGCAAATACTTTGTATAAACCACCTTCCAACAAACAAACAAACAAAACTGAAAAAAACCCACCCAAAGACCATATTCATTTAAACAGGTAAGAAGTGGACCCATATCTCCCAGATGTGCAACCCGAACATGAGACTGTAAAGTTATTCTCTCCTTCCGTCTGGACTAGTGAACATTTGAAAAATTTGAGCGTGTCATAGATCATTTAACTTGAGAAACTATACCTACTTAGAAAAATTGTCATGTATAGCTACCAGTTACTGGGGAACCGATAATTATTCCCTCCCCCCATTTTAGTAGTAAGTTGAATTGGAATGTCAAGTCTGAATCAGCCCATTAGCAGGCAGAAAGTGCATAACATCACAGATTCCCATGTTGAGCAATTTGTTATTATTTTTTCTAAGGGAAATCACATTAAAAATAGCCGTTACGTGCTAATACCAAATTGCAAAGGTAAATACAGAGCAGTTAAAACAATGTGTTTAACAGCTGCAAACTAATGAGGTAGCAAAGTACAAGACCTAGTACACTCACCACAAGCTGATTCATCAGACTTATCAGAGCAGTCAGGTCTAAAATCACACTTCTGGATCATCTGGATGCAATGGCCCGAGGCTCTACAGACAAAATCCTTCTCTGTGCAGTTGTTCATGGGGAGTGTGACAGGAACTGAAGTTCCTGGGGTAGTTGTAGGGACTGTTGGCAAGTTTCCTTTGAAAAAATAAAGCAACAAAATCTTGAACAATGGGACCAAGGCATTCTAGTTTTGTAATGATTTCTCCACTTGCCACTTCCAGCTGTTGTCAGGGGTATAGCATTATTAGAAACATACCTGGGCAGCCAAACTGGATGATTTAAATGCTGCCCAGTAGGAAATTAATTGAACATTTCCTCAGAGGAAAGCACTAGGGCTGTCACATTAGCCAACCACCATTCATAAAATCCTTGACACTTGCAGGAACTCATTTACACCTCTTAACTGTTTTTTAAATTTGGATTACGTCAGTGAGTCCTTTCAAAAGCTAATGTCACAGAGACTGACAGAACAATCACAGAAAACTTAATTTCAATTGAATTTCCCTGTGAACCAAGGCTAACATTATTTTGATGATAATGGCTTTTTTTTTAAACACATCCTTTACCGCAAATGACTGTGGAAATTATTATGTAACCTTCTTACCTTCTAATTTCATCACTAAAAAAAAAAACCAAACGTAATTCTCATTACAAAAATTATTAGAGGTCATCATCTTGTTCCACCACTTCCTTTATGTTTCATTCAACTTATTACCACTTCTTTCAAGTCAATTGTCTTTGCCTTTCCTCCTATTCTTTAATATGTACCTGTCTTCAGGCTTACTCTCATTTCGTGAAAACTCTTGCTATTATTTGCCATGAAAAAATTTCATTATATAATTCCTTTTTCAAATTTCGTTGTTAATGAAATTATTAGCTATTGTGCACAATGCACCTGAGCGGTACTTCCGAGTTAATTAAAAAGTACATGTGAATACTTCTTTATGTAAAATGTGCCTGATATGACAAGGATTTTTTTTCCCCCTAAGGCCTGGAGCAGTAAGACTAATAAATTCCCCACGAGCAGGAGACGTATCTGTTTCATAATGTAGAAAGCACATACATGATATAAAATGAATTATACTCCAATCAAATAAAAGGTACTTCCATACTATTCCGATTTAACAAAAAGACTTAGAGAAAGTAATCTTTTGAATGAAAAATTGCGTGACATAATTAATCTATCTACAACTCATAACAATAGCAAGGGCCTTCTTACTCAGAAAATTTTAAATACAAAACTGCCACATTCAAGTCTTTGCTCCTAATTCACTGGAACAGGAGAAGAAATTCTGAAGCACCATAACCTTCATGACACCTGAAAAGAAAGGAGAATATGCTCCTTTTTCTCTTTTGAAGTAGTTAATTTTCTACAATTTATGAAACATTATTTTATCCAGAGTAAGTTTCAATGAATAGCCTTTGGTTAGGACAGGCATTCAAATAATGCATCAAAGCAGTATGCTTATGTTTCAGCATCTTTAATATTGCTTCAGAGGGACTTTATCACCAAGATATCAAGCCCATCTCTCCCTGATATTATTTAAAGTGGAACAAGTGGAACAACAGCTCATGCTTAATTTTAGGGTGCGGAGACATGGAGTACCTGCTTTTTTTAACCCTTCAACTTGTTAAGTTGTGTTAAACAAACATCATGCAACTTGTGTTAAACATCGTGCAACATACCATAGCTTTTGACTCTTTTACAGACTATTCCCATAGTGTCTTGGGTCTTTTTTTTTTTTTTTTTTTTTTTTTGGGGGGGGGGGTGGTTTGTTTGGTTTGGGTTTTTTTAATTGGGATTTTTTTTGTGGTGTGGAGGAAGTAAAATAGAGGCAGGATCCTGAAGTGTCTCAGAAATTTCTCTCAATACTAAAAGAGTTTTTAAATGGACAGAACACAAAAACTGTTTCTTACTCTGTCCACAGATCTCAGTAAGTATTATTTTTTTATCTTTCGACACAAAATGAGGATTTTTTTCTTGTTTATGAACTCTGAAACTCTGACCTTCTATACTTTCCAACTCTCTTCTTGCTTATTTTTAACACTTTTTTTTGTATCTTATTCGAAAACATGTAGGGATTTTCTGATTAGTTCTTTTAAAGTTTCCTTCCTGAATAGAAGGCTTTGTTCATTAACTGAATATTTACAAAAACTTCATAATCAAAATATTATAGTAAATGTTGTACAATGTATAAACTATGTGAAATGTGAGATAATTATCTACAGAAGAAATATGCAATATACACGTGGATATTCCTAGTAGACCTAATTATATCTACAAGAAGTTTTTGGACTATCAGAATAGAATATGTCTGCACTAGGGGATTTTAGAGTTAGTGCTAGGATACTAATATTCAGACACTGTCCTAAATTGTGTGCTGTTCTACAGCTCTATTATGACTGTACATCAACTGTCATGCCATATATAACACTATAGTGCCTGCTGCACTGACATTAGTACTCTTAAAATCCCTTCTGTGATGAAGTTACACTAGTATCTTGAACATAAATTAGTGGATATAATATTTTATAATTCCGTAGAATTGTAGCTAGCAATGACTTCTGAGGACAGGCTGCTCTATTACCTGGACTGTTTGTGTGCTGTAACATGAGACAAATAGGCACAGTTAAAACTTTAAGAATTGCTGGGGAGAGGTGAAAGGCTGTATCAAACTGGGATTGCTGAATCAAAGGTCAGTTTGTTTACATGCACTTAAGTTTCCTTTTCCTTCTGGGAATCAAGCTCTCAAAGTGTTTGGCAGGTGCACCCTTCTTACTGAGGGTCTTTTTTGAACCTTAAGTGCACAGCAGAAAATGTTTTGTGTTGATGCCTAGAGATAAGGGTCTGAAAAGCAGGGCAACAAGGGTTTTCTTGTCAGGCAGCCATCACAGTTTGATCGGGTTTTTCTAGTAGCAATATTTATAAATGACAGCTCACAGCTAGGAGATGTTCATTTTAAGGCTGTTCTTACCATTGTAAAGAGTACAGCCTAGAAAAGACATGTCATCAAGGCCAATGTCTCCTGTGAAACCATCTCCTACGGTACCTTTCACCAAGATCTAGGGAAAAAAGAATTACAAAAACATTTTTCAGTGTATAATAGACTTACTTTTCTCATTCATAACTATTGATAGAGTCATTTAACACATTCCACACTTAAAATGAGATTAAATTTGTTCTAGGGAATATGTTCTATTTAGTGACACTATGAAAGACTAATTATTATCAGCTTTCACTGGTGGTCACATTAATCACAGCAAATCATAACAGAATGGTTGGCTTCACAATTGTGTAAAACCATTGAAACATAATTGTGATATAAAATGATGGCAAGACATTATCATAAGTGACATATTATGATTAGCTCCTTTGGTACTTATTGTAATACCATTATTCATGATTAATTATAATAACATTCATGTGAATAAATTATATATCCTTATACAAATCCCACTGTGATGAAAACAATTAAGCAGGTTAGAGATGTGTTATGGAACTTTTTAAAGAAAACCAGTCTACTATTTCATTAGAGCTGCCAATACTGTATACAACTACTTTCTTGTTATTGTCTATTGTTGAGGAATAGGAGAGGTTAACATTTGAGAAATATTCTCTGGATGACTGAATAAGCCGTTTTTCTTTTGACTCTTGCTGAATGATTAAAAAATCAAGCAGATGATTAAGGAAACAGTAACAATTTTCTTAATTTAAAAAATCCCTATTCATAAAAATTATAGGGCTTTCTCAAACAATACATAAAAAAAAAATAACAAATGGTTTAGCTGATTCAATGGAGTTCAAATGTTAAAGTTATTTCTTTGCCTGTTTTCATTTTATAAATGCTTATGCTACATCTTAGACACAGAGACACACATTAAAGCTTCCACCTTATTCTGGAATTTTGCATAAAATTTCAAGTATATTTTTCACCGTTTGCTCCTCAGATCAACAGACAATTCCTTCAAAGGAATGAAGTATAAATGGTGGCAAAAATGCTATAATACCGCTGCACGGTACTGTTAGTTCTAACATTTTTTGTCGTAGTTTACTTACTTGTGACTATATTTGTGAAGAAATCTTACTTTATAGAAGTAATGAAGCACTGCTCTGAACTCAAACATGCAAGCTGCTTCTGTGTAGATGAGTGTCTCAGTTCTTTTGATGAAATCTTATTGATATTTTGGACCCATCTTCACATCAAAGGTAATTTTAAAAAATACATATGTTGCTATCCCCAGCCCTTCTGATCTCTGAGGAGTGACTGGAATGCAAGGGTATTTTCTGCCAGATTTCTACAGTCTTAATACAAGAAGCAAAGTAAATAAAACTGATTTATTCATAGATTATGTCCATTAGGCAAATGAGTATCCAAGAAGATGGATATATGTCCCTTAGTATGGGTATGCTGAAGATGGGTTGTCGTAGCATAAAATGTATCTAATGTGAATGAGAACAGTAAATGTAAGCACTGCTACTTACTACTCTCATCTCAATATGGGATTCCATTTTTCCCTCAGAATATCCACAAGTATTTACACTATTATTCCAGTCTTTTATTTCCCATTGAGGTTAAAAGAGGGGCAATGTACAGCGTTGCTACCAATAGCATAAAAAAAACAGAACAAATGCACACATCTCTTATTTTGAAATGCCTTGAAAAAAAAAAAAAAAAAAAAAAGACAATTCCTTTCAGTGTAAGTTTGACTGGCAAAGACACAGTAGTTGAAAGAAAATTTTGACTCTGTTTTCGAAGCATGAATGATTAAATTACTCATAGTTACTTTCTCATAAGTAACCTAAAATTCAGAAAAATAGGCAGGAAATTTGTTAAGTCGATTTACACAGGTATTATTAAGACAAACCCAAGCCCCCTCAAAACTACATTCTTTTTCTGTGGAATTGTGCTGTGCTCTGACAGATGATGACTACTTGGTTGAGGGGCTTTGCTACCTGTGCTCATCTCCCCAGCCATCCTTATGCATCATTTTCCATCAAACTCCCTGGAGGAGGCTGTAATTCTTCAGTTTAAGATGGAATACTTTTATTAAAGGTATAAAAAATATCCAAAGTTTTTTTTATAAATATCTGTGTCAGGACACAGCTCTGCAGCATTAATGTGATTCAGAATAACCTCCTTATTTCTATGATGATGATTATGATAATATTACTTAAAACCTCCCCACCAATTTTTATTTATTTATTTATTCATGTACTTTCCTGGGGAGTCTGACACTTTGGCATATAGCATGAACTCAGTAAGAAACTCAGAACATGTAACAGGGTGTAAATATACATTTAAAACTGAAAAGAGAACCAATTTATGAGTTATTGCTGTAGCGTAAAACATAGTCTCTCTGCGGCTGTGGCTAAACTTTGACCACTTAAATTAATTTGCTAGCTGAAATTCTGCAAACTTCATCAGCTATTATTAAACAACCTCCAGGGAACTCATCTACCATGAAGCTCATTTCACATTTCATTTATTATTTGAATGAGAGTAAATAGTTCCCAATTTCTCCAGCTTTCAGAACTCTAGAGATCCAGTCTCAAAGAACTCTATAAAGGTAGCAAAAAGTATGAAAAGCAAAACGTATTCAAATACACAAAAGGATTGAACCCTTAAGATCTTACACAAAATGGTTTTTTGAAGGGTGAAGGAATGTTATGACAAGTGTTAATAGAGGCATTACAATGAGTAATACTGTTCTGCACAAATGTTCCATTTTTACAGTAATGATATTTGCTGTCACTAGCTATTTCCCACTGAAGGTTAGCAAAATAAAATCTTAATTTCCACACAAGAATAGTTTAAACTACAATAGAATTGATTCCAAAAACTGTGAGGTATTCAAAATTCTGAAGATTTCTGAATGTTGAGGAAACAGTGTTATAATGTAATGTAATGTAACATGTATAATATAATGTAATGTAACAGTGTTCTAATGTAGTAATCTTAGTTCTAATGTAATAATCTAGTAATATAGGCAAACAAACTCTCAGGTTTATCACAGAAAGTGTCAACTGTTTTATTAGTAGTTGGAGCATGCCAATTTTGACTAGGTTTGCTATAATTATTTCTGTCAACGAACAAAGTGATTGGTGTGAAGAGGAAAGAGCAACCACACAGATAATAGTACAAATAACCGACAGAACGCTTTGTGATCAAAGCCTTTTGTCATAACTTACTGAAAGCAGATGCAGGACTGAAAGTCTCATACATTTCATTACATTTCTCTGAAGAAAACTACTCCTATATATTAACGCCATGTATAAATAGAGGAAAACATCTCAAAACTTTTCATCAAGAAAAGTAAGCAAGTATAAGTGGAGACAAACCCTCAGCTACTGGAAAGATTGTCAATATTAGGTTACCACCACATTTTAATAATATACATAGAAAAGCTGGATATTCTACTGCCTATATTCAAAGCCTATCATTCTGTTCCTTTTGTGTCTAACCAAAAATGCTTTAGAAGTTAATGTCTCAAGACTTCAAAAGTTGAAATAAAGTCCTTTCACACAGGTGTCCAAGTGATTCTTACCAATGATCTTAAGGTTATACACATCAAATACAAAAAATCATGTGTCAAATATTTGGTGGTTTACAGTGCTTGGTTTTACAAGACAATAAAAACACTAGTTCTAGTTCAATAAAGCACTTTATCACACTTCACTATAAGCTTGTGGACCCTTATGCTGATTTTTGATGTTTTTCCAAATGTTCCTCCACAGGAAAGAACCACATTTCTATCCTGTTTCAGACTCTCCACTGATGTCAGTGGGACTGCTGACAAGCATAATATTAATAACTGTTTACATATTCTGGTAGTCAGTGCTTTGCTGTATTAAGGCCACAAAACATCAAGAGAAAGATCATGTCTTCACTCAGTAATACTAACATTGGGAGAATTATTGTGCAAGTAGTATATAGTTAATATCTAAAAAGTTTTGAGAATCTGGCTTTATAAAACATCATATCCTGCCCACATGTGAAACATCCATCTAGTAATTACAATTTCACAAGATTATGGCAGAATGAAATTATTTTCAAAAACAACTTAGATTATAAGATATGCAACTTAGATATGCTGGGGATGAACTATTCATCAGGGACTGTAGTGACAGGACAAGGGGTAACGGGTTGAAACTTAAACAGGGGAAGTTTAGATTGGATATAAGGAAGAAATTCTTTACTGAGAGGGTGGTGAGGCACTGGAATGAGTTGCCCAGGGAGGTTGTGAATGCTCCATCCTTGGCGGTGTTCAAGGCCAGGTTGGATGAGTCCTTGGGTGGCATGGTTTAGTGTGGGGTGTTCCTGCCCATGGCAGGGAGTTTGGAACTAGATGATCTTAAGGTCCTTTCCAACCCTAACTATTCTGTGATTCTATAAATGTGAAGTTAAAAAAAAAAAAAAAAAAAAACAAAAAACAAAACAAAAAAACACACAAAAAAAAAACCCATAAACAAAAAAATAATCCAAAAACACAAACCAAGAAAAATGGAAAAAAAACTCCAAAAACCTTTAAGCCTGAAGATATTTTTCAATCTCAAAATTAACTTCATTTCTGTTCAGATGGCTACACAGATGCAAAAAATGCAACTGAACCAAACCTATGAAATATTTGAAATACTTTCCTGGTTTCTTATGTGATTTCTTTGATTTTACACTGTTCTCTGTGCTTTGAAATCCACTTGTCAAAAATTACAATACTGATGTTTAGGGAAAAAAAAAAAAACACACCTTTTTGCCTTTCAAATATACTGCATTGCACCACACATATTTTCAAGACATAAGTTCTCTGTATTTCACTTCATACCATAGCTACTGATGTCGCTGCCCATGTCACTGAGGTTGGATTGGGTGATCTTTACAAATTCCTTCCAACTCAAGCCATTCTGTGATTCTATGATTCATGATCAATGAAGGATTAAAAAATGAGGTAGCATTTCTTTTCCAATATTATTAGTAGTCAATAGACAAACAACTGCTCCAGAGGCAACTGCATTAGCAACTATGGGCCTGCCAGCAACCACAGGTGTTACATTACCACACTGAAAAAACCCCCTGAGAATTATGACTATAAACAGATCAGAAATCAATAGAAAGAACAATATGAAACCCAAAAAGTAGTCTGCAACATGCAAAGAAGTGTCAGGGATGAAAGATATCAACACTCAGATCAGAGATGAAGAAAAATAGTTAGTGCCCAGAAAGAGAGCTACCAAGCTGCAGCAAATATGGCTGGATATCCATGTGTTTGGATAGAACCCAGAGTTTTTCATTGCAGAAATAGATGGAGGAGTAGGAAGCAACAGAAACATATGGTAACTTTTACAGGACAGAAAAAAAAAAAAAAAGAAAAATCCCTGAATAGTCATCTCAACCAATTATTAGAAAAGTGCAAAGGAAAAGAGCAGAAGGAAGATGAAGAATGTGAAACTGAAAGTTGAAATTGAAGCTGTTGCTCAAAGGAGTAGAAGTCCATGATGACTACATCTTCGTGTGAAAATTGCTACGAGGCAATAGATCAAAGCAGTAACAGAAAAATGAAAGTGATCACAAGTGGGTATTGGAGGTGTAATAAACAGAGAAGTCGTAGATAAATTCAGAGCTGCTTCAACACCAGATTTTAATGGAAAATATGTATGTGCTCAAATAAACATTATCGAACTTCTACTGAATGTTAGCATGCACTGAAAATAAGGCCCTGAACAAGGAAACAAGCAGACAGTCAAATCAAGGCAGAAGGCTAACAACACTTGACAACAATAAACCTGGTTCAGTAAGAGCAAAAGCAACTGGAAAAAGTCTGAAATCACAGTTAGAATATCAAAAAGGGTGATCCTCTCTGTGCACTGAAAGCTGTCTGCAGCACAATGCCTCACCGCATGAGGACAGATGTACCAGAGGTTATGTCAGCTGTCCGGTTAATGGCAGTGTGTGTCTCTCAGTGGGCTGCTGCCACATCCACAATAAGAACAAAATAGGCAGTACATCACAGATGGAAGGGTATAGCCTCATTATTGTGAAAATAGCCATTAACAGACTTTTCTTTCAATAATTTGGCAAATTACTTATTGATCCCATTCACACTTTCTTGTACACAAAATATCCCTTAACAATGAATTGTACACAGGCCATCCTAAAATAGGATTTTTTGTTTTGATTATGTTGCATAATAATTTCACAGAGTACCTCTCATTCTCTGTATTCATAGAATCATAGTATGGTTAGGGTTGAAAGGACCTTAAGATCATCTAGTTCCAACCCACCTGCCATGGGCAGGGACACCTCACACTAGACCACGTTGCCCACAGCTCTGTCCAACCTGGCCTTGAACACTCCCAGATATGGAGCATTTACCACTTCTTTGGACAACCTGTTCCAGTGCCTTACCACCCTCACAGTAAAGAACTTCTTCCTTATATCTAACCTGAACTTCCTCTGTTTAAGTTTGAACCCATTATCCTTTGTCCTGTCACTACAGTCCTTAATGAAGAGTCCCTCTCTGGCATCCTTGTAGGCCCCCTTCAGATACTGGAAGTCTGCTATGAGGTCTCCATGCAGCCTTTTAAGAGAAATCATTAATGAACTTTCTCTACGGAGCTTCTCTATGACAGTTGATTTGCTATTTCTCCGTACATCTCAGCCACCTCTCTAAGAGTAACACTCTTTACCCAAGTATTCTAGAAAGAGTCAAACATTCCTACCTTTTCCACCCACTCTCTCCCCCTCTCCCACCCCGCCAAGCTTATTGCTCCTAATATATGGGAAAATACACAATTACTTTGATTTGTTTTCTGATTATATATAGAAGCACAAACTCTTCAAAACTAGTTTCTTTCTAACACTATGAGTGGTAAGGGTGCATCCTAGCTGCATGTACTGATATGCAACTGTAACAGGCTGAAGCATGGTCTCCTCACATTGCTTTTCACACCAGGAAATAAACTCTTTTTGGGACAATAGAAAGGCATGCACACTCTTCCAGTGAAGCTGCATGCAACTAGAATGTGGGTAAATTTGATCAGCTCCATTTTCTGGAGTACACCAGTCCAGAATTTCAACCTGACACTAACCAGTTAATGATTAGAGAAGACTAGAAAATCCTCCTACACCTAAGTCAATCTACAAAAGTACTAACTTTAGAAGCACCACTGTTATGCAACATGATACAAGATCTAGAACCTGTAATTTCAATAGTTCTGATGCTAGTTATGTAGGAAATGAAATTTGAAATTTTCTTACTTCAAGGGTATTATAGCTAACAAGGAAGCCTATCAAGTCATCATCTTTTCTAAAATTGATACAAAGGGTATTTAGTCTACTATAACAAATCCTGCTATATTATTCATATATGAAACATAAATATCACCACTAGAGATCTATGAAATAAAAACATTAAACACTGAAACCTCACAATTTGCCATAGAACAGTTTTTTGTTTGAAACAGAACTCAAAACCACTTTAAAAATAATTTGTAAAGTAGACTTATGCCAGAAAATCCATTTTCCACTAGAATCCAGAGTTTTTCATTGCAGAAATGGTTTGGGGCAGAGGGCATTGATTAATTTACTCTCCTCTCAGAAAAGTAACAGCAAGAAACAGCTAGAATTGCAGAAATAATTGAAAAGTGAGCTTTGGATCCTGTTTCATTTATTACAGAGCAGATCATCAGAATCTTCAAAGAATCACAATCTCATCTCACTGAGGAATAAAAAGAGAGGGAATAGAGGATGAGAAGCTAGATACTGCCTCTGTGATTGTGACCAACTATTTGGTAGTACCTTAAATACATTTTTTACTTTCTGTCTCTGTCTTCAGATGCATAGTAAGAGCTTGGATGCAAATAGGGTATGTTTACTACACATTTATTTAGCACCAAACTGATCTTATGTCAAGGGCAAACCAAAACCATAATACAAGAAGTAACTGGGTATAATTAAGAAAAACATAACACAACTCTATAAACAAGATTAGAAACTCAACTGTAACTATGCACCTCCACAGTTACTTCTATAGCTAAAAGAGCAACTGGAAATAAAACATGTTTGGAGTGAGCTGATTTGCCTTCAAATTTGAAAATCTTTGTAAAGGTATGATATGCCCTATATCTCCATATTAGAAAAGACGAAATTAAGATTCAAGAAATTAAGATTTAAATCAATAAAATAAAAATTAAGATTTAAAAGACAAAACAATTACCTTAATCTAGTGTCACAGAAATTAAGAAAACTTCCTTTATTTTCTTATCTGACTTTAAAAAATTTCTGTTGCCTAAAAATAGTCAGTTCTTGATTTAGCACTTGAAGTATATTTGAGAATTTATGTGTCAGAACTAATTATGACTAATGCTTTACCTTTCCCATTTGAACAGCTGTACAACTGATATTATAATTGATGATTTTGTCACAGATCACAAATAATACATTATCACGGCTGTAATTAACTTGTAAAATAATTTCAGAAGTAATTTTCTCTTTCATCCAAAGCATTGTGAAAGATACTAATTTTACTAGGAACTTCTTTGGAAGCAAGCCAAGGCTGCTCCTTCAACAGGCAACTAACAGCTGTTAGGGGTAAAACTTCTAAGGTGACTGTCTAAGTTGGGACTGAGGATTTTCAAGGCCAGGTTGGACAGAGCCTTGGGTAACATGTTTTAGTGTGAGGTGTCCCTGCCCATGGTAGGGGGTTGGAACTAGATGATCTTAAGGTGCTTTCCAACCCTAACTATTCTATGATTCTATGATGCTTGTAATGCTTCAGTCACTGAATATCGTGTTGTAGCAAAGTAAAACAAAGTGCCCCTGAAGGCTGGCTTTTATTGCTTCGTGTCTGCAAGGGTAAGGGGACCCCTGCGATTCTCAAATATGTTTCCAGCTATGTGATCTAGAAATGATGCTCTGTGATTGTAACCGTGAATGTGTTCCAGTTCAGCACTGGGTAGCTGCAACATCAGATCCTATAAGCTGAGGAACTTAAAAGGGAGACAGCATATGGAAACCCATGCGGTTCTAGAATTTACAGCAACAAAAGAAAACAAAGAGGGAAGAAAGAAAAAAAGAAAAAAAAAAAAAAAAAGAAAAAGCTGTAGCTGTAACAAGTCATACTGAATATTCCTGTCTTGTAGATGCTGTAAGAGTCAACTCGCATCATACCATGTAACATCAAATGACAAAAAAGCATTTTACAAGGCAACTAAGTTAATTCTGATACATTTACAACCTACGGTAAAATGCCAACAAAGTCCCTTAAGTGAGAACATCTGAAACAGCACTGGTCAGCACTTAGCTTTGATAGCTTAGCCTGAATAAGAGACAGGCATATTCAGAACATCAGAAGAATGCAAAGATACAAGTCACATTTTGTTTTAACAAAACAGGTGTCTGTTTCAGGAAAGGATATATTTTTTCCCCAAACTGACAAAACTTCAAAAATACAAAATTCTTGAAGGGGAAGTTTAGATTGGATATAAGAAGGAAGTTCTTTACTGAGAGGGTGGTGAGGCACTGGAATGGGTTGCCCAGGGAGGTTGTGAATGCTCCATC
Source organism: Psittacula echo (assembly GCF_963264785.1). Taxonomy (NCBI): domain Eukaryota; kingdom Metazoa; phylum Chordata; class Aves; order Psittaciformes; family Psittacidae; genus Psittacula; species Psittacula echo. The sequence continues at coordinate 39,658,608 of NC_137737.1, read as the reverse complement.
CTTGGTGGTGTTCCAGGCCAGGTTGGATGAGGCCTTGGGTGGCATGGTTTAGTGTGGGGTGTCCCTGCTCATGGCAGGGGGGTTGGAACTAGATGATCTTAAGGTCCTTTCCAACCCTAACTATTCTATGATTCTATGATTCTATGAAATTGTCTTGTAAATGGTGCAGTCACAATAGCTGAAAACAGCATGTTGGAGTGTCAAAGGTACAAACTGTAATGTACAAAAAGATAAAGGAATGCACTATACTTCAGCTGTCTGTATTCCCATGTCTGGTCTTATTCCAAGCCACCATACCTAATTTAAAATGCTTCTGAGGAGTTGAGAAGTCTAATTTGTACCATAGCCAACATACTCAGGCATATAAGTTTCAGAATCAGGCCCTTAAAATACAAATAGCTTGTATTCTGCACTAAGAACAACATAAAAATAGCACATCAGGTACTAAAAATAGCAACCAGATGTCCAGGGTTCAGCAGTAGCAGTCATTTTCTCCTTCTTAGTAGTTGGTGCAGTGCTGCGTCTTTGACTTTCATCCTGGGAACAGCGCCGATAACACCGATATCTTTAATTGTTGCTAAGTCATGTTCACTCTGACCAAGGACTTTGTGAGTCTCATGCTCTGCCAAGGAGGAGGGGAAGCCAGGAGGAAGCAGAGACAGGACACCTGACCCAAACTAGCCAAAGAGGTATTCCATGCCACAGCACGTCATGCCCAGGATGTAGAACTGGGGGCAGTTACCCAGAACAGCTAGATCACTGCTCGGTCGGGCTGGGTATCGGTCGATGGGTGGTGAGCGGTTGTGTTCTCTGCCCTTATTATTTCCCTTATCACTATTACTATTGGTGGTAGCAGTAGTGGTTTGTGTTATACCTTAGTTACTGGACTGTTCTTATCTCAAACCGTGGGAGTTACATTCTTTCGATTCTCCTCCCCATACCTCTTGGGGCGAGGTGGGGGGAAGGGGGTGAGTAAGACAGAGACTGCGTGGTCTGATTTACGGTTGGGCTTAAACCACAATACCAGAGAAAGAATGTTGGTTATTATTTGTGTCTGTAGAACATAGTGTTGTTCTATATTCATAGCAAATGTATCATTCTAATTGTCAATCAAGATTCTATTACTTTGTAAGCTAATACCTAAAGGATTAAAATTATTACAGTGGATTTGGTTGTTTTCTTAACCACTTATAAAAATAGGAAAATAGCAAATGCATGTTGTATCTATTTAATTGCAATTTTATTTTGCGTATAAAGTTCCATAAATCTAGTATATTTCAATAAATTTTCATTATTTATTTTCTCCTAATTTTGGTCCTTGTTTTTCATGCTTAAAGGAAGAAATTTTTACATTTGAAGGGAAATGTAAGGTTTTATATATGATGCTCAAAGTACTTAAAATTTTAGTAATTATACTCAATATAGTATTGATAATTAATATATATAGTATTAATTAATTAATTATTAATTAATGTATATAGTATTAATAATTAATCAGGTACAAACAATGTATTTACATTTTTTTAGTTTCATAACAGCCAAAAAAAGACCAATCATTATTAAATAATCACAGAATATTAGACTCCTTTATGCATTACTTATGCTTTACATTATTTATGCTGAGTATCAAAGGTCTATAACCATCTTCGTTAACAGAGATAAAGATATATATTGCAGATAAGCAAAAAGTGAATTGGATTAGGGTAAAGGTTATTATAAAGATAATTCTTTTTCCTTTTTTTTTTTTCCCTTGCAGTAATATGTTTTGCAATATAGTCAAGTTGTCTTAAGAACCTTACGGTGGACATAGTAAATATGTGATTTATATTATGACTTAAAGCAGACTATAATTGCCAAAAGGATTGAGGTACAGAGTTTTGCCATTGTTCACATAATACCACCATTTTGTTTTTCTGTATCCAAAGAAATTTGAATTCATAGAGGAAACTAAGACAGCTATATTTATCTAAGAACCTTTGCACTTTCTTTTGATCAGAAACTATTTCAGGTATTATGATTATTCAAGGGAAATAAAAGCAAACACAATTCATCATCAATATAAGTAGGCTACCATAGACAGAATTTTATTTTGCTACCTTTTGAAATTTATTTTAAGGAAAAGACATGTAAGTAAACTTCTCAGAGAGAGTAAAATAAATGCAGATGAAGTACATTAAGAGCCTATTCTTTTTCATGTTGGAACAAGTGTCCCATATAATAAAAAGGGGTATCTTGAAATGTATTTAAACTTGTAATTTTTACCAACAAAATCCAAAAAGCATTTTTATAATTTCTTGTAAATTATTAAATCTTTGCAGATTTCTATGTCATACCAGTTCTGAATTCAAAGGGAAACTCTAAATTACTGAAGCTGCCAAACTGAGTTTTATAAGCATGTGTATTTTGGACCAGTTTTGTTACTTGGCTCAGAAAAGTGCATTCCTTTCATTTAAATATATTAGCCCTAAATTTCCCTTCCACTCACCCAGCTACTCCTGTTCTGCTCCCTGATGTCACATTTAACCCCCTGCTGTAAAACATCTGATTGAACAGCAGCAAACTTCAGCCACTGTTTGATGACAGCTAGAACAAAGGTTTCCTGAGTAATGTAAGATTCTGAGGTTTAGTGGGAGCTGATGTGAGCAAAGGAAGTCCTTATGTGCTGTTCCCTTTGAGTTTCTGCCAGAGCGTTCAAATAAAGGCCTTACAGTTTCATAGCTATAGAGTTCCGAACTTTCAAAAAGTGATGAGGCTTTCAAGAGATCCTCAAATATCTTACTTTGTTGCTTTGAATTTTTGGCTGAGAAATCATCCTTTTCTTAGCAGTTAATATATAGGCACAATCATTTATATTTTCCCAAAGTTAGCTTCCTATGTTGGTAAATAAACTGAAAACATGAGTTTGATTCATAATGATTCTTTCTTGGAATATGGTAAACAAATGATAGACTTACATAGGGAGAGAAGGGGAAGAGGTGGCGATATCAGCTACTTTAGACATACAATCACCTCTTATATTTTGAAGAGAAAAAACAAGGTATAGGTTTGTGTTACAAAAACTCAGGTCATCTTTGGTCCTAGAGCCTAATGTTTTCTATTCACTAGGAATTTCTGAAAATCCTAAAATGGCTGATGAGATACTCTGGCTAGAAATTGAGAAGATTAAGAAGTGAAGATACATATTTTGACCAGGAAATTATTAAAAAGTTCTATCTTATTTTCAGACTCTCAAGAAAGAAAAATCCATTCTCAAGTGAATCTAAACATTTTCTTTGATGTATGGAGGTGATCTACAAGACTTTCTTGATGTGAACAGACGTGAAAACACTACCTTTATAGGGTCTGGGGTGCACAACATAGTAAACATAGAGGCTACAACTATAACAGTCACTCAGTCTGCAGACAGCTCGAAACTGACAGGCTGTTCTAGTATACATCTCAGTATAAAAAATTCGGAGAAAAATTGATATCAGACTGTGAAGATTTCCCTATCACCACCAAATCTTTAGCCTTGGAAGTAACCAAACACTATACATGTCAAAGGAAAATTGGAAAGAGGTCAGCACATGGCAACTTATTAGCAACAGAACAACTTGTTCTCTTCAAAATTCCTGAGTTTTGAAGGGTTGCAGGTTCTGACACAGCAACCTCCGTCATAAGAAATGTGATACACAACAAGAAACATAAGGTCTTGACCTCTTTCTTTGGAACAAATAATCACATTATACCTTACACCCCATGCCCAACGACTATGGAAAACAACACTATATGAAAAAATTGCAAGACATTTCCATTCCCAGCACAGAACAGGGCAAGTACAATAGAAAACCTTACAACACTATCACATTAAAAATATTTTGAGTTACTTAACAATATCCCTAGCTCTCAGGAGGTCAAGTATATGACACATGGGTTTATAGTTCTTTATACAAACTACCAGATGAAGGATATGTATTCTTATTTAAAACACTAACACACAGAAAAAAAAAAAAAAAGAAAAAGAAAAAGAAAGGCTTTGTTAGCATTATATTGATGCTTATTTACATTTCTACAAAGGGTTTTGACCAAAAACGAGCACTCTTCTTCCAGCTGGCTTTTCCTCCAAAGAGGACAGAACTTCTTTCCACCTAAAAATTATATTTTGTGTAATAAATATGGGACAATCTAAAGATTATTGCATTATAGCAGATTTAAAAGGAAAGCCTTTCTTTTTATAATATGCTTTAAGGGGGTTCCAAGTTAATTTTATGACCAGTTGGCAGTCAAATGGCCTAATATCTCTCTCTCCTCTAATAAGCCTGCAGGTTCATTAACTCGACCAGAATAAACAGATCATACATAGTGAAAGGTAAATAGCATATACAATTTTAGATTTATATCTGTAACTTACTATAGTATCTTTTTCCAAATGATATTTGATCCTTGACCTAGCCTTTCACGCAAACATTTAAAATTGATATTTTTTCTGGCATTATACAATTAAAGATTAACATGTAATGCTGGAAAAATAAGGCAGAGAAGAGGATTTTCCTTTTAACAGTCCTTCTTTCATGAATGAATCTAATTTTTTTTTTTGCCAAGTTGTTCTGTAGCAGATTCAGATAAAGTAGTTTCACCAAATGCTTTAAAAAAAAAATAGCATCTACTTCAAATACCACATGTTCCTGTTCAAAGCATTAAAATTAAGTATTTTAGGGGGGAAAATAAACAAACAAACAAAAATCCCTCCTCCCCCAAAAAAAAAAACACCCTGAAACAAAACCCAGACATGCTTAATGGAAGAAAAACTAAGCCCTAAAAATGTATTTCAAAGTAAATTTGATCAGACAGTTAGAAATAGCTTTGAGATTGCTACTATAACAATCAGTTATATATTTCATTCAGCAGTTAGGCACTTTGCAACCTAGAACGATCATACCTGGAATGGCTTAGAGCTGCTGATGTAGAGTGTCTTTCGAATCCATCTGTTTCCTTGATTTCCAAACTTGTACCACAACAGCCATCCATCAGTATTACTAACGGTTCTCTGAAAGACTGATAGCTTGTAAACTTGCTTTCCAAACATATGATAATGAAAGCGAAAAATGCATGTTCCATTGGCAGAAGGGTTGAAGAGAGGACTAAGCAAAACTGCTTTATCTTTAAATTGGCGTGGATCAGAGGACTCCATGTAGAGGTAGTGTCCCCACACTGTACCTGTTGTGTGATCCTTTAAAGGGCCTGTATTAACTGTGGAGGTTGGACCCTGTATTCTGATCCAGTCGAAGTCATCCTCAACATCCTGCTCCCAATTGCACAGCCCATTTTCAAAGTTACACTGTAGGTCAGGGTCTGAAACATAAACAGAACAGACTGTCAAGTGAAAGCAGTATCAAAAGGTGATTGTGCTTTAATGAATTTTTCTCTTTGTAAAAAAGTCTAATACAGAGAAAACCACTTATCTTCTTACAAAAAATTCTGAAGACTAAATATACACTTCTCTGGGCCATAAAAGAAAAATAAATCTTTACTTAAATTACCTCCTCTTTCAATATATATCTGGCAAACTGTACATAAAAAATGTCTTGAATAAACAGAACTGTAAATAAAATTTTATTCATATTATTCCAATTTTATCAATGTTATTAAATTTATGTATTTTTTTAATTTAAGCATGCAAAGTTTTTTAACCAAAATTTAACTGAGTAAAGTAGTTAAGGAGTTAAAACTGAGGTTAATTGGATTAAATAAACTACACAATTCAGTCTTGTAAGTATGCGCAAAAACTGATCTAATACATTTTTGTACAGCAGAGGTAGTCCTAAAATGGGTTGTGGTTTAGATCTTTATTATCCTCAGTGATAGCAGCATGATAGCTTTATCAATATATATATATATATATATATATATATATATAAAAAACTGTATTTGACACCAAGGCAAAATATATTGATTGGCCCAATTACTTTTAATGTAAAAAAATAAAATGTGTATCAGAGGTGGAAAACTGGCATTTCACCTTCAAATCTGCCCCTCACAAACAGTAACTGACACAATAGCCTTTTTCTTAATTAGGCTGTTAATTTTTGATGCTTAAAACTGGAAGTCATATACCATTTTCTTACTGTAGACCTCAAAATGGGTTATGAAGAAGATAAACATTTTACAAATGGGAAAAATGAGATAGGCTGCAAAGCCTTCACTTTCTTTTAAATTCAGATCAGTGTTAAGTTGATATTCAGAAAACATCAGTGCAGCCTCATATGGTCCCAAGCACATAAGGTGTCCCCTGTTCGGCAAACTCATTGTGATTTGCATAATTTAGATACCTCAGGACATGATAAAGCAACTGGTAGGTAATTTTATATTATGTTAATGTTCTTGAGTTCTTAAAATCAATCAACGCATCCTTCAGGGAGAAAATCATCAACAGCACCTTTCCGCACTACAAGGTGAATGTCAAAAATGTGAACGACCCGGAGCTTTCCTCAGTACTTAGAAATTTTTTCTTTAAAAAGGGATAGTTATGTCCAGCATGGCTAGTGTCTTCCAGTACAGATATTTTTTCTAGGTAGAAAAAGTATAGGTCATAAAAAGAGATAGGACACACACTCCTCTCTGTCCATACACATCCTCCACTGTATTTCCATCAGTAGAATCAAAGGCAAAATCATTTGGCACACTGTGAATCCTTTCTTTTAACTTGTAATGTATGTGTGTGTTTGTCATGGTTTAACCCAAGCTGGGCCCCTCAACCCCTCAGGTGGGATGGGGAGAAGAGTAACAGTAGAAATAATGACAACAATAATACCAATACTAAAAATGATAATAACAGGGAACAAAAACAAACAAAAAAAAAAGGTGAAATAAAATTTCAGAAAACCCAAGTCATGCACAGTACAATTCCTCATCACGCCCAGACTGATACTCAGCCTATCTCTGAGCAGCAATGGGGGCTCCCAACCAGCTCCCCCCAGTTTATATACTAAACATAACATGCTGTGGTATGGTATCCCTTTGGACAGTTTGAGTCAGCTGTCCTGTCTCTGCTCCCTCCCAGCTTCTTGTCCCCTCCTCACTGGTAGAGCATGTGACTGAAATGTCTTTCATCGGGGTAAGCGCTACTTAGCAACAACTAAAATATCTGTGCATTTAGTTCTCAGACTAAAGCCAAAGTACAGCACTGCACAAGTTACTAGGTAGAAAATTAACTCTATCCCAGCCTAAACTGAGATAGTGTTTTGCAGAAGTTAAAGAAATATGACTAATTTGGATAAAGGAGACTGAACTGCATTTGCCCTCAGTTATAACACATCATATGCATTTATGTTAAAAAGAAAATAAATTCAGTCTTTTTCATCAATACCTATATTCAGTTGAATCACCACTGGCTCTGGCATTGATAGGCTATAACTTTTTTACTTCAGGGATGAATTTGAAAAGTAAAATTTAGTTTGAAATAAAGTTAGAAGTAATGGAAATTACTTACTACAGCTGTCTTCATCTGATCCGTCCCCACAGTTATCCACAAGATCGCAGACCAGTAAACTGTCAATACATGCTTTTGTGTCTCTGCACCAGAAATGATTAGGACCTTCACAACTTAATGCTGGAGGTGGAAGAGCGCAGTTTTCAAATGTAATATCATCAATTGCTGAGACACCGTCATAAAAACCTAGACTGATTTTATCAAGTGAGAATTGGAAAGGATGTGGAAGGCGCCCAAGCTGAATGACTGCCTTCAGCCATTGATCTCCCTCGTTGTAATATGCCCTCCAAAGGACAGTAGGTTGATTCAGCCCATCCACAAGCAATTGCATCTTTGCTACTCCAACTGAATGTCCATAATTGTAATACCTAAAATGATTACAAAAAAAAAAGTTAAGGGTGAAAAATTATGAGAATGGATCATATCATGTATAATGGCCGGTATCTTTTTTTGCTATAGCTCTATGAAATATAGGAAGTCCACAGTGCCTATTACCTAGCTTCACGTAATTCAATCTAGCTACATGTAATTCAACCCACTTTCTGAATGATACAGCACAGGCTGCTGTATCAGTCTAAGGCTTATTTCAAGATCATGAGAGAAGCAGCACACTTCATTAAAACCTGTAACTGAAGAGACATTTGCTTTCATATTAAGCAACAAACTGCTCACTCAGATGCATATGTTTTATAAATTTAATTAAATATACAATTGAGGAGTTTCAAGAAGGAAAAAGAGAACACTTACTGAAGGCAAAAGTACACATTCTACCTGTGTTATTGTTAACATCTTTTATTTTACAGCATTTCTGGAGCATCTCAAAGCATTAAAAAATCATGAATACTTAGGTGAGCAATTTTACAACAAAACTGGGAACAGAACCGGGAACAGAACCAACAGTTTGTAATTTCCAGACCTATACTCCAACTTCAAGTATGAGTCTTTGATAAAAAGGCATTTCCTCTTCCTATGGCAAATGTATTTGACAGTGGCAAGAAAAACGTCACTTAATATCAAAGTCAAGCCAAACATTTATTTAAAGAGTAGCACTACAATTGACCTTAGTAAATGAATCATCATCACTTTTTCTGTCCCTGTTTGACAAGATTGCACAAAGACTGAAACAAGACAATAACTGAAAGTTGATAGTTTTGTGTAGTTTTTTGTTGTTTTGTTGGTGGTTTTTTTCCCCCCCTATCTATGTATATAACCAAAGGATTGGAAGCAAAGCACCAATTCTGGTACTGGAGCTTCTGCTTAAAGATGATACCATCCTATTTGAATACTCTAGGCAAATCAATGAGCTATTAGATTTTTGGATGGTTTCCTTGAACAAAATTCCACAAAGCTTTCAAATTTACTTAAGTAGAAACATTAACATTTTTGTGGTATTTGTCTGTGTATATGTAGACACAATCCTTTAATATAATTGTACTCAAAACCTGACAACAGTCATCCCCATGTTTCAGTTCTGTTCTCCAAGTGCTTCAGCTTATTTCTGCATATTCTTGGTGAAGTCTGTATGATTAAAGAATAAAAAGAAATAAATATTGCAGAAGAAGGCCTGTCTATTGCAAACTATAACCTCTGTTTTTGTCCAAGATAAGCAATGTGAGACAATCCATACATTTTAAATATAAGTTATTTCATACCAAAAGGACAATGTGCAATTTGATCCAGTTTGTCTGAACTTTGGGCTTCGTAGCTGAGCTATTTGTGAAATGCTGCTGCTGGTTTTCAGAATGAACATGAAATGACCTATAAAATTAAAACAGAAAACAACTTTTTAGGCTGAAGCAAGAAAGTGTTTCTAAAGGATCTTAAGCATTCATGGTCTCTGCTTAAAATCTGATTAAAGGACAGGTGTATCTATTCAACTTCTTTGTTTTTTACCTTCAGGTTTGTCATATGTGTGATCCCGGAGGGGAGCTTGCTTCAGAAAAGCAGGTGCAAGAGCACTACTGGAACTTCTTACCCAGTCAAAGCCATCTGCACTTGAAGTTTCAATCCAGCCACAACTTTCTCTTTCAAAGTCACATACAGCAGCTGAAATTAAGGAAACAGTTTATCTCTGTACGTGACGTTACTAAACAAGCTTTGCAGTATGAAAAGGTAATAAAATATTTCCAATATGTCACCAATATTCTAGAAAGAATTCTAGGAAAGAGTGTGGGGAGGCAGAGTATAGCCTCATACCAGAGATGAGGTATCTGTTTTATAACAGTTGGGTAAAACAGCAGTCCCACAGGAACAACCAAGCCATCATTATACGCAATGTATTCCGTAAAACAAGCCCTTCCCTCTAAAGGCACTGCAGCCAAAGCACTCATAGCAATTGAGGAGGTGCTGAAAATAGACTTCACCATCCTCAGGTTACAGAGCAAGAGAACACAGAGCACACAAAGCTGTAACAAACCTTCTGCAAGATCTTGTAGTGAAACAGTGTTAGAGCCAGAAATTAAATCCCTTTTTTCCTGAAACTCAGCAGGTGTACTAATGATAACAAAACTCTTCCTCAAGTTATAATGCGAATTAAGTAAAATATTGGGCATTACTGAGATACTATTATATCGGTAATCTCTGAAACACAAACTACTGAAGTGAAAAAGATTTGGAAAACATTAAATAGCATTCTTGAATTCTTCATTTAACAGAGCAGTGATATTTTTAAAAATGTGTATAATACACAAAGAGTGTCATGCATAAATGAATAAGTTAAGAAATATATATTAAAATGAACATAGAGTTTTTCTCTTCCACGATTAAAAAAAAAAATAATCAAAATCCTCGTTAAATCCCAAATTATGTTTTTGAGACCCACAAGTATATGGGCTTTTAATAGGAAGCATTAAGAAATTATTTCAGCATTTTTAAAGTGATAACTAATTAAATACAGAAAATAAATAAAATATTCAGACATGACTGTCAGAATTCTACCACTGCTTTTATAACATTACAATTTCCAGTGGCCATATCGCTACAGTATAGGAAATGCACATTTCAGAATCATATGAAAACTCTTGGAGAATAAGATTATATAAAAGTTTATTTATGGAAAATATGGAAATATTTTAGATTTTTTTTTCTCTTCTTTAAGAACTGTGTCACATTAAGTCATACATAATTTGTTAGAAAGAATAAAAACAAAATTAACTCAACATATTAGTATTGTTGGTTAGGGCTCTTAAAAAAACAAGATTCTGTGAACAGAAATCTTCAGTTATTAATGCTGCTTCAAAAATAATCATTCCACAAATATGGAAGACCAAGTAATATTTAAGAGATCAAAGAAAGTACAGGTTTGCCACACATACGGTGCACATCAGAAATGTCAATGATAAAACTTATGTAGATCAATTGTGACCAAAAAAAAAGTGGAACAAAGAATTTTTGATAGCATAAAATGAAGACAACAATATTTGCAAATATTCAAGGACCTGGCATGATGGAAATGACTGAAAAATCCACTGAAAGAACATAATGATAAAAGAATATGGAGAGCTATTTCAGATTTGCTTTTTGCACCATTGAAGAACCTGTGCCATATTCCCAGAGGAACAGCAACAAAGAATATGACAACCCTTGGACACAGATGGTTACACCAAAAGAGGCAAATAAAGAAGATACAATTGTTGAGTCTAAGCCCAGACTTCTTGCATCTGTAACTTGTAACAGAGACAAAAGATAAAAGAAAGGATGCACTAGACTATACATTTAACTTAAGCATTGTTATTATATTGAGATAAAATAAACCTGAAACCTTCAACTAAATCTTAAATCAACTATTTAACACCTGGAATACAGGGTGAAATGCACTTGGTTCTTGATGCTTAATGACATTTCAATTACCTAATTGCCCCATAACACTTTCTACTGGTGCTTCTGTTTCAGACAGATTATACAGAAAGAAAGGCTGTTGCTTGGGTACTTCTGTAGTTTCTTTCACAGTGAAAACACACAAAATAATCTGCCTTTTCTCTTAGGACGTTATTTTCTGTCTTTCTCTTGTTTCTTATTTTCTTACATGCTCTCTTTCTGCAGCAAGTGGCCCTATGGACTCTGCCAAGCTGTCTTCTCCTCATGTTTGAGGAATTTGTTGCTAGTTTTTAATAAACTTTTTTAATCATCATTACTGTATTTTGACATTTAACCCACCAAAATTTTTTGTCTTTTTCACCTTTTTCATTTTGGACATTATTTCAGCTATTTTTTATGCCTTTTACTTCTAATGGTATCCATATACTTTTTTTTGCTGCCTCTTTCAGTGTTTTCTTTAACAAGCTCACTCAATAATCACAAAGGAACAATCACTATCACAGAAATATCAATGATGATGATGACTGAAAGCCAACCGTACCCTGGTCTGCATCAAAAGGAGCGTGACCAGCAAGTCGAAGGAGGTGATCCTGCCCCTCTGCTCTTGAGAGCCCCCTGTCTTGGAGTATTGTGTGCAGTTCTGGTGTCCTCAACATAAAAAGGACATGGAACTGTTGGAACAAGTCCAGAGGAGGGCCACGAGGATGATCAGAGATGAGGCCTTGGGTGACATGGTTTAGTGTGAGGTGTCCCTGCCCGTGGCAGGGGGGTTGGAACTAGATGATCTTAAGGTCCTTTCCAACCCTAACTATTCTATGATTCTACAGATATCTTCCCTCTTCCCACATTTATCACCAGAGGTATTGAAATGTAAGCCCCCAAAGTGAAGTTTAGGAGATGCATTTCATTCCTGCGCCTACTACAAATTTTCTGCATGGCTGCAGCAAGTCATTTCATCCCACTTCTCGGTATTTCTGATCAATAAAACAAACTGTTGGAACAAGTCCAGAGGAGGGCCACGAGGATGATCAGGGGACTGGAGCACCTCCTGTATGAAGATAGGCTGAGAGAGCTGGGGCTGTTCAGCCTGGAGAAGAGAAGGCTGCGTGGAGACCTCATAGCAGCCTTCCAGTATCTGAAGGGGGCCTACAAGGATGCTGGGAATGGACTCTTCATCAGGGACTGTAGTGACAGGACAAGGGGTAATGGGTTCAAACTTAAACAGGGGAAGTTTAGATTGGATATAAGGAAGAAATTCTTTACTGAGAGGGTGGTGAGGCACTGGAATGAGTTGCCCAGGGAGGTTGTGCATAATCCATCGTTGGCCAACAAAAAAAAAGTCACGTATTTGAAGTCTGAACAAGTTTGATCTTTACAAAATCCCAGTTACAGTTCCCTCCTCCCCCACTTTCCATTCCCAAACATAATATATTTAAGTTTAAGGTGGGGAGGAAACTACAGAAACTACTTCCACAAAGAGATTTAGAGTGAAAAATTAAATGTTAAAAATTTTCAGGATGATTTTCTCATCTATATAAAATTATAGTCTGAATCCATAAGGACAGACAGATAGGGTAGTCTGCTACAGATGACTACACAGAAAAAAATAAAAAATGCAAAAAAACACCAAACCCAAAACCACTACAAAAAAACAACCAGAACTAAACCAAACCAAAACACAAACAAACAAAAAAAAAAAAAAAACCCAAAAAACAACAGAAAAACCCCACACAACACAAAACAGGAAATAAAGAAACAAAAAAAAAATCCATATCACCAAAACAAAATGCTCCAGAATATTTTCTTCTGCTAATTCTGTTAGGGAAATCCACTTCAATATCCATGAATCTGCAGCTGACCTACTTGTGATTTCAGTCATGCATGCTTTTTAGTAACAGCAAACATGACTTGTACATAAAATAGGTGTATCTCGTGAAATGAGGAAGAGTTTTGCATACAAGACAGGTAAAATATATAGAGGTAAAAGATTTTGTTATAAATAAATCTAGTGATTTCACTGTGCACCTACAAGGTAACTGCACTACAATCTCCCCTCACTAACTTAGATGTATGACTGCAAATATGGAGATTTTTCCTGGGGAGAAATAAAATTCTGTGGGTGCACAGAAAACACTAATCAACCCTGCACCTAAACGAAATATTGCCCACCAAAAAACCAGCTATACTGTCACATGTAATTGTTACAGTTTGATTTTAATAGTTTATGATATTAAAATATCTTCACTATATAATTCTGATTTTGATGGCAGTCTATTCTGTGCAGTGAGGCAGATCTGCAATCATCTAACTAAAGGCAGTTTCATAACATCATTTTAAAGTGAAATAGAATCCAAAATCACTGATTTATTAAATCTGACATTTTTCCAGAAATACCTCCTTTCATATGATAGTCATTTGTAAATGCTTCTCAGGTTCTAAATGTGAGTGGTAACAGTGTATTGATATGGGAAATAAAGTAAATTAGCTCCGAAGCTCTCCATTCAAAAATGTCAGTAAAATCTGAAAAAAATTACATTTCTTAAAGAACATAACTTGGTGATTTAGGCTGCTGAATGCCCAGGTCCAGCTGAAAAAAAGAACAGAAATTTATGTATTCTTTAACAGTCAAGTGCTTGGCTTTCTATGTCCATTAAAATGCTTTTTCTATATAGCTGAAGGGGAAAGCTCCTGGTTTTATTGAACTAAACAAAAATAAGATCTGATGGTCATTATTAAGGCCGTCTTGTAATTTACTGTGTGTGCCGCTGAAGCTCATGCCACGTTTGTTGTCATAGTGGATAATCTGCAAGAAACTAAAGTATACAGGAGTAACTATAAAATGAGATACACATTTACACAAAATTTTACACAGAGCTTTGGAGACAGAACTGGAAAAGTTATATTCATGACTTCTGAGTCCTAGAGAAATTCCAAAAGTGTGTGTGGTCTCTGGCAGAAAAATGCCCTTGCTCTTTCCCCAATCTGATCTTATTCCCTGCTTCATTATCATCATTCATAGGTTGGAAAAGTGAGCATTTAGACTGCAACAAATATATAGGGTGCAGACCTATATACTGTATGTTCATATTCCAAAGCATAAGCACATAATAAGATAGTTATATTAGGTCACTGCTGTAAATCTGAAGCTTGAAAAAGACTTAACTTTTCTCTTGCTTTAATACATGGAACCTATGTGTAATAGTTTATAGCCATAAGAAATTCTTCAGCTGTAGAGGAAAAGTTATGAGCTTTTAGCAGCACTCAAGAGAAAACATTTAATAATATTTTTTTTATTCTTACGGGATTTTTTGGTGGTGTACTTTTTTGCAGTTTTGTTTGGGGGGGTTATTTTTTTTGTTTGGGTTTTTTTCTTTGTTTTTTTTGGTTTGGTTTTTGTGGGGTTTTGCTTCATTCTGTTGGGGTATTTTTGTTTTGGTTTTGGTTTTTTTTTGGAGGGGGGGTTGGTGTGTTGTGGTTTTGGTTTTGTTTTTTTTTTACTTTTCTCAACTAAACTGAATACATTTGATTTATTTTCTTCAGGACATGGCAAAAGATGGATGCTGAGAGATGAGAAAATGACATGGTGATCTTGCTTGCTCATTGGTTTTGGTGGACCCTAGGATCTAAAGAAATCGTCTTGCTGGAATTTAAGATGAAAAGACTGAAATGAAAAATATTTTAAAATATATTTTAAGCTTACGTAATATCCTTGTCTCATTTTCAAACCCAGAAGAAAAACTTACATTAAGAAGCACAAAATCGCCAGCAGATAAACCATCATGGGAAAAAAAATAATATTGAATAAAGGAACAATGTAGTTGTAGGTGGTGAAATCAGCAAAACATCTGTGCTTAGTCAAGCTAAGAATTAGGAAAAGTGACTGAGAAAAATGAAATACTAGCATCCAATTGCAAGTATATGCATAACAAAATGTAGAAAGCAATGGTGCACTACATAAACATGAAGATAGGGAAATAGCATTTGAGAAGTATTATTAGAGCTATTCTAGTGCTGTATACTACCAGACTAGCATCTGAAAGAGAAATACTTGCAGAGACATTTGTGTATCTACATTCTGCTTCCTACATTACAAACTGCAGTGCTAGCACACATTGAGCCAACTCCACAATACAACAATGATTTATAAGTAAGCGATATATTTAGAGCAAAGATCACCATAATTATAATGGTCCCATTGTTTAACCTTTAGTATGGCATTGTTAATGTATCATTTGGGTAAGGAAGACTTGGGTATAATAAGAATTTATTCAGTCATATAATTAGAGAAACAAAATCAGTTGCCATATAAAGAAGTTTGTGATTAAGGATAACCTAGGAACGGTTGAACACCTCACTGGACATTTATCTTTACTTTTAGACCTAATTTTGAAACGGAAACACAGGATGAATAGCTAAGAGAAAGGATATCTTGAAACATAAATGATCATATTTAAAGTGAAAACAGTAGATTTTCATTTTCTTGATTAAAAGCTACCAGTTAACTGTTATCTCAGAGCTGTGATAACTGATGTTGCATGCAACCAAATCTATTTAGAATGTTTTTGATTAAACTATTGATTTTGACATGGCATTATTTTGTCAGAGAACAAAATCCTAGTACAAGATTTTGAGAAGGATAATGGGAGAGCAATGCAGACTATCATAACCCAACAATAAGTAGAATGTATAAGCATATTTTGAAGAAAATGACAAAAAAACCCATGAAGCAAATAAAAAAGAAATAGAGTGTAATAAGGATTTTAATATGAGTAACATCTGCAGGGAGGGAGTAAAGAAGTAAAAAAAAAAATCTTCTCCATAGTGCCCAGTGAAATGAGAATTAATAAGCAGTTGTTATTGTCCTGCGAGGGTGATCAAACACTGAAACAGGTTGTCTTGAGAAACTGTGTAGTCTCCATCTTCAGAGATATTCAGAATCCAAATGTATAAAGTCCAAGGCATTCCGATCTGCTGGACCCTACTTTGAGCAGCAGGGTTAAACTGGGTGATCTTCAAAAATTCCTTCCAGACTCAACTATTCTGTCGTAACAGTAGAATTTTTTCCCCATCAAGAGGAAAGGTATTCTGCTTAGTGAACATTTAATATTTCTGGGTTTAGCTAAACAGTTACCTAGTAAAACAGAACACAGTTTTCTAACTTCAAGCTCTGTATATTTTGGATACAAATCTTTCTAAACAACTAAAATACTGAACATCAATGTTTTAGCCAAGACAGAGTGGATAATAAAACTGTAGTAAAACTGCATAAATACAAATAGAAGCTGTAGTTATTTCTTTAATCTGCTAAAGGTCAAATAGATTTTTATTTGAGCAACAACATCTACCAAATTTCCTGATAAATGCTATCAAGTATAAGCATGAATTTTGGATTGCACTAACACCTGTGAGGATGCTTTTATGTTTTGTGATATATAATACAGCACAGTCAGAAAATACTATAAGGGTCTTGCCTACAATATTTCTGTTATTTATGGGAATGCTAGAAACCGTCATGCTCTGAAATAAAAACAAACCAACCAACCAGTACTAATTATTGCTCATGGCAACTCCCTTTGAAAATGCATCACAATTTTTATAGCACATTTGACAATTCAGTGCAAAAGAGACTCATTTTCAAAGATGGAAAGTATGACCACGATTTCTTGTGCAGAGCAGGTAATTGAATGAATAGAGTTTCAGGAACTCAAATATGTAGCTTCAAAACATTTTCAAACTCCCTTCTGACTGTACAGTGGAGACAGACTCTGAGATGCGTCACCACCCTCTGCTTTTCCATGTGTTTGTTTCCATGCACAGAAAATCCAAGCATGTAGCCCAGTCTGCAGTCACAGTATATCCAAATAGAAAATGTTGACACAGCCTAAATCATATCTTTGACCATGTCTGTGCACAGATACTTTTATTCACCATTTACAAAACATACAATTTGAATGTGAGTCTGTGACCACTGCATTTTTCATGTTTCCTATCTCACCGTTTCTCAAGTCAAACTACAGGAACATCTACCTTTTAAGAGGCATCTCACACAGAGGTGCCACAAAATTTCCAAATCTGTATAAATGTAACATATTTCCCTCACTTTTTTTTAAACATTATTTTGTATGGATGAGAGCATGTGTGCACAAATTCTGTTCAGTTTATTTTACAATGGCTTCCTGATTTAGTTTCCAATATCTTACAGATTAAGGTTTTATTTATAATAACACCATACCTGATGTTGAGCATCTTGAGAGTTATGAAACAAAATACTGTATTTTAAGAAATACTTTTCACTAAAAAGTTAATCAAAGATTTTTTTTATGGTTTTAATGCTAAGAGAGAAGTAGATGTTACAGAAAATTAAAGGAGATAAAGCTCAGAGTAGAATCAAAATGAAGTATTTCTCAAGAGCTTTTACTTTAAATTAAATTACAACACTTATGAAGTGTTGTGAACTCATGAAAGCCTGGCAAATAGGAAAACATATGTAACAACCTAGATTTTTAAATTTTCACTTACAGCAGTTGGCTTCATCGTGGCTATTTGAACAGTCAGGTGTAAAATCACAACATTTGTCAGATGAAACACATTGTCCATCCCCACATGAAAAAAGTCCCAATGGACAGTAAAAAGATGAAGAATTAGCATCTGCAAATTCTGTTTGCCCTTAAAAATCAGGAAAATAATGTAAGTGCATATATACATATAAAATTCAAAGAAGTGCTTTTTATTATCTTTGAATATAGAAATGTACTTAGCATGAAGAGCAGCATCACCTTAAAATGAGCTAGATTATATCACAACTGGTAAGAAATACAGCAAATAATGTCTGAGATTCTTGAACTACATATTATTCACCACAACATTCAAGTTTTTGTACGAAAAATCATCAATAGCACGTTAAAGTTCCATGGCCAGGCTGCAGTTCAGAGGTGAGACACTGTGTACAGAAGCCTGCTGTTTCCCTGCAGTCAGGGGCTAGGTTTTTCACGAAAGCTTTCTGCGGTAGTGGTGGCTTCTCTGCATTCACTCACAATGAAAATTCCAAGAAGCCAAAGGTTTGATGTTTCACCAGTACTAGCTTGCACCTCAATCTACACATTAGAAAACACCCCAGATTTCAATGAAAGCGAAAACAAAAAGCCAAGGACTACTGGTTATACTTGAATAGATTTCTGGAAAGAGATCAAGGGAGAGGAATATCATTCAGCTTCTCATATTTTTCATTTAACTTAGATTTTTTAGCTACTCATACTGTTATCCAGACAGACTTTTTTAAAAAAAATCACCCCCTTCTAAAAATATCTTTGTTACTGATGGATAAATAGGACAGTTATAGGGAAAATAATTAAAGCATAACTAATGTTTCTTCAAATACCTAGCTACCATCAATCAGATTTTATACAGGGATCAGAGAAGCCTTAAAGACACAGTAATGAAGTTTTCTATTGTGCCTTTAAATTTTTCCAATAATAGAGACTCCATCATTACCATTGACTGTTTATGAACCCATGGAATTTTAAAAAACATCATTAGTAGTCAGGAGGATGAGAAGCAGCAGTCTGATAGAGGCTACACTATCTTATATTTCCATTCATTAGCACTTCAAGATTACAAAGTGTGAGTGTATAGATAAGTTTGGTGGACACTTATTGTATGTTATGTATTTGACACTAAAGATGGGAGAACCTTCTTGCCCTAAAGATAATGCAGCGGAATTTATTCTTCAGTGGAAGTTACAAGACGCTTTGTTTCTGTCTCTACATCCAAGTGTGAATGTGGGCAGGTACTATGTAGTAAAAGTGATATCTGGAAATTCCTACCACAGCTGAAGTCGCAGAACTACTCATCCCACGTTACACACTAGCATCTATTACAGATTACAGCATATGGACATTTTCCTCAGATTATCCCCTACTTTCTAAAAGTTATCTCAAAGTTGTCAGTCAAATCACAGTTACACATAACAGACATTGAGGAAAATGTATTGAAAACCACAGTACTTGCCTTCACTTTCTTGGCTGACACTTGAAAGTGATACACTCACAACTCCACATTCTTCTGTTATACTGATGTCATCAACAGCAACAGTAGCATTTGTTGTTAGAATAGTAGCTCGTAAAATAATCTGTAAAGACAAATAAATAAGCTCACTAAAGGTGACGTGATAAAAGACATACCTATATATATTTTCCTTTCTAATTTATGACATCTGTACAGGCATTAAATACCACCTATAACCAACTCTGAATACCAACCATTAAAAACTACAATTGATATTTGATCCAAGTCAGAAATCTACTCTCAATTGTCACATCCATAACTACCTTTCCTTAGGGAAAGATATGCAACCCAGATGACCTTGTTTCAATCTAAACCATCATTACTTGAAGGAATTGCTGCTTACTGAAAACAGTTAAAGTTTTAAAAGTACATATTTTAAAATGAGCTATTAAGGTTTACAACTCTGTTTTTATCTATACTATGCCTGCTGAAGCCAACAACATGTGGCACAGTAAATGTAGAGACTGTAAGGAGGTATCTGTAAATACAAATAAATATTTAGGAAAACATAAAAGGAAGTAAAATTCAGTCTAAATTTTCCAATAATGAGAATTCAGTGCCCTTTCTTTTAGATGAAACAAAATTAAGATACTAAAATTGGATTTTTATTTTCTGAATACTTAAAATTGAGTTGCTGATTCCCCAACAGTTCCCAAGTTTCAGTAAAGTGTAGCAGCCTGTAAAAATAAACTTAAATTTGAAAGCTGCTAATTGTTTCTGTGATCAATACTACAAATTGAACTATCTGCCCTTCTCCTTCCTTCAGCCAACATAATTAGGCCCTCACTCTAATCAGTACTTTTTATAGCAAGTTCAGTTTTTAAAAGTTACTATGCTATTGCTACTTGACTTTTATTACAGAAAGGTAATTCTAATGCGTACAATACCAAAACAACACTGATGTTCTTTAGTAGCTACATCTATTGAAAGATCGGAATGGATTTTTTTTATATGAACATTAAAGAGTAGAAATTTTGTTTTTATATTTCAGTATATGAGTAAATTAATTCAAAAGGCCAAATCAGAGTAACTTTTTGAAAACAATGTAAACATAATTTCTAATTACCTGAAAAGGTAAGTCTGTAGCTGCACTTTCTATAGGTATATTCACTTTCGTCCACTGCATCTCAGGCAATCCTGAAATGTCATGCAATTTTTCCAAACTTCCATCCAATGCAGTTCTCTTAAAGACAGAAAGCTGGGAATCCTGAGACAACCAGTACCAAAATCTTACCTGTTAAAAGAGATTTTAATGAAACACTTTAAAAACTACACAACTGCAATAAATTCAGTACTGACTCAAATATGTACATTATAAGAAGGAATAACATAACAGGTCTAAATACAGCCTTGGCATAAAATAAAGATGTACAAGACTGTGGCATGCTGAGGAGCAGTAATGTCTAAATATAAAACCATAATTAAAAGTAAAGCTTATTTTTAAAGTTTATTTCAAACTTCTACTTGTCAACTGATGCAGACTGACTGATCTGACTTCCCTTAACTCTTTTTAGCTCAGTAAGGACTTGGAAACCTCCCAAAGATATTTTTCTTTGCAAATGCTGAATATAGGACATATTCGTAAGCATGTTAATCTCAGAACTGCAATAGCTGAGGTACTTACCTGAAAGAAACCTTATTTTCTATTTCCAAACTCAACACAAATGGAAATTATCTGAAGACAGATACTTCAGATAATCTATTGAACTCCTGAGACAAGTTGACCAATATATAGGAAGAAAAAACTATAGGTGGATGAGGCTGCAAAAAACTGCTTGCCAAGCAGAGAAGATCAGAAAACTGTAAGGATCCCAGTTCACTGTGCCTCCTCTGCACATTCAGCTGAGAACTGCAGGGAAGAAATAAGATTTTCATAGACTGAATTTTTTTTCTCCTTCCCCCTGAGTCCTTTCTGCTTCTTTGCATAGTGAAAAGCTAAAATTTATTCAACTGCAGACTCTTCACTTCCCTGAAAAAGCCTTGATAATACTTGAATGCTTGTGAAAGCAAAACAACAGCTGCAAAAATTGCTCTCCCCATCCAGTTTTCTGCCCATCTTTATATGATCTTACACTATGAATCTTGGATCATCACACTACAGAGAGAAAGCTTCCTTGTATTTTTTTCATGTTATATCAACTTTCAAACAGATTTGAAGAATATAGACAATTTCTGGCTAATAACCATATGAAACATGTGGTTTGGTTTTGTTTTTGCAAGACAGTAGCAAGAGTGAAAAAACTCATCTTTAGCCTCTGGACAAACGTAGCAGCTTCCGATCGCCAGCTTTCCATTAGACATGAGAAAAAGTCTTTTATTTCAGCAACAGCTCAAACAGCTGACACAATAGGCTGTACAGGTTGTAGAAAATCATTATACTAGAGACTGTAAAAGGCAAAACAGCCTTAGGCTAGTGGTATAATTTTTACTTAATTTACTGTGAATTAATGAGAATTTCTAAACACTGGGTGGACTACTGAGAAAAAAGAAAACACTTAGCCACGAGAAATCAAGCACAAACTTGATTACTCTCCTTTTCCCAGGCCAGTTTAAGTCAACCACTTAGCCAGTTCCCTCCTTGTCTTAATTTTCCCTCATTTTTGCTGCAGGTTCCACTCATTCTGGCCTAGTTCCTTTGATGAGACAGGAGATTGGGCATATGAGTAATGGTTTCTTTCTCATTCTCCCTATGCATTCTCCTCTTCTGCTCATTGCTTCTTACCATCTTACTCTTCTTCCCCTGCTTCAGCTCAGGGCTTTGACAGGCCACAGTCCCTCTGGGGCGTCTCATCCCCAGGATGTGTCACACACAGTCACAGTCCCTTGCAGGAGTCCTTGTCTCTTTGTCCCAGTGTGGGTCATTCAGCTTCAGTCCTCTCAGAGCCATACCTCCTCAACGTGGACCATCTCCTTCTGCAGGTACATCTCCAGATGTGCCCCTAACAATATCTCCATCTGTACCTCCTCTCCTTGTTTGTCTCCAAGAGTTTCTTTTTTCCTCTTTTCTTTAAGGGATATAATAGTTTAAGAGTAACAGACTCTGAGAGGAGTCTTTTCTTCAATAAATTATCACATGGATTTGAGAACTCCTTTACATTCAAATAATTTACTAATAATCTGAAAATCATCTTGCATATGGATTCATTACCTTTCATTTCTGTCCTTGAATTTAATCCATAAAATTGGCAAATACACCAAAGACACAACATATGCTGTGTACGAAAGAAGAGTTTCTTTTTGCTTGCATTACATAGTACAAGGTGGGTCAGCGGTTAGGAAATGTACTTGTTACAACACACTATTTCTTTTTAATATCTTCTGGCTTTACGGTTGGTAGAGTTGGTTTCTTGACTTCCCATAGTGTATTCTCATGAGTGTGAAAATAAACCAAAATATATTATATAAACTTACTAATAATTCAAAACACTTTCATGTAACTTTTTTCCCCACCAGAAAGCTTAAAGAATACAAGGTAGTAGGTATACCCTTTTCAAAATGAGCTGCTTGAAAAACTGTACCCTAAAAAGTCTAGATGTAAGTTTATGCTTATCAAACAGCTTTTTAAACAAATTTGTGCTTTTTATTTCATTAGAAATGAAGTTACCCTCCTTCTCTATGTCTATATATTCTACTTTACAATAACTATTTTGTCCATTAAACAGCCATAAACAGACAGCTAGGAGCTAGGACTAGAGATTTGCTCCTATAACTCCAAAACTTTGAGCTAAATAAAGATGATTCTTAGCTGACATCTACAAAAAGACTCAGCTACAAGAAGGTGCAGAAAGAAGCTAATTCTAAGTTTCAATTAGCCATCAAGGTGTAATATAAAATGGTTATCCCTCAACTCAAATTTTCTTCTTTTCTTTTTAAACAACTGGAGCCAAGGAACTTGTAAAGCCATTAATAATCATACATCTCTTTATGTAGATCCTATTATCTTCTCAGTGGGACATCCAACAGAGGGCAACATCTCACATTTATACACAGAGGGAGTAACACACCAATACACATCCTAATGAACAAACCCTACTCCTTGCTCTTTCCCAGAAATAAATGCCTGCAGGGAAAATATGGCAGAAAGCCAGGCTTCCACTCTTCAAAAACACTTTCTTTTCAGATATAGATGACTAGGTAAGAACTTGTTCTACTTTTTGTTGAAACTGGGAATTTTAAATATACTCAGTATGTGCATACTGAAAATTAGAAACAGTTTCTTCCCTGACTTTGAACTAGAGAAATATATGTGCATGTCTGTTGCATCTGTGTTTATTTTGAATGCAGACCAAACTCTGTAATAGATTTAACCAGTGTGATTTACTGATTCACATACAAACTGTGCCCTGCTCACCTTAAGGGGTTCTAGGATAAATTACTCTGAACCTAAAAAGTTCTTATCTACTCAGTATCAAAGTCTACTAAAGGGATATGAAACCACTTGAACAAATGCACTGTGCACACAAGCTTGTTGGTGTCCCAGGAGTAATGCAACATGCAGGACTCCAATAGGATGCTGTGAGGCCTTCTGTTCTCCCTGCAGCAGCATTCTGCTTGATTTAATTTTGCATCTATTTAATTTCTGATTCTTGACAACACTAAGAAGCCATGTGAAGATTAAGAACTGAGAGAGTGTGTTAAATGACAGCAAGAAGCTGTTCTTAAATTGTTTAAGAGACTTCTACTCCTCATTTGCAAGTAACAAATGTTGAACTGAGATCCAGTAACAAACTGATGTGCATAGTCTTAGTCAGGTGCAGTCTCAAGTAAAACAGATTTATGTAAGTCAACACTTTCATGTCCCTTACGCTAGAAAAAACCTAAAAAGCCTAGGTCCTTCTGGAATATAATCGTGTTATTTTTTGGGTCTTCTAAGTGTAGTTCCTCCACACAATTTTTGCTTTGAAAACGTTTTTCTAACTGAAATTACTGTTTCCATTCTAGTCTGAAAAATTAAACAATCAGTCTAAATTTTGTGGGGTTTTTTTTATTTTTATTTTTCTAAAGCCTCTTTTTGCCACTTAAAATTGTTTTGACAAGTTTGCCCTGTCTTTCCATTTTCTCCTCTGTGACTTCTGAAATCAGGAGACATTATGCAGTAGCAGAAAAAGCCTCAGAACTACACAACTTAGCTTCTCCCCAGTGTGATATAAGCTTTTAAAAGTTATGGAATAGAAACCAAAAAAAGCCTCCGAAATAAAGAGAAAAACCCTTATAAGACTTTGCAGCATCTATTAACTTTATATAGTGCCAAAAGGATGAACAAAAATAGGGAATTCCCAAAATCTTAGGAATGTTTTCTTGTATTTCTTTAGTAATATAACTATATGTATTTAGTATGTTTCTTCAAGTTCTCTTTTAGAAATACATATTTTGTTGAAAATTTCTACATTCTAGTTATACGGTTGTATTTTCATTTTTCACTTAAGACTTTCCTATTTTTTAGCTCTCCTGACCTATTTTTTCCAGGTAGCTTTCTAGTTTTTCAGATCAACCACATCATCATGGGTGGTTGTTTTCATGTTCCTCTACAGAGCCACAAGACATTTGACAAGAGAAGCATTTCAAGGTAAACTCTCAAGTACTACACTGATAAGCTTAAAAAGCATGGCCCTCAAACCATCAATTAAAATTTAGTATGTGTCTAAAGCATGGTAGCTAATTCTCTCTGGTCACACCAATGTAGCTAATGTCTATAGCAACTTCAAACCACAGGTCTCCTGTTTTGTGACATTGGATATGTGAATGTTTCCTGCCTATGGAAAACAGAGTGACTTTTTATCAGCTTTTGCTCAAAAGGCATTCTGCTTCAACTGTGAATTGATATGGCCTCAGTTGTCCAGCAAGGCTTGCCACGGTATGCAAAAACCTGACACATAACCTTAATTGCGAGTCATGTGGCAGGTGCTTTAGAAAGAATAATAATCAGATACAAAATTCTGGCAGCAAAGCAGTAAAAATCCTGCTGCATCTCTCTCCTCCAAAATAATAAGTCTGTAAGGCCTTCTACTGACAATGAAATGGAGCCAGATTTTTCAGCAGCAACAGTTATAGCATGAAGAATACCATACCTGCACACCAGGTAAGTGATAGCTTAACAAAGGTGGGGACAGTTAACGTCAAAATGTTACCTGACAACAGGAAAGCCCAGGGGACCACTTGACAAGGAAAGGGCTCCCCAGATGAGACATGGCCGTCTTTGTGTTCATCTGATATGATCCACTGAAGTAAATGAATGCTCCTGTAAACAAAAATCAAAGAAATATGAAAAATATGGAATGCTCCAATGGCACATAGCTGCCTCAGAGAGGTAACTATGTGCTCCTTGAGGCACATAAAGCTTATTCATAAATGTAAACAAGCTTTGCCATCAATTCAGTCTCTGTGGATAGCAAGGAGAGTCTTGTAACAGCCTGCAACAAGCAGCACCTATGGAGGCAAAGACAAAATAAAATGCTAAACATTCCTGCCTATTTCCTCTACAGGAAATTAACATAACTGAGCCCAGAGATGAGGAAAGAGAGAGAAGGAAAAAAGGGTAAGTAAGCAGCCATCGTCAATGCTACCCTGTAATGGTGCCTGCAAGCACTTAAACAGAGCCCTGCAAAGGAGGATCAGATGTTGCTTCTGTGAGGGCTTTACTTTCCAGGCCCACTAGATGTATTGTTTCATCTATCTGCTTAAGGCAAAAAACTTTCATCCTCCAAACACTACAACTCTTTCCCAGCACCTTCACACGGTGTCTGTCTGCTTTCCGCATAGTCTGGCAAGAGCAAAGGGACTGCAGCAGATGCAACACAGAGCACCCTGGAGATCAAACAGCATAGACCTCAGCTGGCATCCCTAAAGGACACATTTTAATTGGCTTAAATAATGTTTCAAACAGAATTTAGAACAAAAATTAATTTCCTGTAGGGTACAGTATTCACTTTCAGCGCAGTCCAGCCAGTTTTAAGCATGCTAACAATGTTGCAGATCATGGGAGCCAATGGAATAAGCTATATTTTCTCATGGGATCCACAGACTTGACATTGTTGTCTGTGCTAGTGGGGATGAAAGCTTAATTAAAGATCTAATCTGAACTCTGGCAAAGGAACTGCCTTTGGATTTCAACTACAGCAGATGCGCTTCAGACAAAGGTAGGGAGGGATAAACATCTTCAAGAGGCCCTAAAGCAGCACATTTTGAAGGCCGTCAGTGCTGCCTTTGCTGAATACTGAGACCTTCATGAAAGTCTGTGCACAAAAACACTAAAGGCTCAGTCTTGTTTGCGCATTGATATTACACATATTTTCTTACATCTTGGAAAACTGGCTATTGTTCTGCCACAGTCATACTCTTTAGCCATTTATTTCCCATGGATACATAATGCAGCAGAGGATTAGGTCCAGCCTCACGTGAATAATCACATCTCTTTAGCAAGGCTGGCACAAAGAGGTGACCGTTACAGCTACTTGTACAAACAGGCGTGCTGTGCTCCACAGCATGAGGGAAGTTCCCGCAGTTGGATTGCAAGGGTACTTCAAAGGATCCTCTCGTAATTTGCAGCTGAGGCTCTACAGAAGCCTACTTAAGATACTCAATCAAAATTTGTGGCTGCCCTGCCTGGGTAAGAGGAGAGACAACCACTCTGTGATACCAAAAGCAACTGTTGCAACCTGGAGGACCTTGATTTGGTGTTGGCAAAAACTTGCTCAAATTCTGGAAGACTAATTCTAAAGCCATCATGTGGCTGTAAGCATGCACAGTGATGGATGGGTAAAAAACCACCTCAGAAAGACTGTTGAACTAACTTACATGTGCTTGAGAGGTGCTGCTTGGGAACCTGGAGATCTGCTTGAGGCTTCAGCCTACAGCAACATGAAAGTGTGAACCTAATTTGTAATGATTCAGGTATCAAAGCAGTTGAAGTGCAGCAGCACATAGCTCCATAAGGGCTAATTTAACATGCTGCCTAGGCTGCAGAGCAGATGTTTCTACTAGCAGCCTTCATTATGACCACATTACACCTCAGATCTCACCAGCACCTAGAATAACCCACATGGGAAAGACACAGGCACATCAGTGCCCACCAGAGATATGAGATTTTGGCAGCTGTGACACAGTAATGCTTCCAGACAATACAGAAGTGCAGATCCAGTGCCACTCTAGAGAGACAATAAAAATCAAGTAGCTGCTGAGAAAGTAAATAGTGACTTTGGTGCACTTCATCACTTTGGGGCCAATGGAAAAAAGGCACATGATTGTGCAGTTAGTGTTATTATACAGCATGAACACACATACTCACACCCTACTGGGGTTTACTCTGGTGAATTTTAATACTGGAATTCCTCTACCTTTGAAAGCTGTAGGTGGACTACCTAATATTTCATGTTCCTTTACCATGAACATGAGAGAAGTGTGAAGGTCCAGTTGCAAGATAATATAGCTTGTTAAAAAAAAAAAAAAAAAAAAATATTTTAAAGTAATCTAATCTCCACTGGAAGCAATATAATAGACACATTTTAATAAAATCAGCCACTGAATATTTATCAATATTACTTGACAATGGCAAACATGCCAGGCAGTTTTAGTTTTATGCACTGTGTTGTAATAGCATTTTGTTTTGGAAAAATACTTAAAACCAGCCCACTAATGGAATACACTTCTTCCAGCCAAATGCATTGAATGGGAACTATGGACCGAAGGAAGGACAACAGTTCAAAGCATATTACACTCACTTTATTTTTCCCAGACAAAACTGATTAGCTTACTTGCATTCTACAAAAAACTACAGTGATATTTTGTCCAAATAATATTTTCAAGAATGGTCCCTGTTACAAAGCTGCTTATGAAATGCATGAACAAATTTAACTATGCCAGTTCAAAGATTAGTGTCTCAAAAAAATGAAAGCTGCATCAAGTCTCATACTTCATTGATTGTCCCAGCAGAAAATGAAGGTTACAAAGGCATAGTAACCAAATCACATCTAAAAGAGCATCGTAAAGTCTAGCTTTCTGTAATGTTACTTATGTTACATACTTACTATGTAGCATCCATTTCAAATCAGATTTTATTATCAGACTGTTACCATTTACAAGTAGAAATATTCAACATAGGAGTAAAATAAAAGAAATCTCACCACATCCAGTATTTGTTGTACAGTCTCTGCCAGGAAGTCTCCTGTCAAGGGGAGCCTGTTCTTTCATTATGTTCCAATCTGCATCACCTATGCTTAGTGGCTTCCATCCACAGAGGTCAGTCTCAAAATCACATATAGTGTAATTAACTGTTTTGAGAACAACAACAACAAGATAACATTCAGCTGAATTTGATACAACAGTTTAATGCCACAACCATAATTATTTTGCATTTGTATGTACAAAGAGTCTTAAAGAAACACTACTATGTTTCACAGAAATCCTTATTATTTCAGATGGAGAAAAAATTCTAGAATATTAATAAAAGTTCAAGCAGTTCCCTTGTTAAACTTAGAACCACAAAGGAAACCACCTGTAAGAGAATAAAGTATATCATATGAAATACGAGATCTGTACTTATGTTGCTGATGATTATGAAAGTAATATTATATATTTATAAAAGATGAATTCTATGGTAAAGTTAATTATGTATGTGTGGAAAAATATATCAAATTTATTTAGTGCTTTAAATGCAGTGAAAGTAAAGATTAATTATAACTTCCTTTTATTTTTCAAAATTAATTTAAATTTATGAATTATTTAGGTCTCCCAGAAATTCTTATTGCAAAGTAAAAGACCATTTTCCCAGTTTGTATGGATTAGACCCATTTAAACTGTATAATAATATCACACACTCTTTTCTAGAACACAATTAATAATTTTGATTAAAAACTTTTATAACCTGACAGTTTTCTTTCCTAGTCCAGAACAGCTTTACAAAGCCCTATGTTTAACTCTTTGGGTCACTTAACACAACTGTAGACATCACTTTTGAACTTGTACTTTCCGGATTTTATGGCATATTTATGCTATCATATCAACCTCAGACATGATTATACATATTACTCCAATTTTCAGGTTGTACAAAACCAAAATGAAATACACCTTGGTTGAAACACCATGGCAGTAAAGTTCCACAATAAAGGCCTTCCTGGTATAAAGAGGTTATGTGAGCAGTTAAATCCTAAGGAACAAAGTAAATCAAAAATATCAGTATCTTTTATCTGGATTCATTATATATATCAAAATTCAATGAAGCATGCTTTCCTGTTTAGGCAGTATATTAGTTAAACATGAAACTTGGTTAACTTATTTAATTACAGAACTCTCATGCTTTCTACAAGATATCTTGTTAATTAAACTTCAATTCCTAACACATTAACGTAGAGGATGCAAATTGATATCCAAGACTAAGCTGTTTTGCTGTATGGTAATTAATGCTATAACTAGGCATTGTGCCTTCCTTACTAAACAGTCTTGAGAGAACCAATGTGACACGTAAAAGCAAACATTCTTTGCTTAAATATCACTTTCCTCTTGCCTTCCTAAAATCTGCAAAAGGTCTTCTGTGCAAGAAGCTGACTGCAGTGGCTGCATAGTAATGTCCAAAAAGACATCAATAAATAACCATGTAGAGACGGAGAACTTACTCTGTTGTATACTAAGCAACCAAAACCCTGTTCCTGGATGGAAGCTGCCAGGCCAAATTTAAAACAAAGTTTAAACATGAGAGAAAAGTCAAGACAGCACTAATCATTAATATTTTACAGGTCTGTGAGGTATTTAGCATAGTAATTAAAAAAATCTTATTTTCTTTTAACTAGAAAATAATAATTCCTGGTTTACTTCAGACCATGAGAAGAGTTACGGCAATATGAACAGCAACATCTTTTGTGTGCTGATGACATCAGATCTGTTGTTATTAATATGGCTTGACACCAGCCTCAGTGTTTTTCAGTGGCTCATACTGGAGAGCTGACTGTCAAGGCTACATTTAGAAATGGTATACTAGAAGAATTAAGGAAGCAGCAAGGTATCACTGCCCTTGATGGTCAACAGGAAGAGAGAAGTCTGAAATCTTCATTTCTTATATTGGTAGCCACTAGTACAACTTCTTCTAACACTGTGGATTTAGAAAGAAATGTATAAACGCCATCTTTCAGGTTGAATATATATCCTGGTTTCAGCTGTAACAGTTATTTTTCTCCTTTCTAGTAGCTGGTGCAGTGCTGTTTTGGCTTTAGTCTGAGAACAGTGCTGATAACACACCGATGTTTTAGTTGTTGCCAAGTAATGCTTACCCTGATCAAGGACTTTTCAGTCTAACATGCTCTGCCACTGAGGAGGGACACAAGAAGCTGGGAGGAAACAGAGACAGGACACCTGATCCAACCTAGCCAAAGGGGTATTCCATACCACAGCATGTCATGCCTACTATAGAAACTAGGGAGAGCCACCCAGAAGGGCAGATCGCGGGTCGGGCTGTGTATCAGTCAGCGGGTGGTGAGCAATTATATTGTGCATCACTGCTGGTTTGGGATTCTTTTTTTTGTTTTGTTTCCCCTTTGAGTTTTGTAATCTCTCTCCTTGTTATTTTCCTTATTATTATTAATAGTAGCAGTATTTTTAGTTATTAAACTGTTCTTATCTCAACCTGTGGGGTTTACTTTCTTTCAATTCTCCTCCCCCATCCCATTCAGACAGGAATGGGGAAGTTGAGCAAACAGCCATGTGGCTCCGAATTACCAGCTAGGTTTAAACCCCAACAAGTACAAACAGCAGGAAAAAAGAAAAAGAAAAGAAATATTTTGCTCAGCCATTTTTTCAAACTTTATACACATCTGAACACAATTATATAGGTAGGAAGAACATTCATGGTGTTGGGGTTTGGGGGTTTTTTGGAGGCAGGGGGGAGAAGGGGAAAGAGAGGCAGGGAACGCTGCTTCAGTTCGCTAAATGTGATAGTGTTGGACACACATAAGATGTTACCTTTTTTTTTTCATTGTACCTGTCATTTAAAATTACAAGCTCCATAGAAACATCCAGTCATGCAGACACTGAGCCAGAATCACTCACCAAGCCTAAGTGTTCCACTATATGTAACTTCTGCAAGTAACGCTTCATTTTTTTTTTTAAAGTATTGATATGTCAGGGAACAGCAAGGCTATAATTTGAGTGAAATCCAACTCTCTGAGTCAACAATTTGACTTAACTTTTATCCGTACTTAATTCTAAAAACTTAAGAGTGTTTGAAAATATTTAATCAAGCCTGAAAAAAAAAGTTCTGTGCTTCAGCTGAAACCCAAATCCAAGAAAGTTTCTCAGTGTATTTTTTCATTGCTCAAATATTAATAAACTTTGAGAAATGCTCTATTCCCATCAAAATAGTGCATAATTTTTATGATTCACAGCTTTTTCTCTACATTTTTATTTGAGCCTTCAAGTAATTATAGGGAATATTTCACTGTCCATAGCTGGAAAATAGGTGACTGCACAACCTGTATTTTTTGGGGAGTCATACTGCAATTATGTAAGTTAAACACACATAATGCATGTAACTGGTATATATGTCTGTTCCTACTGCACCTCTTACCATTCCATCTTTTTATAATTCAGCAAAATAGAAAAGAAATTAGAAAAGAAACAATCTCCATTCATGCTAATAACAAGCCAAATTTGAAAAACGATACGGTTTTTTTCATGTGGATATATGAGTTTACTTCAACGAGTGAAGGAGTAAATTATTACACCAGTTCAGCAAAAACAATGACTCAAAGATGCAATCAGAGGGAAAAAAACTGGTCCCCAAACATGTTTCCTTGAATTTCAAGAAATAAGTAGAGCTTACTAAAGCCATAAAATACACTGGGAAATATTTTCAATTAACATGAACTGTTTTTCCACATTTCTCTTTTTAAAAAAAGAAACAAGCAACAAAGCACATACAACAAAAGCACTGGGAGGTTAAATGGGAATGTTTCCTCTTTGACTAGCTTACCCTACACCTATTCCAGCTTCTGTTGATCCTCCTGGTGGAAAAAAAGCAAAGCAGTCTTGTTAGGAAGGCTGGGTTGCCAGCCAATTAATATTGCCTCAACATTGCTAGCCTGCAAGTGGATGAAGTTTTCCAGTTCTACTCTGGCAACTTAATCAAATGAACACAAGAGGAAATGCACAGCTTGTCCCTCCACCAGATTAGCATTTCCCTGACTAATAAATATGGAATAAGAAGGGCTCCTACCCTTACTCAGTGTGACAGCATCCAAGCTCCTATGGAATTTGAAGTATAAAGTACCTGTATGGTCAACAACCAAAGCACTTCTATGTAATTATTTTGTCATTAATACTATTTCTGACTATCATTAAATGTCATTTTGGGAAAGGAAAGGGTTACACCTATACCTTCTTACTAACTACCTATGCAAATTCCCTACCAGTTTGCGACTGATTTCATTTATTTAGGATTTGTTGAAAGATTGAGAAAGATTGTAGGCCATAGGTCATGTAGCCTGAAATTGTCTATGTCACCCGTCATTAGTCAGATCTCTCATAACACCATAGTCCGTTAGCTGAGATGGTCTCATCTCCTGAAACTACTCAATTACCTGACTTAGAGTTAAGAGACTAGTGCTGTTAAAAGAATCTCATGTTGACCCTGGGTCTGCAAAAGGCGTGCTTACTTTGAAGTAACTGTTCTGGTGAAACACAAAGGCGATGTGACGCAGTGTTTGTAAGCAATGAAGTCTGAAAATTATATAGATGTAGCTTCTTTTTCTCCACATGTGTATACAAAATTGATGGACAGATATCGAAAATTCCATGCAATTAATGTGCCACAGGAAACATAAGTATGTAGTAAAACAAATGTTTTAGACTAAAAAAATACTCTTCCTTAAAGTAGAATGGCAATAAAAAGATTTGCATATGTGTTCATTTGCTCTAGAAGGTTTCAAGGTTTTGCAATAGTATACTATAAATAAAATGAAGTAAAAGCTACATGCTATAAAATTGCGTTTCTTTCATTCTACATGTTTTCTATTCATTAATTATACAAATCCTACGAAAGGCTGAGAATATGTAAACTAATATTGGTGATGCAAAATTAAAACCAGAAGAGTTAGACAGCTGTTTTAAGGAAGCTTCCTTTCAGAAACACTTGTAGGATGTGTTTCACTTTCTCTTTTTTAATATATTAACTATGTTTTGATAATTTATCAGTCATGACGAAATATGAAATTTAGACGTGATCTCAAATAACTGATATCGAATAAGACATAATGCAAATGTAGCATTTTATACTAAAAATATTCATTTCAATTTTTCACTTCATTAGATGTATTGATTTCAACAAAACTACTCAAATAAATTTGGTTTCTCATGTTCCTAAAAGTTCCTTATTTTTTGAAACTTTAGTCTCATATACTTAAATATATATTTATATAAATAAATACATTTGTATATTTATTTATATATATTATATTTATATATTCATTTATATTTTTATATATATTTCTATAAATGGGCAGAAATTAAACAGAAAGTTTGAGAAACATTGTAAAACATGTGTTTGTTCTCATAAAATGCATTATTATAAGACTTGTCATTTCAAATTAACATGAGAAAAAAAAAAAAACCACCCAAAAATAAATCCTTTCCAATTATAATGAAGCACAGAAAATCCTCAAAAAGAGAGAAATCCTTCACACTGCTAAGTAACAGCTGCCTGCTTTCATTTTCATTCAGTATAGAGATATGTCAGCTCTTTCTGTACATGAGGGTACTTCATGACAGGAAACTACCGAGGATGTATCCAAGGATAGATGCTAAAATACCTAATAGAATGGGAGCTAAAATATGTGTTATTGTACCAGATAGGAATTTTTACTGAAAATTAATATGAATAGATGTAGTGCACTCTGAATATTACAGAGTAAAATTTCCAAATCATATGGAAGGTGTACATAATGGAATGAAAAAAACAAAGGACAGAAACAGATGATGACTTTTCCTTCAGGTCTCTTTTGTTCAAGACTGCAGAAAGTGTCAGAAAGGTGAATCTTTTAAGCCAACCAAACTGCTGACAGGCTAAATTCCATCTTTAGGGCCCACTTCCCTGAAAAGGACTCTGTGAGGTATCCAAGACAATATTAGCCATTAAAATGAGCCAACTTTAAAAAACAATTATTGCTATTTTGGAGATGGCTATTTTTTTCTTTTTTTCTTTCTTCTCAAACAGTAGTCAGAGCAACATACAACATAGGTTACTTATATTGCAGAAAATTACCTTTGTTCACCCTTTTTTCAGGGGATGAGTATTTTTGTGCACTGCACCAACAAAACAATACATCTTCATCCTGTAACTGCCTCAACAGAATGAAGCACACAATCCCTGTGTCTCAGGTTCAGCTGAGCGTGGTATTTTCTTTAGATTGAAATACACTAGGAGTTCATGGTAAATCAGTGCCACACCGTAAACCAAGTTAACTGCAGAGACAGCAGCAGGCAGAGAAGCACTAGGCAGAGCTATCAAAGAAGGTTTTGTACTGACTGGGCCTTCTGTCAGTCCTTGCACCAGCACCCTAATTCTGGAGATGCCACAAAGGACAGTGCTGAGACATTTGAGCTAATCTGACTTTCTTCTGCTTACTTTTCAGTTTTCTGGCACATCCGCATGGTGTAACAAAAGCAATATTTTCAAGAGTAAGTCCCACTGTGGTCTCTGTTTAAATCTAAAATACTGGCTATAACTAGGTTATGTTGTCATTTTCTGGTTACCCAGTGCCAATGTCCAGCATCTGAGGCACAGAGGAAAAATTAGGAAGTAGAATGCATTACATCCAAATATAATTGCCTGTAAGTGTTTAGAGTAATCTTTAGTTTTGCTTTGTGTAGTACTGTAACAGCTACCCTTCAACTGGGACAATTATTATTCATCCTCCTTTTAAAACCTAAAATTATTCTTCTATACTCCTAGTCATTATTCACCACAATTCTCTCACATTGTTACTGAAGTAGGAACACTAAATCGCTGAGAAATAATATCCAATTTATAAAGCGCTATTCACTTTCATTCGATTCTTCCTCTTAAAGAGCGTAAGAGGACTCTCTGTACTCCTACCAGCAAACACGCAGAGCTAGCAACATAGAGTCAAGTCTTGTAAAAAAAGGAAAATAGGTCTCAGAAAACAATGCCCTATACACATCAATGTCGTCTTAGATTTCACCCAGAGATAAAACAGTATAAAGCTTACTATTTAAAATGTTACTTCAGCATTTGCATGTATTACTTGTTTTATGCATGGCTCCTGCATGGTTATTTAAATAATTTAAAAAATTAAAGTTTCAGACTGTGAGTTAAAAAAACCCCAACTTGTAGGTACATACAGTCCCTAAAGTCTGCTCAAGAAAGGTTGGAACTAGATGATCTTAAGGTCCTTTCCCACCCTAGTTATTCTACGATTCTATGATTATCAATGTTCTTCATCTTGACATCGAGTGATACAAAAAATTTTAATTTGTACCTCCAGGCAGCAAATATGCTTCCTTACCAATATCTTAAAGGTATGCAAAGTTTAAATCCATGACACACATTTAAGTGTTACTACCACAGGCAAATATGCATACAAATGTAGACTGTAAAATATTCATTTAGAAAGTTATAGGGTCTCTAAAGCTACTTTCAGATGGAGATGTAAAAAGTTTCAGAGTTATTATAGACATCTTCCAGTAACTGTTATTTTCATTTGCTCTTGATTTTACAGTAGAAACTCTGGCTTCTAAGCAAAGTTACCTTCAATGGAAGCCCATGAGTAAGATGTAGCTTCTGAACTGTATGTAATTTGTATGGTAAATTGTAACACCACATAAATTTCATGTCATCTAGTGTATTTTCTGCCATTAACTCACAGTATAAATTAGAAAACTAGGGAAGTAAAGGTTATGAACATTGTAGTGAGGGGATACATTTAAGCAAAAATATGTAAAATGTTGCATTTCTACAGATATTTTAAAAATTGCTCTTTGCATCCAGAGCATACTGTTGAGACCAGACAAATAGAAAATAGTGGGAAGAAAAAAATGCATGACAGAAAATGCTACAAACACTGTCACTAACCTGAACATCCTTAACTATTTTCGGGAAAATAAGCCATATAAATAATATTTTTTCTAGCCTTTTGGGTAGATCTGTTTAGGCTTTCACAATACTCTTCAGCACAACGTCCTTCTAAAGCAATGCAATTCACTTACAGCAGGCTGCTGGATCCTCATCACTGCCATCAGAACAATCTGGGTGAGAGTCACAGGCTGATCCATGCTCTGTGAACTGCCCATCAGTGCAGGTGAATTTTTCTAAGGAGCAGAAACCTGGTGGCTCAGATGGTGTAGTGTCCAAGAGCTGGATATTATTCAAACAGATGAAACCTGCTCTGCTCTGGAATGTTCCTTTAAACATAAGCTGTAAATTGTTACAGTTAAAATATTTGCATTAACAGGCAACAGAGAAAGCCTGATTTTTATTTATGAAAACCAGCAATGTTTCACATGTTAAAAGGTGCTGCATACTTTCCATTACAAAACAATTACAAATTTCAAATCAGAACCTAAAATCTTGTATGACTACCTTAAGTTGAAATTTCTGAAAATTTACAGCTAAAAGGGTTTGATGAATTCCAAGAATGAAGTTAATTAAAAGCCAGATTTTGCAAAAGAGGATTTAGAAGAATGACATTTCAAAAGAACATCTTTTGCTCCTGGCCACTGTGGAGATCACCCGGGTCTCAAAGCAAGGAGATTACCGCACTTGTGCTCTCCAAGTTCCTTTTACCTGAGCTAAAAGAGCAAGCAGGAGGCAGCAAGATTGAATTCATCAGAAAAATGAAGATTACAATGAAAGAAAGCACTGAGAAACAAGAGCAGGAGTCGGAGGCACAAATCAGAAAAGGAGTTGTGGGTTTTGACAAGCTGGGACATGACCAGAGCACTGATCTCAGAAAGCAGTTACATGCAAGAGGGAGAAAGCACATTGGAAAGAAAGCTGGACAAGAATATCAGAAAAAACAGAAGGAAACCAGAACAGACGTGATTTGGTGTATAAGCAGAAGGGTCTAACACACACACACACACCTCTGAAGCCTGGAAATTAGGTTGGAGTGAAATCTCAAGAGACATATATCAGGAATGATATATGTCATTATCTTCAACTAGAAAGTTTTTTCTAAATGACGAAGCCTTCTAAAACTATCCATTCTCTCCCATTTCAAACAGCAGAATGATTCAATGAAAATATCACACAGTCACATAGTTATAGTATTTCTCCTTCCCTAAGTACAAGTGATCCTTGCCACCATTGTACATTAATGCATAATTTTGACTTTCTACATATACGCATGCACATTTTCAGCAGCCTCTTGTTTATTTTTAGATACTATAGTCTTATTATGCATTTGGTTGCTTATTCACACTTATCCTTGCAGGAAAAAGAGAGACAAGCAACAAGAAAAAGACACTTCAACTAACTTGATGAAATGCATTCATTCAAATATATGTCAAAACATTTCCTGCAGTAGACTTGAGTCTTTGGCCTTTCACAGAGATTACCTTTTCAGCTGATGGTTGCGACAATAAAATATGGTTATTTAATTATGCAAAATAAATGTACATGTAAAATTACATACAACAAGCTTGTAAATTAATTTAAGAATTAATTATATGCAACTTTGTATTCTTCTCTATGCCTGAAAATTCAGGAAGAAGATATTGTATCATCTACTTATTTACATCCTTCCACTGAAATCCCAGAAACACCATTCACGTCATCTCACTTATTAGCATTTACATTTAAATGAGTTGGTAACACCTGAGGTGGACTCAAATGACTAACTATAACATGGTGAGATTTGCATTCATTCTCTTGCATGTGATTACAGACCAACAGCTTCAACATGTGACATCTTTGTGAATGTTTTGTTGTGCTATAACCAGAGCTTTTACTCATATCAAAGCAATGAAGAACAGGAAGACCTTCAGGCTACATATAATTTTAACAATTTTTTAAGTTTTTTAGAAGCTTTACAAACAATAAAGTAAAGCATCTTCAAAAATCGAACACATGCCTTTTTCATTCATACCTTTAAGTTTTCTATTCCTGTTGGTAGATGTATATCCACTTTGACCCATTCCTTCTTAGTCATGATGTTGGTTTCCCACAAGATATGTTCTTCCTGTAAAATGTAGAATACAACATTATAAAACTAATTTTTGTTCCTCTATAAATTACCAACACCATTTTCTGAACTCCATCTTTTCATTTCCTAGCCAACCAACCACATATACAAAGCTCCTATATGTGGGGAACTAGAGCTTCACATATTCATTTGCAGTCTTAGCACTGAGCACCATGAGAGAGAAAAGAAACAAAACATGTTTACTGTGATTAAACATGCAAATAGTATAATTATCAGAAGGTGTCTTAGTAGAATTAAAGTGAATTAATATGTAAATTAAGCCATGTTATTGCTGAATTTAACAATGTGTTTCCATGGTGCTCTCTACATTAATTTATTTTTCATAAATAACTGCTTATATTATGATGTGTTATAATTAGATTTAGTTTTCTTAGAACTGAATTTATGGTCTGTCAAAAATACCTAATTAACTGTGCTAAAAATCCCCTCCCCTTTATTTTTTTGATATGTAAAGCATGCAAACAGAGTGCTGAGTTACCTCAAACTCCATTTTCACTCCACCTCCTAAGCACAGTAGTGACAGTACCAAATGTGGTAAGGCTCCCTTTATGCAAGCAATCCAAGCCCATTTGATTTCATAATCATAGAATCATAGAATAGTTAGGGTTGGAAGGGACCTTAAGATCAGAGTATCACAGTATGCTAGAGATTGGAAGGGACCTCAAAAGATCATCTAGTCCAATCCCCCTGCCAGAGCAGGAACACCTAGATAAGGTTACACAGGAATGTGTCCAGGCGGGCCTTGAATGTCTCCAGAGAAGGAGACTCCACAACCCCCCTGGGCAGCCTGTTCCAGTGTTCTGTCACCCTCACTGAGAAGAAATTTCTTCTCAAGTTTAAGTGGAACCTCTTGTGTTCCAGTTTAAGCCCACAACCCCTTGTCCTATCATTGTTTGCCACCGAGAAGAGGCTGGCTCCATCCTCGTGACACTCCCCCTTTATATATTTATATACACTTATAAGGTCACTCCTCAGTCTCCTCTTCTCCAAACTATAGAGACCCAGCTCCCTCAGCCTTTCCTCATAAGGGAGATGCTCCACTCCCTTAATCATCTTAGTTGCCCTGCGCTGGACTCTCTCCAGCAGGTCCCTGTCCTTCTTGAACTGAGGGGCCCAGAACCGGACACAATATTCCAGATGTGGTCTCACCAGGGCAGAGTAGAGGGGAAGGAGGACCTCTCTCGACCTACTGACCACCCCCCTTCTAATACACCCCAGGATGCCATTGGCCTTCTTGGCCACAAGGGCACAGTGTTGGCTCATGGTCATCCTGCCATCCACTAGGACCCCCAGGTCCCTCTCCCCTACACTGCTCTCTAACAGGTCATTTCCCAACCTATACTGGAACATGGGGTTGTTCCTGCCCAGATGCAGGACTCTACACTTTCCCTTGTTATATTTCATCAAGTTACTCCCTGCCCAACTCTCCAGCCTGTCCAGGTCCCGCTGGACGGCAGCACAGCCTTCTGTCATGTCAGCCACTCCTCCCAGCTTAGTGTCATCAGCAAACTTGCTGATAATAATAATAATAATAATAATAATACTGGTCCCAGTACTGACCCTTGAGGCACTCCACTAGATACAGGCCTCCAACTAGACTCCGCCCCATAGACTACAACTCTCTGGCTTCTGTCCTTCAGCCAGTTCGCAGTCCACCTCACTACCTGATCATCCATACCACACTTCCTCAGTTTAGCTATGAGGATGCTGTGGGAGACTGTGTCAAATGCTTGACATCTAGTCAAATGCTAGATCATCTAGTTCCAACCCCCCTGCCAGGGGCAGGGACACCCCACACTAAAACATGCCACCCAAGGCTCTGCCCAACCTGGCCTTGAACACCACCAACAATGGAGCATTCACAACTGCCCTGGGCAACCCATTCCAGTGCCTCACCACCCTCTCAGTGAAGAATTTCTTCCTTATATCCAATCTAAACTTCCCCTGTTTCAGTTTGAACCCGTTACCCCTTGTCCTGTCACTACAGTCCCTGATGAATAGTCCCTCCCCAGCATCCTTGCAGACCCCCTTCAGACACTGGAAGGCTGCTATGAGGTCTCCACTCAGCCTTCTCTTCTCCAGGCTGAACAGCCCCAACTTTCTCAGCCTGTCTCCATACCTGAGGTGCTCCAGTCCCCTGATCATCCTCGTGGCCCTCCTCTGGACTTGTTCCAACAGTTCCATGTCCTTTTTGTGTTGAGGACACCAGAACTGCACACAATACTCCAAGTGAGGTCTCACGAGAGCAGAGTAGAGGGGCAGGATCACCTCCTTTAACCTGCTGGTCACGCTGCTTTTGATGCAGCTCAGGATACAGTTGGGTTTCTGGGCTGCAAGCGCACATTGAAGCTGGCTCATGTTCATTTTTTCATCGACCAACACCCCCAAGTCCTTCTCTGCAGGGCTGCTCTGAATCTCTTCTCTGCCCAACCTGTAGCTGTGTTATCTAACGAAAACAGCTCACGCTTTATTCTGCTTCTGGTCGTGATCCTAACTGGAAGATGCTGAAGCCAGTACAAGGAAAAGTTACTATAGATTACACATGCAAACAGACTTACCATTACAAGCATCAACAGTGAGACCCCTTTTAGGATGCTGTGCAAAGTATTGGGTTTACCTTTTCCACAAATGATATTACAGAATTAGAAGCAGTACAGAAAAAAAAAAAATTGTGAAGCAGGATAAGAGAAATGGAAAACCTCTTATATGAAGAGAAATTGAAAGTATAAAAACATTTTACCTTACAAGGGATGAATAAAAGGGGATATGTTAGGTATGCGAAATATTATCAATAGTGTAGACAAGGCAAGTTATCTTTTTTCCTGTCTTGCAATATAAAAATAAAAAGAAAAATTCTGATGCTTGACAGTCCAAGAGATGTGAGTGAGGAGAACAACACTGATATGATTTGTGATGAGTAGCCAGTTACTTTTGCTCTTTTCCTAGCAAGGTTTCAACTGTTACAACATATTAAAAAAGCTGGAAGTCTAAATCTCTGTTGAATTTTTTTTCGAAGGTCAGTTTTGGAAAACTGCAAGACAGAGCCACGCACATTTAATTCTGCATAAAACTTGCTTCATTTAGCTAAATAGTTCAACTTCCAAAGAAAATGTATTAGCATTATTAGCCTACGATACCCACACATAAAACACAGAAAAAGGTGATGTACCAGGAACCACACTACATGGCAGGTTAAAACCATAGCCTGTGGCTAAGTGTCTGCTTTTAAAAATACTTTAGTTAATGTATTCCCCCCACATGTACATATATGAATCCTCCAAACACATTTGTGTACCTTGGGGGAACACTCTGCATTTGCTGTTTATTTGATTGGATGCATCTAGCTACTACAATTTTGTTCACATTCTATTAACAGCTTAGATACCCATCCCCATGACCCTCTTGCTCCCAAATTTATGTTAATAAAATCAGCTTGACACAGTAAATTTGAGTTTTCTATGCATGTACCAGTACCCAAACCTTCTAGGGGAGTTTTTTTACACTGACAGCTGTAAATCATCTCAGATGCAACAACTTTTAAACTGATTATTGTTCCATGCAACAGATATTACCTTCTGATTTCATGCAGGTCTAGTAATAATATTATTTCCCTTCCTCACAATGTTTTCTCTGTAGTATTCATCCTGCTTGCCAGATTCTTCCGCCTCTTTAGTACAAATGGGTTAACACTTCCAGCACACTCCTTGCGTCAGTAGCTTTCTTTAAAAATGTTGAATGTATTACTTTTCCGGTACCTTCCTTTGAGATTTATTTTGTTGATGCAGGGGAGCAGTTGCTCAAAATACCTTCACTCTATGCACCTTGCGATATATTTACCATCTATGAACAAATTTTTGTAAAGCTAAAATGCCCAGAATTCTTTTTCCTGCAGTGGTTTGTATTGGGGTTTTGTGGGGGTATTTTGGGTTTGGGGTTTTTTGGAGACTGCTTTGCTGGGGTTTTTTGTTTGGTTGGTTGGTTTGGTTTGCTTTTGGGTTGTTGGTTTGTTGTTTGGTTTTGTTTTTTTTTTTTTTTTTTTGAAAGAGAGATAATGCTACTCAGATTTGAAGGATGGAAGAGAATCGTGGTCTCTTCTTATCAACCCCATTTATAAAATACAACTTTTTTTATTATTATTATTTCTTACATTTCTCCAACTGCATTCATCCTCGCTTTTCTCATTTCAGAAAGTAATTTGGAACAAAAGCTTATTTGTTCCCCCACAATGATTAATGGGTTACCATTAACTTCTGCAGAGAAGTGTACTTGCATGCTTCTTGCAAGTGCTGCTGAACACTGACACAAATAGTGCATTAGGATACAAATATGCTTGCACATATAAACATCAGTTGAAATTATATTTTATTGTTTAATTTCCATCTGTATGTAAGCTATACAAGATGTAAAGATTAAGAAAATAAAAGAAAGAATTATGAGCCCATTATTTAATGGGAGCAATGACCAAGTAATGAATAGTAAATGATAGAGTGAAGTCAACATTATCTTTTTGTTTCAGGTTTCACATAAAAGTTTAAAATTTATCAGAAAATTATAAGACAGCTAGTACGGTTAATATTTCGTGTTCTTAAGACAGCTAATATTGCCAAATGCAAACAGGCTGGAATAGAATAATGATATTACAAATATTTATAAGCCAGAAGTACTGAAATTGGAAGGGAATCAGGAAATTACTACATAAGTAATACCTTACTATCAACAACCCTGGGAACCTGAGAAGAATCTGTAGGATACTAGAGGAAAGGTAGACCAAAGGATATGTATTACAGTTAAGGGAAAAACACAGACCATGCAATTATAAACAACCTGCTGAACAACCTCTAAGACACTGGAACAGATTGCTAACAATAACCTTGAAAGCAGCTAGAGAATTAGAAAGTGAGAAACCTACATTAGCTGCTTCTGACGAATTATTTTTTTGCAATAATTGTAAACA
Source organism: Psittacula echo (assembly GCF_963264785.1). NCBI lineage: Eukaryota > Metazoa > Chordata > Aves > Psittaciformes > Psittacidae > Psittacula > Psittacula echo. The sequence continues at coordinate 39,615,104 of NC_137737.1, read as the reverse complement.
GACTTAAAGTAGAAAGTACTTTATAAAGGCTTTCAACAATCTCATAGGACATTCTTTAAGCAGACTGAGGAGATTTGGTACAAACAGAATTACTGTAAAATGAGTGTACAAATACAAGTGCAACCTTGTTTAAAAGAGAAAACATTAATAAAAGACAAATATAACAGGGCTTTGCACAGATCTGTTCCAAGGCCTGACATAGTTATAGTGCTGAAGGTTTGGATAATGGAATGAAAAATAAAATTTGCAAAAATGTGGACAACACAAAACTGGGAGGAATTACAAGCACCCCAAAGGACACTGTCAGAAAATAAATTGATTTCAGTATACAAAAACAAGTTTCAAACCAATAACACAAATTTAAAAGATGCATGAATCACAGCTAGGAAACAAAAAAACAAATGATCAAATGCAGTAGCATTGAATGAAGAGTGACTTTACCAAACCAGCAATGAAACAGGAAAATCTGCAGGTTACCATGGACTGCAAGTCAACAACAGGTTACTGCTGGTGAAAAAAAAGTCCATTTTCCTTATCCTTTTTCACACCCAAGAGCAATTTAAATTTCTTGTCTTCCAACTGATGTCCTAATATCTGTGTTAGAAAATAGGTTCACTTAATCTTTGACCTCTCTGTTGAAAAGGTGAGGAAGGCTAGGGATACATTTGCAACAATTGAGTTGCTTGTCCTCTAAGAACAGGACTGAAACTGCATATTAAAAGTAATCCAGTCTCTGTGTCAGGCCTGTTGGTGGTTGGACATAGCAACAGTTATTTGGAGATAAGCAGTTCTGACCAATAAAAATAATAAAGGGGTTACAGAGAATGCATGGTACTGGACCGTATAACTGAGAGGTTATTTTGAATGGCAGCCTCCAGAAGAGCAGCTCTGTTGTCTTCCAGGGTCAGAAGGGTTTTGGTTTTGAAGCTAGCAGCATACGCTTATGTTTCTGAACGTTTTTCTTGCAAATTTTGCAGTGTGAGTAATTCATATCAGCTTTAAATAAGTCTATGTGCAATAAATACACTCCAGACTGAAGAAAAAATTCAATAACTAAAACAAAGGGCTAAAAGAAGGTGTGGAAATACAGCTGACTGAACTGATGTAATAACTGCCAAAAATGTTCTTCTAATGCATACATAAGTATCTGTTTATCAATTAATTCAATTTGGGCTCCCAATTCTATAGGAACTCAAATGCTGGTCTTCTCATGGTTTTGGCTCACATATTTAGCTCTATTTTCAGGGAAAGAACACTCTTAAGTCAGGTCCATTGATGCTACTTAGGTAAACCATTGAGATCAGTATTCCTATTCTGTCTCAAGGCTGCCATGGGTGCCATACCTGAGAATTTATTGGCAAGTACTATGGCACAAATCTCCATGCAATCTGACCAGAGCACTGATTATGTTAAAATCCCATGATAGAATAATGGGTCATAGAAAAATACAACTATTCCCTTTCATAAATGAAAAAAAATCAAGAGCCTGAAGTTGTTTCTATGTAGGAAAGAAATAAGGTATTTCCATTACAGAATCACAGAATCCCAAGGGTTGGAAGGGACCTCAAAAGATCATCTAGTGCAACCCCCCTGCAAGAGCAGGGTAACCTAGAGTACATCACACAGGAACTTGTTCAGCCGGGCCTTGAATATCTCCAACGTAGGAGACTCCACAACCCCCCTGGGCAACCTGTTCCAGTGCTCTGTCACTCTCACAGTAAAGAAGTTTTTCCTGATGTTCACATGGAACCTCCTATGCTCCAGTTTACACCCATTACCTCTTGTCCTATCACTGGACATCACTGAAAAAAAACTAGCTCCACCATCCTGACACTCACCCTTTACATATTTGTAAACATTGATGAGGTCACTCCTCAGTCTCCTCTTCTCCAAGCTAGAGAGACCCAGCTCCCTCAGCCTTTCCTCATAAGGGAGATGTTCCACTCCCTTAATCATCTTTGTGGCTTTGCGCTGAACTCTTTCAAGCGATTCCCTGTCCTTCTTGAACTGAGGGGCCCAGAACTGGACACAATATTCCAGATGCGGCCTTACCAAGGCAGAGTCAAGAGGGAGGAGAACCCCTCTTGACCTACTAACCACACCCTTTCTAATGCACCCTAGGATGCCATTGGCCTTCTTGGCCACAAGGGTACAGTGCTGGCTCATGGTCATCCTCCTATCCACCAGGACCCCCAGGTCCCTTTCCCCTTCACTACTTTCCAGCAGGTCAACCCCCAGCCTGTACTGGTACATGGGGTTGTTCCTCCCCAGATGCAAGACTCTACACTTGCCCTTGTTGAATTTCATCAAGTTTCTCCCCGCCCAACTCTCCAGCCTGTCCAGATCTCGCTGAATGGCAACAAAGCCTTCTGGTGTGTCAGCCACTCCTCCCAGTTTAGCATCATCAGCGAACACTCAGTTCCCTCATCCAGGTCGTTGATGAAAATATTAAACAGCACTGGTCCCAGCACCGACCCCTCAGGGACTCCACTAGTCAGAGACCTCCAGCTAGATTCTGCCCCATTGACCACAACTCTCTGCCTTCTTCCTTTCAACCAGTTCTTGATCCACCTCACTACCTGATCATCAAGCCCACACTTCCTTAGCTTATCTATGAGAATGCTTTGGGAGACAGTATCAAATGCCTTACTGAAATCAAGAAAAACCACATCTTCCGCTCTACCTTCATCCATCCACCTAGTTACTTCCTCATAGAAGGCTATAAGGTTGGTCAAACATGACTTCCCCTTGGTAAAACCATGTTGGCTACTCTTAATGACCCCCTCATCCTTGATATGTCTAGAGATGGTGTCAAGAATAAGTTGTTCCATCACCTTTCTAGGGATGGAGGTAAGGCTGACCGGTCTATAATTACCCAGGTCCTCCTTCTTGCCCTTCTTATAGACTGGTGTGACATTTGCCATCTTCCAATCCTCAGGCACCTCTCCTGTTTCCCACGACTTGCCAAAGATGATGGAGAGTGGCCTAGCAATGACCTCCGCCAGCTCCCTCAGCACCCGTGAGTGTATTCCATCCGGACCCATTGATTTATGGATGTCCAGGTTGCTTAACTGATCCCTAACCCAATCCTCATCTACCAAAGCAAACTCCTCCTTTATCCTGACTCCTTCTGGGGCTATAGGAATCTAGGGCCCCTGGGGACAGTCTCCAGGAGTAAAGACAGAGGCAAAGGTGGCATTCAGCATCTCTGCCTTCTTTATATCCTTTCTCTCCAGGGCACCAACCTCGTTCAGCAGTGGGCCTGTATTGCCTCTTGTGTTAGTTTTATCCGCTATGTATTTGAAGAAGCTCTTTCTATTGTCCTTAACCCGACTTGCAAGATTAAGTTCCAAGGAGGCCTTAGCTGTCCTAATTGCCTCCCTACATCCTCTAACAACTGTCCTATATTTCTCCCAAGTGACCAGCCCCTCCTTCCATAATCCATAGATTCTCTTTTTCCACATGAGTTTGCCCAGCAGTTCCTTGTTTAACCATGCTGGTCTCCTGGCTCCCTTACTTGATTTTTTACCCATTGGGACGCTCTGATCCTGAGCTTGGAAGAAGTGGTCCTTGAATGCTGACCAACTATCTTGAGCCCCTTTACCACCTAGTACCCTTTCCCATGAGACTTCCCTTAGCAATTGATTGAAGAGGCCAAAGTTGGCCCTTCGGAAATCCAGAATTGTGGCCTTGCTAAGTGTTTTATTCCTCCCACACAGGATCCTAAACTCCACCACCTCATGGTCACTGCAACCAAGGCTGCCATTGACCATCACCACTTCAACCAGACCCTCCTTGTTGGTGAGTACTAGATCCAGCAGCGCTCCTCTCCTAGTTGGTTTGACCACCATTTGCATTAAGAAGTTATCATCAATGCACTGGAGGAACCTCCTAGACTGTGAATGATTGGCTATGTGAGTCTTCCAGCAAATAAAAATCAAGAGCCTGAAGTTGTTTCTATGTAGGAAAGAAATTAGGCATTTCCATTACCTGTTCCCATATTTAAACCCATGGTAGTATTACACTTCAGGCTTGTTTGCATCTTATCTTTGTGAATGGAGTGGATCAGTCTTTTTAAATACCTATATTGCTGGGTGATAATAATTCAACTTCAGCATCAATATATGAGATCCATTAACTTAATGAGACTGGCTGTATTGTTCTTCCTTTCATTAAGTAGTGGTACAATAACATCCATACTAACAATACTTTCAAAAGGGAACATTCTAACAGCAGAAAGTCTCCACAGGGCAAGGGAGGTAAGAAAGATGGAAAAGGTGAATTTCTGCTCAACTGACATTTGTGTTTCAGTTTGACATGGCCATTTTATCTACTAATAGGCAGAAAAATAGAAAAATTATTGCTCTAAAACTTGAGTAAAGAAAATCTGGTGGCTAAACAAGAACTTTCCAGACACTCTGAACCAGCAACTTTCCTTTTTGATTTGTCTCCATAGGGAAAAGCACTTATTTTCCCATTTCCAGAATGGAAAGAGGGCTAGAAAAGCTTACTATAGATTTTTTTTTTTTACCCTTTGAAATCCCCAAATTATTTAATTCTGTAATAGCTGGGGTTTGTCCTTGAAGTATTATTGCAGAACACTCACTCAGCAAATTAGTTAATAGCTGAGATGGCAAATACCCAGGTTTTATAATTGCATAGATGAATGGAATGATATCAAGTTACTGTTTTGGACCAACTTAACTCATGGGGCAGGCACAAGCTAGAAGGTATATTTCCTTGTATTTTGGCTGGTAACACCTGGGCTGCTGTATCTTTATTCTTTGAAAATGCATGCATGATTCTTCTTACCTGATTAGTAAACAGTACTGCCTTGAGAACACTGTTATCTGCCATGGAGTAATGAAACTGAAAATGGCAATTCTTGCTGAAGCAGTGACACATGGAACTATTAAGATAAACACTTTTGTATAATGTCTCGCCATTAGCTTCCAACCACTCAGAATGTCCTGAAAAATATTTAACAGACAAACAAACAAACAAAAAAAAGGACAGGTTTTTTTTGGGGTAGTGGTTTTTGTTTTGGGGGTTTTGTTGTTGTTTGGTTTTTTTTTTTTTTTTTGGGGGGGGTGGTGGTTTGGTGTTTTTTTTTTTTTTTTTTTTTTTTTTTTTTTTTTTTTTAGAAATCTTCCACCCGCATGCACCCTCCCCTTAGTCTGTGAAAATAAGGACTGAGCTCTTGCAATTGAACCATGGGCCCATCCTGATAATGATGGAATCTGATTATCATGCTGACAATGTGACTTTGATCGTAATAGGAAACACAAACATAACAAGATAGATATGTATCTTCCACTCACAGACAGCCCCAGCAACCAAGAATTGCATCAGTTGGTAGTATCATGAAATTGTTACTTTGCACATTAAAACCGTAAGGAGTCCACATTCGGCTCAGCCTCCTTACATTTACAACCATTCAATACCTGATCACAAATATATTTAAAAACCATGCTTTCTTCCTTCTTGCACTATGGTTCCCAGAAAGTAGGCTTGAAAGTACATTTTTTACAGTAATATTTCTGTAGACTCTTCAATAAAAAAAAAAAAAAAAGAAAAATAAATGGCAAGAGTAAGTATTTTGCTTTATTGCTACAGGAGGCAGTAGCATCTCCACCATGTAATCAAGGTCTTTACTTCTCAGCCAGAATTTCCTCAACAAAATGTTGAGAACATATTGTCTTTCTATCTGAAGCAGAAAAACAATTTGTGCTCTTCTTGACCTACTGCCCCTTATAAAAGCATCCCTACAGAGATCTGAAAGAATGCTCCATCCTTTCAAGAGTGTCTCTAATTTGTCAGAAATAAAAAGGCTAAATAGTTTTTACCAAATATATCATGTTTTTCTCCCCACCCCTGAGTCACTGAATATTTTGCTGCCTTCTAAAGCAGCTATTAAATTAATAAAACAAGGACTGGTTAAAGGTCTTAAGTGTGCTGTTTCTGCATTCATGTCTCTAAATGCAACTTCCCTAATGCAGATGTTGTCTTGGGTTCAGCAGTAGAAGTTATTTTTCTCCTTAGTGGCTAGTGCAGTGCTGTGTTTTTGACTTTCAGCCTGGGAGCAGTGCTAATAAAACCAATGTTTTTAGTTGTTGCTCAGTAATGTTTACTCTGACCAAGGACTTTGTGAGTCTCATGCTCTGCCAGGGAGGAGGGGAAGCCAGGAGGAAGCAGAGACAGGACACCTGACCCAAACTAGCCAAAGAGGTATTCCATACTACAGCACATCATGCCCAGTATATAAAATGGGGGCAGTTACCCAGAAGAGCTAGATCACACTGCTCCGGTCAGGCTAGGTATTGGTTGGTGGGTGGGGAGCAGTTGTATTCTCTTCCCTTGTTATCTCACTTATTATTATTAGTGGTAGCAGCAGTGATTTGTGTTATACCTTAGTTACTGGACTGTTCTTATCTCAATCCATGGGAGTTACATTCTTTCGATTCTCCTCCCCATCCCTCTGGGAACGAAGGGAGGAAGAAGGGTGGGTGGGTAAGTGAGCAAACCCCTGCATGATTCTGTGTTGCAAGCTGGGCTTAAACCACAACGGATGTTACAGTTTATTTCAAAGCTTAAGGGAGAAAGTGTCATTTCACAAAGAAAACATTATTATAAGGGACCACATTCTTCTTTTATTGTCAGTTTAATCTTTGATTATGCAAGGTTTTACAGCGAAATATGTGGTTGCAATTTCATTGGAATTAGGTTTATACTTTCATGCCACAGTTGCTAACATGGATATAAAGAAACATTATAGACTTAAGCTAGCATTCTGTTTGACAAAGATCAACAAGGCATCTACCCTTCTATGACTACTGCCTTGTGCAGAAGAGAAATGTGCATCAACATTAAAATTTACACTGCAGGTTCTTTGTCTAGTTTCAGAATCCTTTGTTGCCATTATAAAACTGACCATTTTTATTTTGAGAGCCTAACAGTAATTAAACTGAGAGAGGGAAAAGAACGTTTAGTTCCTGAATTTTTAAAAACAGGGCAAAAAGGAGTCAACATGGCTTTTAGACAAGAGAGCAAATGAATAGCACTAGATAAACAAAATTTCTATGAAACATCCAGCATGACGGTGTGTCCACAAGGGATACTGACAGTACTTCAAGGAATATGTTTTCTGCAAGTGTTAGGAATGCTTCTGAAAAAGTTAGAATCTTCATTGCTAAGAGTAGGCCTCAAACTCCTGTCCTAAAAATACTGGGAGGCTTATTATTGTTTTTTCCCCCCTCATGTCTATGGCCTGTAAAAGTAGAATCATGTCAATTTAACTGGACAGGTAATAAACTATGCTAAAGTACTTATTTCCCCTCTTCCAGAGGATTTCTTAAAATTTCTAAATGTTAACTGTATTAGGAATGTTTTTACAAAACTTTGTAGCTCTTCTCTAAGGTCTGAATTTCCCTCAGTCCAGTACAATTCATAGCATATTACTGTGTTTATGCTCTGATCTTTTTTATGTCCTTTTCTCTTGAATTTTCACTACTTCCTGTTTCTGAAGTGCCAAACTTCTGCACCTTTTTAGGAGTAGAACACAAATCCCAGAAAAAAAAATAAATTCCTGGCTGTCACAAAGCCTGTAAGTATTTTTCTGATTGGCTTCATCCTAATAATTTTCTGACTCACATATTTTGACACTTTCTGCTTTAATCCATGGTTTTTTTATTTCACAAACTACACAACTTTGAATTTATGCTACTAGTTTTAGAGTAACAATTGAGGCGTCAGTTAAAAGTGAGCCATAGAGTGGGACCTTTCCTTCTCTGGCAAAGTCTTTTCCCCAGCAGAGAACTGTTCAGTCTCTGAACTAATCCTCTACAACTTTCGCACTCAACCATTCTGAAGAAACAAGAGGTCAAATCTGAACTGCCACTATTTTTACTCTTCAAAGGTGAATTTTCATGAACTCAGAAGTCATGGATGAAATCTTGGTAGGAGAAGACAGAAGGGAGGAGGGAAAAAGAGTAATGTAATAGAATCACATAATCAATGATTTGGCTGGGCTTTCACGTTAAAAGAGGGATTTTTATCATTAGTTATCTGAAATGTTGGGTTTAAAAGCATGGCACTTCCTTTGATTTATTTTTGTGTCTCATAACCTTTCTTTTTATTATGCAGAGCTTTGGTTTCATTAGTTTCTCATTAAAGAAGCGTTACCCCGGATCTAAGAAACTAGATTAAGCCAATTTAAGAATGAACTATGGAAATTATACAGCATGCTGGAAACATCAATAAAGAAAAGAGCAACACCAACAAAATATTTTCTGAACAGTATTGCAGAGGAATATAAAACCTCTGTAAAAACTTTTGACGCTAGAGAAATTAGGAAGAAAAGTTACAGAGGAAGTGCCTGTAATACAACACTGGAGAAAAGCAATAAAAGAACAAATATCGCCAAGAACAGAAAGTATTTATTAAATTTAAGAATAACAGGAAAAGAGGATTATGCAAAGCCTATAAGCAATCCTTATAAATATAGTTGTCTAGACCTCAGCTATATAATTTAGTTTCTTACTTCTTTTCTATTTATAGTAATGAAAGCCTTGATCAAAATCAGAAACTAAACCTTAGTCAAGCTCTATTTGCATTGCAAGTTTGAGCCTCCAAGCATGGCATTTATTTACTAGTCTATATGTTCTCTGCTGTAAGTAAATGTTAACATGCAAAAATTCATCTTAAGGGATGTGTATGCTCAATCACTTTTCCTGTTATTCCATTATAATTTGGCTTATTAGAGTATGTTGAAATGTATACTAAAATGTATTTTAAAAGTCTTTCTAAAATGAAAACAATATCTAAGCATTCATTCTCCTGCTATCAATGACACGTACTCCACTTCTGTGGGCTCAAAGTTCAGGCAGTAATCGCCTTGCTGTCAATTCTTCAACACTGCATCACAAATTATCCTATTACAACTAGTGCTACTTAACCCCTTCAAAGGCAGTCTCAGTAGACAAGCCAAACACTTAGCTGGCAAGGAGATTCCATTTCACATTACAACACTTAGGTTTTTGAAAGCTTAATGGATATCAAAGTCTCTTATGAACCTATACACAAGCACTACACAATGATTTCAAAAACAAAAACTGCTCTTTACTTCTGAAAGTCATAACTGGACTAATTTTATTGTTTTTAAGAGTATTAAACTATTTTGTATATCAAATGTTTCTCCTCATCTTTCCAAATTAAAATTTTAAAGTGAAATTTCTGTCTGGATGCTCAAACATTCTACTACTACACAAGTAAAACTGCTAAGTGCCAAAGTCAAAATTTAGATGGATTTTATTTAATTTCGTTAAATTGTTGCATAGTTCTCATACAAAGAACTAACTGGAGAATAAATCAAGTACTAGTTGGGATTTATATGGGGATTCTTAGATTAAAATCTTTCATGTTTTACCATCACATGTGTTCCCAGTGCCCTTACTGTGGTCAAAGCAAAACCTAATTTAAATACAAAATACATACAATTGCTTTTCATGGTCTTGTTCTGTTTCTATATTGGGTCAACATCTTGTTCAAAAAAGCACCATATTCTTCACTACAGCTAGTAATTGTGCATTAACTTTAATTTCTCACCTTCAGTGTTGTTGCTCCAATCCTTCGGGAAGGAACAGGAGGCAATCTTGTGCCCGGCTTGCAGTTGTGCCCACACAGCAGACTCAGCCAGCTGATCTGAATGCCACTCACATATGCCAAGCTTAAAACTGGAAGTCTGCAGTGCTAAAAGACAATCACTTCTTAAGAGCTCATTATTTATGAGACTACTTCCTACTACAAACATATGAGTATTAAACTAATTGACAACATTTCTGTCTCTAGTTACTTCAAAACCATTACTGAGTGCTGTCTAGTACTTCAGGTTGCCATCATTAATGATATTATTTTTAAAAAATAATCATTCCTTAAAGAAGAATGCTTCTTTCAGAGCAGTAGAGTGTTATTTATGTCAGCCAGTCTATGCAACCTTCATGAAATCACTTCCATGGAGATAGTTGCCAGGAAACATAAAAATTACATGTCATAACAAAAAATACCTGTTTACTTTTCTAGATGATAGCTACAGAAAAATCACTTCTGAGAGGTTAAACTCAGCACCATCTACATAATATTTGCAACAGAATGCTTTTTCTAGAACCAAAATGTTTCTGAATACATCACCAGATATTTTCAAGAACTTTTTTTAGGGCAAATCATACCTGTCTAATCTAATGACCTATAATGGAATCACTGCATCAGTGGACAACAGAAAAGATATGGATGTCAACTAATTGAACTTCTAGAAGGTCTCTGATGCAGTCTCCCTCAACATTTTTACTTTTAATTAGAGAGATGGATTTGATGTATGGACTGTGAGATGGATAAGGAATTGGATGGATGTTCATCCAATGGTTTAAACTGTTACAATCAGTTGCTGAACATCTATTTGGAAACCAGTAATAACTGGTATTTCTCAAGGGTCCATATGGGGACCCTTGCGAAACACTATTAAATATCTTCATTATACATAGTGGAACTCAGTGTACCCTCAGGAAGTTTGCAGATTACACCAAGCTGAGTGGTGCAGTTGATAGGCTAGAGGGAAGGGATGGCATCCAGAGGGACCTTGACAGACTTAACTGCTGGGCCCATATAAACCTCATGAAGTTCAACAATGTCAAGTTCAAAATCTTGTACCTGGGTCAGGGAAACACCACTATCAGTGCAGACTGAGGTATTAACTGATCGATAACAGCCCTTCAGAGGACTTGGGGAAGGTGGGTTGAAAAATTGGATGTGTCAGTAAGTTGCACTTGAAGCTCAAAAAGCCAATCACATTCTTGGCTGCATCAAAAGAAGTATAGCCAGGAAGTCAACAGGTTCTTCACCTCTACCCTGCTCTCTTAACACCCCACTTGACATACTACATCCAGCTCTGGGTAACATAAGAAAAGATGTTGACCTATTAGAGAGCATCAGAGGAGAGCCACAAAAACTAGAGGGCTGAGGCACCGCCCCCTGAAGAAAAGCTGAGAGAGTTGGGGTTGTTCAGCCTGGAGAAGCCTCCTGGGAGATGTTGTGGCTTTTCAATACTTAAAGGGGGCCTGTAAGAAAGATAGAGAGACCTTTTTATCAAGGTCTATAGTGACAGGACAAGAGGCAATGGTTTTAAATTGAAAGAAGATATATTTAGATTGCATATGAAGATTTTTCAATGAGAGGGTGGTGAGACACTGGCACAGGTTGACCAGACAAGTTCTGGATACCCCATCCCTGGAAATGTTCAAGCCCATTGCTCTATGATAATGGAAATGCCATTTCCTAATATTATTGCAGGGAAAAGGCAATATTCTTGTTAAAAAAAACCTTAAATATCATTGAGGGTATCTCAGAGAAAATATGGAGATTCCTAATAGTACAGATAAAAATTTTGTATCAATATACACAAACATTACTGCTCACTGCATCTCAGAGTTACTGTTATTCACATAACTAACATCTCAGTGAAATGTGCTGTCCAGCTGATGCTACTAACTTCTCTTTTCTTCCTTTCCCCAGTGTTGCATGAACACGTGCACTTTTTTCAAACTGTGTGTATTAAGTGAGAAGAGCTTGAGAAAATCTTATTTCCCATGGAAAATTAGAAATTCTAAAATGGTCCAGAAAAGGACAGATTTTGTCAGCATCTGAAAATACTTACCAATACACTCAGAAGGAATCAAGCTCTTTTAATACTTTTTAATTATTGAAACAAAACATTTTGGTTCTTTCTGGGTTTCTTAATATAGTTGTAAATATTTCTGATGTTGTTTGTTTGTTTTGTCAATACCTCAGTCTCTTGGGACAAAATTCCCATTTTGCAGCTCTTAATTCTGCAGCATGTCAGACAACAGTAAGATCAGTAGTTTGGTTCTGCATCTGTGATATTAAAGGCCACATCTTTGCATAATTACAATTGACTACAGAATTATGTTTGAGATTTTTTTTCAGTTGAAATACATACTGGATTTTTGGCAAAATTTATACGTTGCAAATAATAAATATATAATCACCCCAATTTAAAAAAATAAATAAAAAAAGCAACTTTGCAGAGAAGGCATACCATTTTTCATTACAAGTGACTTAAGGAGGACAAAAACCTCATTCTCTCTGCTAGCATTCCACTTTCATGACTTGGGGATCTCTGCTTTCACCCTTATGGCAAGATCAGAACAACAATTAGTGAGGTTCTTGATGTAGATAATTAATCAGGAGTCAAGACGGAGTTCTGCAGAGCAATCAGACACTTGAATAAGACTATCAAAGCTTTTGAATAGGTCTACTAAAGGTACCATTAAAGGATATTTTCTGTTGCATATAGTTTAGAGCATAACTTTAATATTTTCTTTTTGACAGCTATAGTATTCTTATTTAATAAAAAGCTGTGGTGGTTTTGAACAATAAATGAAACAATTTGACAGCTGTTGGGAAAATTAAAAACTGCAGCGTATCTTAAATTGCTATACTGAAGATAGGGTTTTAATTTGTTGAGTAGCTTTTTAATAGATAAATTTTACTGTCTAGCAAAACTGGACAGGACACTGAAGGCTGGCAGTTTGAGAGACAAGGAAGGGATAGATGGGAAAAAATAACTTAAAACTTAACAAAATCACAGTTATATTTAGCCATCACAGTTTGTATCAAGAAACTCCTGAAAGCAAAAACACTTAAGCTGTTTTACTCATGACTCTAAAAGCAGTCATATTAATTAATACAAATGCACAGGTCATTTCTTACATGCATTTACACTGGATAAATGAAGGGCACATTAAAAACGCAAATTTTAACTGCAAATTCCATGCAATTAAAGTGGTCTGCAATTAAAGTGGTCTTCATTTAAAGTCTTCTTATACATACATCCCATAAGAACTAGACAAAAAACTTTCAAAGCGAAACAACCATTAGTCTGACCTTTTGTTTTAATTATTGGAAAAAAAAAAAAAAAAAAATCAGTGAAACTCCTTTCCAGGCATAAAATGAAGATCCTTTGACCCTTCTTTTGGCTGCTGTGAGCAATTTAGATGCCCCCTAATGAAGCTGACTTTTCCCTATAGGGAGGCACAGAATAAGAACTGGTTCTTATTAGAATATACCTGAGGTACTAAACAATCATAGAACAGTTTGGGTTGGAAGCAACCAGCCCCGAGGCTGGGGGATCCAAAACTTCTCAGGGCAACCTGTTGCAGTGCCTCCCCACCCTCACAATAAAGAACATCTTCCTAATAGTGCAGCAGCTCTATTGTATGTCACAATACAGGCAGTAGTTCAACAGCTGCCATGTATGAGATTTATAAGTTCTGGTAAGTACACCTAGTTTCTGTTTCAATTTTTTTCCCCCCATTTTTTTTTTTTCCCAGCTCTTTCAGCCTTTTAGCTGATTTTGTTCCCCATTTTTTGTTTACTTTAGAAACGCTTTGTGAGAAAAACCCTATACATTTGTACAGAGGGATTTCTATCCTCCTGTAGGAACTGGTAAAGCAATTATACAGGTTGCTGGAATAATTTTTTCAAAGGAGGGATATTACAAACTTACACTTGTTCATAGACAAGTATGCCCAAAGTTTTAAATTAGTGTCCTTCCTCATTTAAGTAGTTCTGCCAGAAAACATCTCCAAAGTAGAGAAGCAAGATAGGCCCTGTCATGAAAATGGTTCTAAAACATTTGCTTCTATATTTCTCCATTGAAAGAAAATTGAAACATGGGAAAACTTACATGACCAGTTTAGTTACCTGAAATTTCAGTTCCCCAATATATATCCCCTTTAAAATAAATATGTATGCCTGCCTGAATTATCACACTAAGGTTTGCTCTTACTGCGATCTGCCTAAAACACTAAGTTCAGCACTCTTGTATGTTAAAAAGTGCATCTATTACCAAGAGTTTCCCCTACTGGGAAACCTAGAGAGCTTTATTTTAGACAACAGCACACAAAAATCAACCATGTAACCTAGCTTGATCTGCATCAAACACTGCATTCCATACCTCAAGCTAAATTTAAGACTGAATCCGCAGTGCCTGTGCTAAGACTTCAAAGCAGGAAAACAAGAGTCACTTTGAAACAGGACTGGACTCACCTGAGGATGTGACGTGGGTGCCACAGTGCAATTGCCTTGTGTAATACAGAGAAGCAAGCAATCTAGCTTATGCTAGGATAGGTAGCATTCCTTTCCCATGAAAACACATTGGGTTGAAAAAATAAATAGGAAATGTTTTGTGAAAAAAACCCTACACACAGAGATGGTCTGGCTCCAGAGCTGACTAGTCTGACATTACAGATCTTGGAACAGTACAGCAGAACAAAATAGCTACACTACCCACCATATAGCTAAAGATCAGGATTCTCACACATTTTAAAAAAATATGTACAAATTCTTGGGGAATCTCCCTAAAGTCAGTCCCAAAACTTTTCCTGAGCTGGCTGATCATAGTTTGGCCAATGCCAGCAGATCTCTTTTGCCCACTTAGGCCTTGGTGCTCTCCTTGCGGCAGGAATTTACACTTACACTGTACCAGATTTCTTAAGGCATTTACTGTCATAATTTTTGGTTAGATGAGATAAGACAGATGATGGTTTCAAGGGAATGAAAATGAGCCAGATAAAAACAGAGTTAAGAAAACTTTTGAATGCCAAAAGGTTTTTCTTTGCATTTTCTCCTCTAATCCAAGTGAAAGACAAAGTAAAATGATCTGAATCCTGAAAAACAGGTGTTCTTACCACACTCCAGAGAGCAGCCTTCACTGAAAGTGATATCATCAATGGCAACAGTTTCATCTTGTCTCTGGGTCTCCACCATCCCCCTAAAGATAACCTGCAGAGATGAACAGCAAATCAACAAGAAATGGCATTCATCAGTGCCACAGACAAAAGAAAAGACAGCCTTCCAAGATATGCCAGTCTAGTCCATAGTTTGTTAGAAATATGAGAACTGAAATCACTCAGAAATTCTGTAGGATTACCATTCTAGCTTGTCAGCACAGATGCATAGTCTAATCATCCAGCTCAAGAGTGAAATACTATTTAACAGGAAAGATCTGAAAACAACAATAATGAATTAAAATCAAAGCAAAAATCCCTACAGTTAAGAAATACAAAGGAGTTTGTGTTTTATGAAGCCATTATTCCATCAGAGACTGGAAATATGAACCTTTTCTGGTGGTTTGCAGAATTAATCAGAGACCTGAACCAAGCCAGAGCAGCAAGCACCATTAGTTAAAAGCCTTTCATCAAGTTTTTAGCCAAAAAAAACACGAGGAGTATTTAGTCAACTGTTATTCTGCTCTAATGTTACAACAGCATCTTTTTTCCCCCCTAACGAAGTCGTCTATATGCAAAAAGTCACAAATATTTTATATTGCTATCTTGAGGGCAGATTTCAATCTATATTTGTGAATGCAGATAGTACCACAATTTTTCTGCAAGTGGTGGTGAAGGAGACTGGTCAACCACAGTTCTCCAAAACCCAACCAAATCAGATATACTGAGCTTGCCATGTATTGAGTAATTAAAACAGTGGTAATCTTTGCATTTCAGAATTCTGTACATGTGGAAATTTTTGAAAGCCAAAACTAAATCCCCTCTTTCAAATAGATAATCAAGACCTTTTTATTTTCTCCTTAAGTAGGGAGGCAAAACTTAAATTTGCAACATCAAAATCAGCAAAGAAAATAAGCAGCAGAGGTTGATTTTAATTAAAATCTCCCTTCAACTGTGATTGCAAAACTGACAAAAGAATTCAAGCACTATCTCAAAATGTCTACACCTGAAAACCCTTTTTTTCGTATTCATTTTCTTCCATGTAAATATTAACCATCAAAATGTTATCTTGAAAAATGCCACAGGTAGCCCAGTGGGCTAAAGATCTTGTCATATTAAAAGAACAAGTGCAAAAGGGCAAGTAAAGTGCATTCACTCGTATGAACAGCATCTTGCAAGTTGTCCCTGAAGGAAAAATTAGCAGCCAAAGAAAGTCTGCTCAGCTTTAGGCTCTAGGTTTCGAGAGGTGCCCAGCTACATTTCTTTAGCCGATTGCAATGGTTGCTGCGGTAAGTTTGACACATGCCTCTTTAAAGCTGGACTGTACCCACTCATCAGTTCACTTTATACAGGCCAAAGGATAACAAGGTTTGAAAGCAATAATCCAATTAGAATTTGATCCAGCAATTTAGTGGAAGACAATACCATATTATAATTAACCATTCCTAGAGTCTCTCAATTTTCTAAACAACATGAAGGATGAAATAATAGATCTAGAAGTAAACCATTCCAGTAAAATCTCAGATTGCTATACATACATTCATATCAGGTAGAGGTAAGTTATTGACAAGTAGCTACATCAATACTTGCATTGAATTAGGTACAGGTATTTCATGACAAACACTTTCAATCAAGGTTGAACAGGCAAATATTACTTCAAAAATCCAGATCTTGTTGGATGCTGTAGACCGATGTTACCTTTGCAAGTCAAGTATTTATATTACTCACGTTTATTGAATGATTAATAATTAATGATGAATAATTAATACAATATTAGCAAGTTTCTTAGACTCTACACTGTATGTCTGTCCTTCATGGGCTTCCCCAAGGCAAAGATTCTTCTTCAAAGCATGCTTTGAAATAATTAGAAATATATAGCCGATTTCTTTCCTATCTTACCATTCTACCCCAAGAAACCTTCTACCTCCCCAACCCACAAAGTTGTGACTTCCTTGTCAAACATTTCTAACATCTTTAAACATTCCTAATTGAAGTCTTCAGAGAGAGATTGGGATGTACCAGCCATTTATTGTCAAGGTTTGATCTGGTTTTCGTGGGTGGTTCATAAACAGAGTTTGAGTGACACGGTTTAGTGGGAGGTGTCCCTGCCCATGGCAGGGGGGTTGGAACTAGATGATCTTAAAGTCCTTTCCAACCCTAACTATTCTATGATTCTATGAGGTTGTGCTCTCATTCCTTCAGGTTTGTGTGCTTTTCACTATAACTTCTATAGGAGGAAATGCCTCTGATTTTCTTCTCCCCACTTTATCTCCAGTGTTATGCATAATAGTGAGTATACATCATCCACAATACTATAGCCCTAAGTTACATTTGTTATACTAATGTTTTATGTAAAGGCACATGTAAAAACATTTAAGTAAGTAGACTATGACACTTGCATGGTTTTCCAGCCGTTTTAAACGAAAATCATATGTATGTGCTCCCCGATCAAGGTTCAAAGCTACAATGAGTAGATAAAGTGAAGCATTTGTCATCTGAAGCATGTCGCACGTGTGAGATATGAACAGTATCTTACAGTGTAGAATGGTATTTCCCCCCTAAATTAAACCTTGAATTTATTGGTACGGTTAGATCGCATCTAAGGGAATACTGTATTGAAAGTAAGGACCCCAAGTATATCACCTCTATTGGCAAGTAGACAGTTTACGGTGCAGTGGGAGGGATTATTTTATTTAATGTGCATGCACAAGTTAAACAAGGCTTGTCATTAGTTTTACCACACCAAGAGAAAAGAAGCAGCAGCATTTGTTAATGGCAACTATGAACTTCCAAATGGCTTCCCTCCCTTTTACCTCATGATAATGTGCTCCATTTACAAGTATTTAGGTTTGAATTATTAGAAACCCCACGATTTAGAAACCATCTAACAAGTGCAATTTACAGCAATCTCAATTTACCAACCTCATACTTTTCAGTGCTATTGATTGTGATGGTATTTGCTTTCCACTGATTTTGCAATTCTCCTGAAACTTGCCAGATATTTGTAATAATATCTTCAGCGTGTTTCTGAAGCCCCACCATCAGTGTTCCATTCATTTGGCTGATCCAATAATGAAATGTAATCTAAGACAAAAAAGGTTCAATTATTCCAGCAAAGTACTGTGACAAACAATGAAATTAAAGGACTATGCATTGAAATACCTGGCAAAAATGTTCTTCATTAGTTGGAAGGAAAACATTGGTCCTTAAAGTTGCAGAAGAGGATCGTGTGTCAGAGGACAATGAGAGGAAAGAAGCTATTAAAAAGAATAAAAAAGCAATCTTAGAAGTTTGGAGAAAAGTTATGTTAAATATAACAGTAAAACAAAAAGTGGCTATAAATTAATAACTAAAAAACCAGTTAGCTTTTCCCCAGAAAAAAATCATATGACACTTGTAGCTATTTGCGTGCCAAGCTTTTGTTTATTTTAAATATTGAGATAGTATTGTTCCACATTCCTGATGAAGTGTCCAATAGGGTTCCGAAACATTTCATGTGCTGATGGCTTGAATACTTGGTAAGTGCAAAATTTTGTGACAAAATAAAAACTGACTCAGGAAGCTGATCAAAGAGCTTACGCTCCAATTACTGAACAGATCACATATTCCATGCCCAAACAAAAAACTGTTTTGACAAACAATGCAGTTTTATTACAACACTTCAAGTCTCTAAGGAAGTGGTGGAAGATGGGAGAGGAGGCTATGGTGTTAATGGTGTTCTGTTCCACAGGAGATGGGTCAGTTTTTTGGCTGCTCAGAAAATTGCCTCATTGCAGAGAACAGGTTGTGGCATCCCTGCATACACTCCAAATATAAAAAATTGTCTTCAGAATCTTCTCACTACCATTAAAGATACCATTATCTTTCCATTTACAGAAAACAAGTCTAAATCAAAGCTTTGCCTTACTTGGAAACGTAACAGCTGAACAAGCTAGTGAAATATGCTTGTTGCTATGCCTTTTGACTGACTGTGTCAATTCCTGACAATATTGTTTCAAATCTCCCAAAAGATAAATAGCAACCACCCTATTTTAAGATATCAAATATTTTAGGATTTCAAATACTGCTAGTCAAAATTTTTCTCTTCCTGAGCATGAAAATTTTGGAGATGTTAAAGGATACAAGGCAGTAAATAAAAAACCTAGGATTTTGTGGTTTGTTTTTTGGTTTTTTGTTTTTTTCTTTTTTTTTTTTTTTGGGGGGGGGGTTTGTTTGTGGGTTGGTTTTTTTTCTTTTTTGTTTGTTTTGGGGTTTTGCTTTGGGTTTTGTTTGTTTGTTTTGGTTTTTGAAACCCTCTGACATGACATGATTATGTAAGTGAAAGCAGAAAGATGAAGGAGAAAAGAAAAGTTAAGTTGGACTGAAGGAATAATAATAGTAATAATAGTAAAGTCCTAAAAGTAAAGATTATTACAGAAACCAAGTATCAGAAGACAGGCAAAAACATCTGAATATTTCATTTATAAAACTGTGCCCACCCTGACCTCTCATCCTTGCACAGAACTGACAAGTCACTGACAAAGGACCATAAAACTAGCTCAGTGCTGGACCCAGTTGAGCTTTTCCCACAGAAGAGCATTCTGCAGCCTGCTATCAGAGCACTGGCCATGCTACTGCTAGGTTTTAGGCCTTTCATGACTGTACACACAACATTTTCAGAGCCTGCCAGCTGCAAGGATATTCTTCCTACCCACAACAGAGGGCTTGGTACTCCCTGACTCCAGTGTGTTTCAGTGAGTTCCAACTTCCATAATTATCGAACTTTTTTTAGTTCCCTAAAGATAAATGTGTAAAAGTCAAACAAGGTCAGATTTCACCTGCCACAGGAATTTTAAGTCTTATACACATAGGGCAGAGATAGTAACTTTAAGAAATTCCTTGAACAGTGATTTTACATTAAACCTCTGCATACATAACCTGGTTTTACTAATTGAAAGCTGTTATGTTTTGGTTTTAGTTTTGTTGTTAGCTTGGTTTTGGTTTTTCTACGTGGTCATTAAAACCACTTTTCTTGTTCAACTACATTTTCAGCTAAAAGAACCATGAGAAGAGACAGAGCTAAACAATCATGTTGGGTTTGAGTAAATGATTACATAAATCAAAGGATTTACATCTACCAAGTGATCTTTGCTCTTCTGCTTATGTGTGTGCATTATCCTGATGGCAGGAACTCTTCCCTTTAATACTCTGCCATAGAGTATACTCTGCTCAGTTGTCACCATACAATATAATTTATTTTTTAAGCAGGAACCAACATAAAACTGATTACACAATCTGTTGAGTCACCAGCAGTGGGAAAACTTGAATAGCTGCTGTAAAAACATAAATATTTCCTAGGTGGCTAAAACCAGCATTCAGAAAATGACAGTACAGTTTAGTCATTCTGTAGGTGGAAAAACAAAATAACCAAATACATTTAAATCTCCTTAGCCATTCAGTCCACAATCTGAGTACACAGCCTCTTAGAAAAGCTGAATAGGTATAAGTATTCAAGCCTTCTATTAACTGATCAAAACAACTTACATTAATATGGCTACCACACAATTCAGACCTGGAAGGTACAATGGTGTCTGAGCTCCCAAAACAAGTTAATGGGAAGATACAGGTGACTGAGCTGTTTCCTTCCTCTGTAACAAACACTTGCAAATTGATGGTTTTGCTAGCTTTAGGTGTCTGCGTAAGTTAAGTTTTCCCCTTGCTACCAGTTCTTCGCAGGATAAGGGTAACATTTCTTATTGTTTATAAGCAAGAATATCTTTCAGGTCTTCACTACGTTCTGATGTGGTGTATACTACCAATTAAACAGAAACCCTAGAAACTACAACTAGAGTAAGACTGTTGCCTAGTTAGCTAATTTTGACTCTACTAAGGAGTTTGCTATATATTTTATTCCATAGTATTTGTCTCTTATCTGCTACTTGATGATAACAGCTGTTATTATTTTAAAAATACTGTTTCACATCTGACATACTTGAAATAAAGCTTGTGTTTATGAAAAGGGTTTGGTAGCTACTCAAATTTTTATGCTAGTATCATCTTAAATCAACATTTATTTAAGAGCAACCTTATTTTCAGCAGCAAGGTACATACAGCAGGAGGTACTCGAGTGCTATATGCAAGCAAAAAATTAAATTAGAAGCACATTGCATAAAGTTTCCTAATTATAGACCATCATGAAAATTGTCAGCTGTGGAATGAGAACTTGCAGGAAAACAGTGAGGTTTTCTGCTGATTTTTTTTTTTTTTTTTTAATTCTGTGCTATTTTAATTTTTCTGATTTCTAAGCAAGTTTTCCACCTTTAAACCAGCAATTTACATTAATCATTATATGGAACTTTGGTAGCTTATGCAATGAATAGGAGGCATTGCTTGCTTCAAAACAGTACAGATTTCCACACTCCCAGATAATCATAGGTTAGGAATGAGATAAAAAACACTTAGGCTATTCAGTCTCACAACGACACTTTCATCCCTATAAGGTCATATTCTTGTACATTCCCCAACATCACATGCCTACCTTCAGGTGCTTGTCCTCCTATTGAAGCACTCCTTGCACCCAGGAGAGGTGAGAATGAGTTGGTAGGGATAAAAAGAATGGAAAATATGGAGAAGAGAATTGAACAGTTTTGTGAGATTATTTCAACCAGCTCACATCTCTACTGCATTATTAGAGGTCTCCATCAAATTCTTTCCCTCCTTCCTTGCTTTCTTGTAAACAAGCCTTCTAACAGCTTTGGAAAGCAGGAGAGTACTTGCTGTAGCTAAAAAAGTTGGCTCAAGTTAGCTAAAAATGTATGAAGAAAATCACGTGTTACAGAAGGAACAAAACAGGTTTTGGAAAGCAGGGTTAAACTTGGCAATTGGAAAAGTTTAAGACGCATATTTTGTCTGAGAAGAAAAGCTTGTTCTGGTTTTGGCTGGGATAGAGTTAATTTTCTTCCTAATAGCTGTCATTTTCACTTTAGTCTAAGAACAATGCTGATAACACACAGAGGTTTTAGTTGCTAAGTAGCTCTTACCCTGATCAAGGGCTTTTCAGTCTCACAAGAAGCCAGGAGGAAGCTGAGACAGGACATCTGACCCAAACTAGCCAAAGGGGTATTTATACCACAGCAAGCCATGCCCAGTATACAAACTGGAGGGAGTCACCCAGGAGGGACCAGGCTGGATATCAGTTAGTGGGTGGTGAACATGTGGCTGCGTGGTATTTAGTTGCCAGCTGGGTTTAAACCACAACACAGGGACAATTAATTACTTAGTTGAGAGACAGCCTTTGATGTGAAATGAAACTGTAATAAGATTTAGAGAGGAGCTGGCTCAAAAGAGGCTCTTCCTATCCACAGATCCAAAGTAATTTTCTCTCAAAGTATTTGAAGCAGTAATATTAGTCACAGATAAAGATACACACACTTGGATTCACCAATCCAAGAAGAGATGAAAGCAAGTCTCAAAATTGGGACCCAATACTAATTTCTAAACTTGGCAATCATCAAGTCAAATGATTACCCTATATCTCCCAAACAGGCAAAGGTCACTCAGGCAGATAAACGTTACTGTTAATGACTGATTACTTGGCTTCTCCATGATAACAAAAGTAGCTTTCTGGAATACAATAACTTTTTTCCTGGAATTCTGGGTTAATGTAATTACGACCACCCAAAAACCTGGACACAAGTGCTCAGAAAACATGCAGCAGAGTACAATTGAACTATCAAGAAATTAGTAAATAAGCAATACAGAACTACATAATTTGTAAAAGCCCATGGTTCCTTCAAAGGACATAAGGATTCTTACCACTGTCATTCCCATTGTGGTCAAAGTATGGTGGTCCCACCCTAGAGAGGCCATTTCTTCTTATCCATCCAGGCTGTGAGTTCAGCTCACGAAGAGCTTTGCATAGGTCACTTTCAAAGTCACACTTAAACGAGGAACCTGAAGTGAAGCAAAACAAACAATCTAAACCTCAAAAACAGAAATAAAGTGGCATGTTCTCACCATCACTTGTTATTTAATTAGCACACCAGAAACACTCCAAACAGCTCCCTAAACAAGTGAGCAGCAGCAGCAATTTTAAATCATAAAAAAGAAAAACAGAGCAACAGAACAGTGACAAGAGAATGAACATTGAAGAAGGAAAAAAAACCACAAAGAAAGAAATAAAAAAAAAACCAAACCCAAAAAACAAACCAAACCACCCACCACCAGAACAAACCACCAAGTGCCCCCACCTTAAGCCAAACCAAACTAGTCTGTTTATATTATATCACTATAACATATGTTTTTTCGTTTACAAATACATGTGCAGCTACCTACTTGTAGGAAACTCTCTAAATTAGCATGGTTTGTATGCAAAGACTGTTCTTAAAAATACACTGCAGGTATTGGCCAAAGAATTTCATTATCTCCTCTGTTTATCCAGCGTTCTTGTGCAGAAAAACAGACTTGACACTAAGAAATAACCAGCAAAACCAGCTGAATAGCAGAAATGTTTGGAGTTTTTATTCCACTGCTGTTTATTTCACCATTTTGCAGTATGCATTTTTAGGAACTTGGAGTATAAACTCAATTCCAGACACCATCACCCCTCTCCATGGCATCATAGCAGAAAGGCCAAGGCTCTCATCAGCTGACATACAAAGTTTACCAGTGCTCATTGCCTTTGCAAAGCTACTGCATTAAAGCACAAACCACACTGTTCAGAGAAGAGTTGAAACAAGCCCTCAGAGCAACATAGTCTCGCCCTTTGCTTTTTCTCTGACCTTGTTTTTTCCAGTGCACATGACATGGTGGGGAAGAACTGCTTCTCTCCCTTGCACATCCCCCTGTGGGGCAGCACAGGTTAGAATAGAGATGCAGAACTTGTCTGTCTGACACAGAACCCAGTTTGATGTACTTCTTCATTCAGCGAATTTGAGGCAAGTATGGGACCTGATGAAGAATTGCTTACTGGGAGAGAGAGAGACAGATGTTTGTTTCTGCTCTTCTATTAGACAGCCCTTTTTACATCACATCCAATCTGAATGAAAGAGCTTACATGTGCCTAAGAGGCTGGACAGCCCCATTACTTGAATGTCTAACCAGACACAACTTCATCCAAGAATGGCTAGTGTGTGGGACTGTCTCCACATTTCACACATTGCGTGGAAACTTTCAGTTCACCTGCATTTTCTCTTGCACAGCAGAGGAGAATGGGTTGAGACTGTCTTTAAATCAAGATTCTGGATAGACATGAGAGCTAGAATACCTTCATGCTCCTCTCAAATTGGTGCACACTCTGGGCCCCTGCTAATGCTTTTTACTTATTCTGTATTATCACAGTTCACTAATCATTTTAAATAAAGTTGCTACTGCAGCATTTATAGTCACACTATATGATGTTCAATTTCATAGCTTTCATATTCACATCAGCTTACTGCAACAATTAATTATAAGGTGAGAGGAGAAAATAGATAATTCACATAACCATTCCAGACTCAAGTTAATGTACGGATAGGTTGGTTCATCAATCAACTGTTTATTGCGGCTTTTATTTCTTAGCTTTTTAAGTGGTTGAAAAGCATGTCATTTTCTCATCAAAATCAAAAGAGGTATATCTGCTTCACATAACATGAAATGCACCAGATCAGTTTCAATATTTCCTCAGGAATTTTCTCATAGCTGAAAAAAATTAAAATCAGTATTTACAAATAGCAAAAAAAAAAAAAAACCAAACCCAAACAGGAACTTTTTTCCAAGATGGTATTCATTTTCATGGAAAATATAGCTTGAAAGCAAACCACTGTAAATTTGCTGGAAGATAGATTTATAAAGACAAAGTCACTGCTTAGTGATCAAAAGGCCAGAAGGAAGAAATGTGTTCTAGATAAGGATGTTCTAGATATTTTCTTGCAGAATTTCCTGTGAAGAAAATAAATATTTAAAATAACCACTATGGAAAAATTCCAAGTGGCACAGAAGCAAACTACAGTTTAAGGTTCTATTTCAAGTGTGCATGCATATAAAATCTCAGCTTGGGATATTCTGAGAGCAAAATATTTTTAAGAGTACTTAGTTATCATTCATCCCCTGGTGAATATTTTGCAATGGTTGTTCAGAGATAAGAGTTACTGTAGGGTTTATTTGTCTTCTTTTCTAATGCTATGGCAAAGCACAAGCCAACCATGTATGAAGTCTAAAATGCCAATATAAACACACCATCTGAAATTTCAACTTGATATATTTTCACTGCAGAAACTTCCTTAAACCAGAGTACAGCCCAGAGAAAGCAGCAGGGACCTGTCATGAACATGAGACTGGAGAGCTGAAACCCAAACAGAAAAATAATTTTGCAATGATCCCAAATCAGAGGAGTGGGTGGTAGCAGGATGAATCTTCAATTTGACACCCTGATTTGTATCTTTATGTCTGACAGACAGCTTATCTGCTGGAATAATCCAGAGCATTACCCAAGCAGCCCAAGCATCCACAGCCTGTCACTCAGAGCCTAATCCCACACCTCATGTTCATCCATACTCAAATAAAACATTATTTGGCATCTAGGTCTTTCACAGAGCTCATAGGCTCATTTTTCTAAACTAGTCTTTGGAGCAACATTTAATTTCTGTACTTCTAAAAGAGCATTTATCTATACCAGTATTCCCTCAACAAAAAAGCGTAAAAAGACTCCATAAAAATTAATGAAAGAAGGTATCTCTTGCTGCATATTCTGCAGTCATAATAGAAAGTTCTGCCTGGAGAAACACTTTCTAGCAAAATCAAAAATAAGCACATTAAGGATTTCAAGGCTATGCAGTGAAACATAGCATAACCATCTCTTTTGGTAACAATAAAAATACACATTAATCTGAGACATATTAGTCACACATCAAGGCATTCAACAGGTATAATTTCCAGCCATTGGCATTTAATATATCTTAGTACAGCACAAGAAAGTTATGAGATATACTGATATCCAATACAGCTTTTTTAATTTCTTTTTATCCCTTTGCAGATAGGAAAAGTATCCTAGAGTTGACTCTAGACTCCTATTGCAAACATATCTGCATCATATTTGAATAAAACATCAAATCAGATGAAAACCAGATGTACCTGGGCACAAAATTGTAGTTTGTGGAACCTGGATTTAAGTTACTGCTCTTTCTCGCAGATTTCAGCTGAATTCAGTGATCACTAACATGCTCTAATTAACATTTTTCAGTGTGCGCAGATGCACACAAGCTCACCTAAAGACAACCTACTTAAAGCCACCCCCATATATGGTAGCTTCCTCTGTTGCACAGCGAGCGCAACAATTCAGGCAAGCTTTAAGATTAGAATTTTTGAGAAATCTCTTCTTCACACTCAAGAACAAAGACTCTCAAAGAGCAGGACTATTTTATGCACTGTAATAATTATATGCACACAAAATAATTTTCAGCATAATTTTATGTTATAGTATTCTGGAAGAAGTAGATTTCTGATGCAAATTTACTCAGACACTAGCAGTTAAAACTCACTGTCATTGCTCAGGTCTTTCCTTTAAGGGAAACATCAGCAACTGTATTCATAGCCTCTGAATGTGACAAAGTTTAAACTAGGATTATCATTTCAAGAGCTGAAGAATTTTTTCCCCTCTAATCTAGACTTAAAATTTTGCTAATGTTACTTATACTTTGGTCTAGGTATTTTGGATGAAAACTGAGTTTCAGCAGAAAATTTTACCACAAATTAAGGAAAAAAGATAATGCTCATTAAATCTCCATTGAATTTATGTGGGCAAGGATGAGGAAACGCTTGCTTTACTACACCACATCCATATGAAGGCTTATAAAACTGTTGCTCTGTATAGAGATTGAAAATTAAGCAGGGAAAGGAAAAAAACAACCGAAGCAGGAAAAAACTGTCTTAAAAAAAAAAACCAAACAAACAAACAAACAAAACCCACAAAAAAAACGAACACCAAACAAATGACAAGGAGAGAAGGATAAAAAAAAGAAAAGTTCTCATATCTCACTTATGAAGCCCACTGAGACTTACCTTGTTTCTCATCACTGCTGTCTCCACACTGGTTGTTGAAAACACACAGTTCCACAGATGGAGCAGAGGAGCCATTATAACCTTGGCATTCACTTCCTGTAGATGACTGAGTATCTGTCAGAGCAAAGCAATATAATGCACAGAAGAATATGAATCTGTTCATGAGCTATGTTACTATCCTAGCTTTCACTTGGAAAAGAATTACTCTATCTGTCTAATACTGGCCATGAAGAGTCTTTGAAAAACCTGTATCTATACACATCTCTGAAAGACTGTTTTAGAACCTCACTTTCCAAATCTGCAGCTTATGGGAAGTATGGCTTATGCAAAGCAGTGACTTTCAACCCAGTGTGTTCTTGGATAATATTTAACTGAATTATAACACTGTTTTATGACTAAAATTTTTGGTGCATGCTATGCAAGTCAACTGTATATCATTAACTTACCAATTGGATTTATTGCCCAATCGTCTACAAATATACTAGATAAGAAAACAACAGGAAACTAGAGTAGAATTACAAAGTGCCCAACATTCATAAAGATATCTCTTCTCTCATAAGGATTTGGCAAATGCTTAAAAAACTTTGGAAGAGTTTACACATCAAATGAAGAAAACAGCTGAGAAATTCCAAGTTGATTTTTTATCAAAGGAATTGGAAATGCCTGATCTATGGAGTTTGAATTTTCAGAGCCTGTAGACATATGATGTTGATAATTGAAAGTGATATCTATTTACTTGGCCTACAACTATAAATAATGACTGAATTAGAGTACCCAGTTGTTAATGGAATCATACCTGCAACCACAATTTGCAAAAACCCATGAAAGGACTGGCTATTAATGATTACTTTTCAAATTACTAGATTCCTTTATTTTCTGGGAAAATAAAAAAAAATATATAAAAATTTGTGTGATACTACTAAGGTTTCCCAAGTTCAGGAAAGGGGGGCTGGGAGAGGGCAGGAAGAGAGAGATGCCGAGATACCTAGGTATCTGAATTCTTATGAACAGTGATTAGTAAGATCATACACATGAGCACGCTCAAAATAATGATTTGCCACCCATTCCAAGAATCCACAGTTAAGGGAAACTTCCATCAATACCAACCCAAATACATTATTCTGCCAACATAGTCTCTGTCCAAGTTTATTTGCCAATCCTACCCACCCCCCCCCCAGTCTGTATAATAATGACTAGTTCTGAAATAGCACATCTAAGTGTGTAGTCAGGTGACAGAGTAGTTCCTTATTAAGCTGTCAAGAAGATTCACACTGTGTAAATATTTACAGTGCATTATATGGTAAACCAGTCAGGGCTCACCCAGAAGAGGTGGACATTACTAAAACATTCTCTTACAAAAAAAAGCCTATCAGTGCAAGAGACAGAAGTCAGCACACTGATTTACAATCCCTTTGATAAAAATCAACTTAGAATTTCTCAAGTGTGTTTCACTGAAACACAGCAGTTCTGACAAAGCTTTTACATGGATAAACTGATTACACTGATGTTCTCTAAACTGAGGAGGAGTGGGGGAGAGATACTAAGTCAGTCAAAAATGTCAACCTTGTGAGAGATTAGATCAACTTGCTTCGTTCAGTCTAACAACACAAGAAAACAGCAAAATGATATTAATGAAGTACCTTAATAGTTCCCAGGGGAAGGAAACATAGTAGGAAAGTGAACAGATGATTACAAAAGTTAAAGGATGGTATTAGCCCAAGGGTAATGACTGCAAAAACTAGACAAAAATAGGCTGACAAGAATGCAAGACTGGCACACCTTGAATAGGAATAGTGGAATGAAAATATGTCTAACTGCTTTTGTGACAAAGTTGTATGACTTACTAAAAGAATCATGTAGTTGCCCAAGTGGCAGCTTGTAATATGTAACTGATGCCAACAGAGATTTCCTCACCTATAAGTTCCCAAGATCAAATATCTGTAACACAAACAGCACTGCATCTACCTCCAATTTGGCCATTAGCCCTGATGAGCAGAATTAAAACAAGGTGCTGACAAGGAAACAGTGGTGTAGTATCTACAGAGACAACCTATGCCTGGAAGCATATCCATCATTGCAGATCCATATTTTCTAATCTAAGAAATGTCTTCTCAGGGTACAGAGACTGCTACTCCAACATCGTCTAAGGCTCACAGTTCAAGGTCTGATGCAACTTCCTATTATCTGCAGCACCAGAGGCAGACATATGTTTATTGTATAAAGGTATCACTTCTGCCTAGAAAGCATTTTCCAGCTCATTTTGTTCAACTACACCTTTTTCAGCACTATCATTCTACGGTCATCATTTTAACATCCTCAGGCCATAGACCTGATTGGAAAAATTCCTGAAGAAAAGCAGCGCTACTAATAAATTGATTAAGAGTTCATTGATATACACACACATAAATATATATATGTGTATATCTCAGAGTTCATCAAGAACTCATACCATTGAATTGTTTGCTTCCTTTCTATAAATATAGCTTAGATTAAAATCTTACACAAAAAAACCCCAAACTACTATTCCATATATCATATTACTACATTTGTAAAGGCTTAACTATTTTGGGCTATTCAGCTGCTTTTTTCCTATTTTCTCCAACATATGATATTTCATCTTATTGTTTTTCCTTAAATCTTCTAAAACTCCTCCTCACACTGTTGTACATCACAATGACATTTCCGTGTCTTTCAGCTTTCTCCCATTTTATTAAAACTTCTGCAACATTCTAAGTTGTTCTCCTGCTCTGTCTGTAGCATAAAATTTGTATACAAGCTCTGTAAGAGGGTAATCTTTAGCAGAAACTGGTATCCATTTCTATTATGCTCTAAAACCTTAATAACAAAAAATTGCACAACCCAAAACAATTCAGGATCACCATAAGATTTGTTATAAGTGGAAATATTCTAAAAAGTCTTCAAATACTCAGAAAGCATTTGGGGTGTTATCCAAGGATTGTGGGGGGGAAAGGAGGGGTAAAAAAAAAAAACAACAAACCAACACACAAACAAAAAACAAACAAAAAACCCCAACACAATTCATACCCAAAACCAAAACCCAAAAAATATTTCATTGAAGATCTAACAAAAAGTGCAAAATCAAAGAAAAGGTATCTTTTTTGCAAGTGTGTGGCTACGTACAAGTAGGGAGAGCTCAACAAGTGCAGCAAGTCAGCCCTCTTGTCAACTAACACCACCACCACCAGATTTTCATAGCTCTGAGAAACATGTAGACAAAAAGATGGTCAAGAAACAAAAAGACTTGCAGGGTAAAATCTAAAGAACAAACACTTCAAGTACTGAATCACAGGCACCCTGAAAGCAGAATCAGGATCTAGAAAAGGAGGAGCAGAGAGAGAGAATTAAGATGTATAAAGCAGTAAAAAGATGCGGGATGTCAGAAAAGCATAAGCATAGGCAGTTATCAAAGGGGTTTTTTGAAAGTGACAGAGAAATCCTGCAGAGAAACTAAAGACTAAGAGGAGAACAAGCAGATTCAGGCACTTTATCTGTTTTGAAAGTTAATTTAGCAAACAAGCAGTTCTCAAAAGGGGGAAAAAAAGTTAAAAACGTGCTTGAATTTACATCAAGGCTGGATTTATCTGGTTTAGCCTAATTAATATCATTTAAGCCAATACAAAATAAATTTGCTGTAAATGAAAAAAGACTGTTCGCTCATCCTTTTCACTTAAGCGAGTTTATTGAAAAAGTTTTAGACACTTAATTTAAGATTTTTTTAAAAGATAAGCCTATGAAGAAGTCCAAACAGGCTCTGAAACACAGCCAGAGAAGTTTTGCACTTTTAATTCTATTTTTCACATCAACAGAAAGTTATCTGCTTAAGCAGAAAATGGATTGCAGTCAGTAATTCTCAGTTAAGTTTTTATAGAGCCAGTTATCAACACATGAAACAGAGGAAATAACTCAACAAATGAGATTAGTTTCCCCATCAAAAAAACAGTGTTCAAATTACGGTGCCACTACTAACTTTTTCAGGGAAAGTATTACAGAATAGAAACCATCTTCAGAGAAATAAAAATTTTATCAAATTTAATCCAACCTTTTAATGACAATATTATAACATTTTTGTATGTAATCAGAGTAGCGAGCATTACAGCATCAGTGTATGTATTTTTAACCTATTTTTGCCCAGTGGAGAAGGACTTGGGGGTGTTGGTTGACAAGAAACTGAACATGAGCAGGCTTCAGTGTGTGCCCACAGCCCAGAAAGCCAACCGTATCCTGGGCTACATCAAGAGGAGCATGACCAGCAGGTCAAAGGAGGTGATCATGCCCCTCTACTCTGCTCTCATGAGACCTCACTTGGAGTATTGTGTGCAGTTCTGGTGTCCTCAACATAAGGAGGACATGGAACTGTTGGAACAAGTCCAGAGGAGGGCCACAAGGATGATCAGGGGACTGGAGCACCTCCCGTATGAAGACAGGCTGAGAAAGTTGAGGCTGTTCAGCCTGGAGAAGAGAAGGCTGAGTGGAGACGTCATAGCAGCCTTCCAGTGTCTGAAGGGGGCCTACAGGGATGCCAGAGAGGGACCGTTCATCAGGGACTAAAGTGATAGGTCAAGGGGCAATAGGATCAAATTTAAACAGGGGAAGTTTAGATTAGATATAAGAGAGAAGCTGTTAACTGTGAGAGTAGAGAGGCACTGGAAGAGGTTGCCCAAGGAAGTAGTAAATGCTCCATCCCTGGCAGTGTTCAAGGCCAGGATGAATGGAGTCTTGAGTGACATGGTTTAGTGTGATGTGTCCCTGCCCATGGCAGGGGGGCTGGAACTAAAGGATCTTAAGGTGCATTCTAACCCTCTCTATTCTATATTGTTGTCATATCTTATTTTCTCCTATTGTACAGTTTTAGTAAACACCATTAATTTTAATACAAACAATCCTCCAAATTTATGCAAGAACAATTTTATACAAGTATTGAGAAAAACATTCAAATTGTACCTTTGCAGTATTCACAACTATTCAACCAAAGCTTCATTTTGAAAGCTCCTTCCCAAAAATATGCTATCTGTGTTATCATAAAATCATTCTAGCTTTCAACTCTCAAATTGGAACTAAACGATGTCTGCAAAGTGGAAAGTCAAGCAATTGCAGTACTCCAAATTGATCAGATTTTAAACAAGAATTGACAGAATTCTTTACTTTGAAGTGGAAGGCAATGACTGCATATCATCTGCTTCCACTTAAGTGATACTAATTCAAGTTAACTTGAAAGAGGACTAAGATATTAATAAATTTGATTAGTATTCCGTGTAAGTGTTCTTAACACCCGTTTCCATTTGCTAAAAGAAATTACTAAAAATAATGAAGAGGTCAAAATCAAGTCTCATATATCCTTCAGTGTACAGCATGAACACCACAGTTACAACTAGTGATGGAAAGATCAGGTCACAGTCCTAGATCATTACAGGCTGAAACAAGGTAACACGGAAAATTTTTGGTTGCATAGTTTCTATCTTTGTAATGACAGACCATAGCACATTTAAGAAGAGATAACAGGTGCTGATAGAAGAGAAAGTAAATAAAATAATCAGTGGGAGACAGAAAAGACTGATCCCCATGTGAACCCTATGCTAAATATTTCTTAGCACCTAGAGTTTGGAGAAAATATTTCAATTCTGAACTGTTAAAGCTCAGTAGAACTGTCCTTTTCTCCCTCAATCCCCGAAGTAAGAGGGGGAAGTACTCCTAATCCATAAAGCAATATCCTTGCAGAAGGCAAAACTATAAATTGGCATGAAGTATCTCTGATTAGGAAAAAATGAAATTTGACCTCCTACGTGCTATATGCTTCTTCAGAGGATTGGAGCAACAGCAGCATAATTATTTTTTCAGCATTTACTTTCCAGTCCAAAAACTTCCAATAGATTTCAGCACATACTGCTTCCAGAGTCTTTTCCAAGTCAATAGGAAATTCTTTCTTCCATCACATTATTATGCCAAGCATTTTGGTTCTGTTTTCTGCTGTAGGCAGCTCCCTGCTCCACTAAGCCCTCTTCAGCAGTAACTAATTTATAAAGTAGCACAAATGCAGAGCTATGGAGTAAAACTCATGGGGCTGGGCCCCATTATGTAACATGCATTTTTACATCATAAGACTAAATGCATTTCACAAGGTGCTTGACTCAAATTAGCTCCAGCCTCATCCAGTGGACCCAAAACACCCATCAAGATGTATTAGGTGTGCTCCTGGAGCTCATTCTCTGCTCTAGTCTCATGCAAAAGTATCCATTTCATACTCTCCATGGCTGCCTGCTCTCCTTTAGGTCAAACTGTGCAGGAATAGTTGGGACCTTCCTTTCAATAGTGCACCCCTTGCTGAAGCAAAAATGCTCTTGTGCTAAGCATGCTTCACGCTCTCCTAACAAGAGCGGTCTTCCCCTTACCCGTAAGAAATATAAATAGATCTAGCTTTCTTGCAAAGTTTGGAGAGAAAATATATTAAAAATTAAACTGGAACCAAACTAAACAGTTCTGCCATTCATCTCAACTGTATACATTTGATGATTCATCTATCCTAACCTTGGTTGCTACAGGCTGAGCCAACAACCAAAGACTTTGCAGGTAGTAGAGGCAGACAAACACTTTCCCAGGGCAAGTCACCCAAAGACATCTATCTCTGAGTGAAACAACTCCTTCAGAGATGTCTGAAGCTTACTCTGGCATCACTTCAAGGTGTGCAAGTGAAGGCAAGCAAATCCTTCCCATGGTCTGCCTGCCTGTTTATGTCTGTTAGCAGATAACATTAGTTAAAAAAAGGCAAGATCAGGGAAAATCTGGAAGAAAACAATCTCCATGGGCTTACCTCCCATAACCAGAGCAAGAATCAACACAACCCAGCATTGCAACTTCAGCAATATTTATCCCTAGTCCTGAAACACGCCCATGTGCCCAAGAGCTTGAAATTAGGCTGTTAAGACCTAGATGGAGTCTCAACAGAGCATATACATTAGTAGCTAGATTGGAAATGAATAAATCTATTCACTAGGTTCTCCCATATTTTTGAATCTGGCTTAAAGACATCTCTGGCATGACACTGGTCCTGAGGGTTTCTCAACAGTCATGCTTGCTTCTCACATACTAGATTTTATCTCTACAAAAAGATACAAGAAGCATGTTACTACAAAACTTTCTTGATCAAAACTCCCATTTACCTCAATTTCCTCATCTGTAAACAGATAAATGGTCTGAAAATTTCTGTATTGCTGTGATGCCTCCTGATAAATAAGACTAAACAGAAACTAATAGACCCAAGTAACTTCACCACTTGTAAGTCAACCTTTAATATAAGGGGAATATCTTGATAATCAAAGAAATAATATTTTGCTAAAAGTGAGAGGGATACTATCAAAATCAGAGCTGAAAAGTAATTGAAAATGTGACATTTTCCACAGAAAATAGGTCCTTCAAAACTTACGTTTAGTGCAATTAATACCATGTTGAACTTTATGCAAAAAAGACACACTCATGGTTTTGGAAAAGTCTCAGGAATTAAAGCAATTGAGAGATTAATGAGAGAAGCTTAACACAATGAAATAGTGTAAAATTCAGAGTATGTGCTTCATTTGGAAAAAATTAAAATAAACCACAGGGTCACTGTGTGGTGTTGCAATAAGCAGCTTTGCCCCAAGTTTAAAATTCTTAGTTATGCTTCTTAAATTAACACAGGTAACATTAGAAATTTTATTTAAAGTAACAACTTTTCAGTCTGAGCTATGCAATACTTAAAGCAATTTCACATTTCACAGAACAGGAGGAAATATGCCAGTTATTTTTATTATTTTGTATTCTACCATCGCAACAAAAATCTCCACATTTTTTAAAAATATTTAGTGATATATCTAATCATAAAATCTAAGCTAAATTAATATGAATCTCAGTCTAGATGCAATAGTTAACTCGCTTGAAAACGTAACACATTCTCATCAATCATCAGAAGGTTAGAACTTTACTTACTAGTTCTAACATCTTGTTAACATTGCTTTGTATTTTGAGTATTTTTCTTACAGTGAAAGATCATCAGTGGGTTAAGCAAAGAAACAAAAAAGCAAAACAAACAAACAAAACTGCCTCATGTGCTCTTCCTAAATAGGCTGCCACTAAGACACATTAATTGTTCCACTATCATAATAACTCTTAGAGCAGCAGCTGTAGATATTGCTCAGAGGGTCCTTGAAACTTCTCCAAATGATATTTCTGTACCACCCCAGATAGGGAATTAATCAAAACCACCACTGTGCCACTATTCCCATATCCCAGTCATACAAAGCAGTACCCCAGAGATTCTGATTATTTCTAAGAAAGTGTGTGGAGTTCACAGGCTGAATGAGCCTCAGACAGCTAAAAGAAATACATAAATCCCACCAATTACTGGAAAAATGGCTAAATCCCATTCACAGCCTGAAACTCCTAAATACTTTATTTTAGAACGTAGCCTCCAAATCTTCCTGATTTCCTACCTTCCCCCTACAGTTCTTACCCAGCCCATTGCTTCCCCCCAGGTGATTAATCAGGTAATCCACTACCTTCATTAAAGCAAACAGCTTTCAGCTGATGTCTTGGAAAAAGCATCATGGTTTTATCTACAAGCTGTATAGAAAACGGATAGATTTTCTTTTCTTGTAAAAGCTTGAAGTGTCAGAGAACCAATGCCAGAGCAGCTGCCATGGCAAGGATCTACCACCATGGGGGTTGTTCTCCTCCAGCAAGCAAAAATAGCTCCAGAGTTGTCTTGAATGCAATTGCAGTATATCAAAACCCAAGATAAAAAGAAATGCTTTCTCATCCCATCCACTCCTTTATGAGATGCACCACACATTGTCAGACTACAGCTGACAAAGGTGTGATTGAGGTTTTACATCATCCAGTGTTTCCACAGTTTAGAATAGTTGCTGTTTTTCACAGTTATATATTGCCTACCATCAAGCAGCAATAGTTTTCAGTCCTTATCAGACTTGTAGGATGTTTCTGTTGAATTACAAAGTTTAAAAAGAATGGCTATAAATGACAGGTTATTTCAAAGATGGCAACAGACTTTTATTGTTTTTCCTTATTGATTTAAAATTCTAGACAGCTGCTATGAATTAGGTATTTACCACATCAAAAAGACAATTCTGAGTGGACTAATACCTACATGTAACTTTTTCAACTATATAAGCTGCATCTCCATTAAGCAACTCTAATGGAGATTTCAGCTGAATGGTATCAAGCATTCGGGAAAAATTTGAGTCTTGAGAAATTCTAAATTTGGCCAAAAATTTCCCTAAATTGATAAACGTTTAGAGGTCCTCCACACCAACGTGACCTAGAATTGTTCCACCCCATCCAATAGCTGTATTTTAGTATCAAATTATTTAAAACTTAAATATATGAAACTATTACACTCAAAATCTTGCAAACATAGTAGGAAAATATAGAAATATGGGACTAGGAATTTTAAATGGTTCAATTTCTGTTTTAATAGTTGTCCTGTGCCACTCCGCAGGTGCAGAGAAAGGTGATCTTTTACAATATTCTGCACGATTCACAGAAGAAACCACAGGTGCTCCAGAGGTTAAAAAATAAAACAACAATTAATTTCATTGTAAACATCCCTTAAAACTGTGTCAGGAAAAACAAAAGTCTCAGTCTCAGCAGGTTTGTATTCTCATAAAAGACATGAAGTAGAACAGAGAATCAGGCTTACTACCCCATAGGTCCAGTGACACCTTCTCAGTCAGCAAATGGAAATTCTTTCAGTTTAAATCTTTTCATTTAGTGGCAGTTGCCGTTATCACTCACCATGCAGAAACCCAGAATGAAAAAATACACCACATAACTGGCCGACAGCTGCCTTTTTATAGAGTCATGCTCTTTAGGGTCATGCTTTCTTGGACTCCTCCCTCAGGTGGAGACTCTTTTTCAGGTGTATGTGATGAGCCCCACACCCAGTTAGCTTTGAGTCTTAGTAAGCACCACAGTGCCTGTAGTACTGTCCCCGGGCAATTTGTCGCCTTGGCAGTTAATCTTCACTGCCTCAGGGCAACACAGGAAAGCATCCTCCAGTTTGGTGGATTCCCTGCTCTGCCCCCTGCCTTTTGCCCAAGTGGTAGTAAGCCATTAGTTCCTATCTCTTGAGCTGGTTTGAGACAAATACAAAAGGGTCTCTGGAGCACCACAATAGTCCAAATTTTCTAAGAAAATCCTCATAGATCCTGCAGACGTACATGACCCACAGGACCTTCCAGGTGTCTAGCCGTTTTCTTCCTGTTGTGTTTACCTCTAGTTCTCTGAGTCCTAACATCAGTATATTCAATCTCCCTCAAGAAAAATGGGGGAATATTAGTTCCCAGGTGAAGTTTGAAAGTCATAGAATCATAGAATAGTTAGGGTTTTTCCAACCTTAAGATCATCTACTTCCAACACCCCTGCCATGGGCAGGGACACCTCACACTAAACCATGTCACCCAAGCCTCTGTCCAACCTGGCCTTGAACACTGTCAGGGACGGAGCATTCACAGCTTCCCTGGGCAACCCATTCCAGTGCCTCACCACCCTCTCAGTAAAGAATTTCTTCCTTATATCCAATCTAAACTTCTCCTGTTTAAGTTTGAACCCGTTACCCCTTGTCCTATCACTACAGTCCCTAATGAATAATCCATCCCCAGCATCCCTATAGCCCTCTTCAGATACTGGAAGGCTGCTACAAGATCTCCAAGCAGCCTTCTCTTCTCCAGGCTGAACAGCCTCAACTTTCTCAGCCTAGCTTAATGCAGGAGGTGCTCCAATCCCCTGATCATCATTGTGGTCCTCCTCTGGACTTGTTCCAACAGGTCCATGTCCTTTTTTGTTGAGGACACCAGAACTGCACACAATACTCCAAGTGAGGTCTCATGAGAGCAGAGTAGAGGGGCAGGATCACCTCCTTTGACCTGCTGGTCACGCTCCTTTTGATGCAGCCCAGGATATGGTTGGCTTTCTGGGCTGCAAGCGCACACTGAAGCCGGCTCATGTTCATTTTCTCATCGACCAACACCCCCTAGTCCTTCTCTGCAGGGCTGCTCTGAATCTTTTCTCTGCCCAACCTGGAGCCGTGCCTGGGATTGCTCCGACCCAGGTGTAAGACCTTGCACTTGGCATGGTTAAACTTCATAAGGTTGGCATCAGCCCACCTCACAAGCGTGTCGAGGTCCCTCTGGATGGCATCCCTTCCCTCCAGCGTATCAACCGAACCACACAGCTTGGTGTCATCGGCAAACTTGCTGAGGGCGCACTCAATCCCACTGTCCATGTCAACAACAAAGATGTTGAACAAGACCGGTCCCAACACCGATCCCTGAGGGACACCACTCGTTACTGGTCTCCAGCTGGACACTGACCCATTGACCACAACTCTTTGCATGCAGCCATTCAGCCAGTTCTTTGTCCACACAGTGGTCAAATTGATGTCTCTCCAATTTAGAGACAAGGATGTCGTGTGGGACAGTGTCGAACGCTTTGCACAAGTCCAGGTAGATGACATCAACTGCTTTACCCCTGTCCATCAGTTCTGTAGCCCCATCATAAAAGGCCGCCAATTTGGTCAGGCAGGATTTCCCCTTAGTGAAGCCATGCTGGCTGTCACCAACCACCTCCTTGTTTTTCATGTGCCTTAGCATGTCTTCCAGGAGAATCTGCTGCAAGATTTTGCCAGGCACAGAGGTGAGACTGACTGGTCTGTAATTCCCTTGGTCATCCATTTTCCCCTTCTTGAAAATGGGGGTTATATTATCCTTCTTCCAGTCGTTGGGAACTTCACCTGACTGCCATGATTTTTCAAATATGGTGGACATATCATCATGGAAGCCATCCAATGCCTCCAGCTTCCTCAGCTGAAATAGAGCTGTCTTTTTTTCACGGACTACATATATTTCTCAGACTTTTGCTGTAGAGCATGCACTAATATGGGCTAGGCTACAGTGACTTGGCAAGTAGAAAAATGTTAAAACAAGCTGAAACATGACAAGACAAACCTTGATGAATCCTGAGACCTTGCACTATAAAATTGTCATGAAGGCTATGGCCTGTGACTAGGAATAGCAAATATCACATATACTGGCTTACACAAAAGGGTCAAGAATAATAAAATATTTTCACATTTTTATCTTTGACCGCTTCCATATAAGTCATTCAGACCTATTCTGTGAGCCCTTTCACACAAAAAATGAGTGGAGATTTCCATCAGTGCACAAAATTGTAGATTAACTTAAAATTTTCGAGATGCGGTACCTAACACTGAAATTGAGCACATTCCTATTCCCTGTAAAACTCTACTGATTAACGAGACTTCTGTTTGTCTTTATAAGGCCAAAAGCCTCACTGACTGCAATTAAGAAAATCTAAAGAATCCAGATAATAGTGAAGCAATTTCAGTGTAACTTTTATAGGAGACAAAGTCAGAAACCCGATAGTAATCAACATCAAAAGATGGTTCCTTGATAATAGTCAGAGCTCAACCCTAAACAGTTAATCTTCAAAGATGGGTAAATGGGTACTAACTGATTTAATCCATATCAAAATTCTAGTTTGGATAGCAAATTCCCAATACACAATAAATTAATGATTGGACATCCATCACTGCAGGAAAATTACATTTTTAGCATGAATTATGTAGAAATGAGGTAACTCATCAAACAATAGTTGTATAGCTTAATAGCATGTAAAGTTACAGTTGCAGAGGAGGTAGAAGTCCAGTATAATGTTTCACAAACAGATAGGAATTAATTTATAACAAGCAGTTTGTTATTTTCCATATACATGGTAAATGCAGACCACACATTAGAGTCCTTCTTCAATATTCTACTACGATTAGAAGAAAAAACTAATTAATGGCAATTAAACTTAAAAAAAAATTAAAAATCTAATAACAACATCATAAAATACCCTAGTATTTGAAATGAAACTAGTAGTAAGTTCAGACTGGTCTGGAAATATGTACCTACACAAGCTTTCTTTAAAACTATGTTTTAATAATGGAAGTTTTCAATTAACAAAAGGAGTTAGAAAAAGTATCAAGACCTTCCCAAGAAACAGATTATACCCAGCTACCATGGTGATTGCCACTTTACATGTGGGAACAAGAAGCTAGCAATATCCCTAAAGCAGGATTCTCAAAAGACTTAAAGTGTCAGAGCTCCTCTAGATTTTTATCAGTTTATTTCAGACTTTATTGCTCTTCAATACCCATGTTTTTCTGCTGAGGCTGTTGCCAGCAACGTACTAGTTTTTGGCTGTTGTCGTTTCTGATGCATAAGCTCTGGACAGCTTTGACATAGCTGACTAGTTTCATGCAAGACAAGCAAACAGCAACTGACGGATACTAGTGAATTTCAGCCCCTGGTGGCCCAAATGCAACGTTTGCAGCAATAGGTGAATATACTGAGAAAGTAGGTAGCACAAAAGTTTCTGGTACAAACCTACCAGTGCAGATCTGTAGTGTGGCTGGCTGAAAAATATGTAATAAATGTGAACCAATGACTCAGATAAAATTAGGGGCTTCATTTCTAAATGTAACCCGAAGAATTCTGAATAAATAACTCCAAATCAAAGAGGTCAACTTGAAACCTAATGCAGAAAGATCATCAGGAAATGAGAACAAGTGTTAGAATAAAACCAGGTCCTGCAGCCGGCTGGATACAGGTACAGGAGGTATTGACAGTAATTAGATGTAATTTTTAGGTTTGTCCTTGCACATGATCCATTTCCCCTCCAGCAAATGGATCACTGATAGGAAAACTATACTGCCAGTGTTATAAAATCCTTCCCAGAAGGAAAACCAGGCCATACTGAGGGAATACTATCTACAAAAGTCTAGACAGACAGTTTGGAGGCAGCCAACCTGTTCACTGTATATCAGCCTGGAAAATCCCAGCCTTTTTCTGATCACCTCAGGCCTTAAGCACTGAGAAAAGCTTGGACAGAAGGGGAAGCCAAACTGACAAACCTCTTTGCTAAAACTTCTTGCCCTCGTAGACACAAGCCCCTTACCAGTCAGACCAGGAACCTGTCTTTCAGGAAGCTAAAAACTGGTAGTTTGCATCAAATACAGTATGGTACCTCCTTTTCTAGCGTATGAAATCTGAGGAGGTTTTGAAGATGGCAATTGAAGAGGAAACGTCCGCTCTCTGGTGATAAATTAAGTTCTGACAGTGTAATCAACAGCTGTAGAAATATATTTTCACTGGATTTTTTTAAGAAGAAAAAAAAAAAAGTCAAAACCTGCCAGCAACATCCAACTAGGCCCCAATTTAGAGCTTAATTTTGTGTTTAGTTTGATGGAACTGGTTTCCCAGGGCCTGATAGACATGGATGATTTCTTGCTTTTTGGTTTTTTGGTTTTTTTTTTTTTTTTGTGAAAAAGGGGGCTAAGAATCTGAGCTGTTTATTTCCAGTGCCAAATTTGTTACTTTTAAGACACTGAAAACCTTAGTATCCGTTTACATAAAAGCAGCACAGTGATATTTACAACTGATGCACAATTTAATTATTTTGGAAAGTCAGACCAGATGATCAGACTGACCTGCTTTTTTTTAACCTGCTGTCCTCTAAAAATCAAAGAGAGTGCCAGAAAATAAAGCTAAGACTAGAAAGACAGCCTTAGAACAAAACTTCATGAAACAAACAATAAAATGGATCAGAAATCAGCCAGAATGGACAAGACAGCTTGGGTAAGAGTTGCTACATTTGAGTTTTGTACAAATGTCCAAACAAGTAAATTAAAACTAGTTTTTCAGGCAACAGAAGAAAACATCTCTGCTAGCAGATCCACCACTAAAGGCACATTGTCAGAATTCTCAGTTAATTTAATTTGTTAGCAGAATTACTTTCAGAAATTTTAAATAATGCTGTTACATGCTTCCCACAGTCACTCACAGCTAAAAGCACTTACAAAGCGAAAGAACCATGTAGAAAAATGAAAACAAATCTGTCGCCCACACAAAAGCATACACATCTCCATACTGATAGAAATGGGCTTTTATCCAAACATTTTGCTAGCACCACAACACTGTTAATCTTTGATTGAGTTCACCATTGAAAAAAATAATTGGGACTGTTTTTAGGCTAGACTTTTCTAAATTGAAATCTCATTGGGTTTTGGAAGGAGAAAAACAGGGATAGCAAGTTTTCGCACTGGTGACTCAGCTAGGAGAAGCAATCCTTTCTCCTTGTTTTTTTAAATCTGTATGGAAGAGGGTAGCTGAGAAAGTGTAATATTACTTTTTCATATGCTGTAAATGAATCAATCTGCAGGATTTTTACCTCTTTTCACAGACTGGCATCTATTTTAGAGACTATACCTCCTCTAAGTTTTTGTGCAGGTTTGGTACCAGAATACCTCAAAACAGAATACAAGGGAAAACAGGAAAAGAGAACTACACAGCTACAGCTCCTATACCACCTTGAGCACAACAGGAACACACAGTATGTGCAAGTACATGAAAGTTACCTACATGAATCAAGATCTGGCAAACATCAGGCTTGTGGAGGATGAAGTGGGTGCTAGCTAGTGATAATGTACATTCATATGGTGTAAAACTGGGAACACCTAGGTTCCCAGATTTGCTCCTGAATGCAAACTTTATTTGACGTTAAGGCTGCTAGTGGAACAAGTTCTACCAGGTCAAAAAGAAAAAATATTTGGATGAAATACACACAATTTAACAATCTTTTTCAAAATTCTGTAGAAAATAGAGGTCTTCCAGTGTAATGCTGAGAAGGGTGAACCAACTCCTCTCTTACACAGAACTAAAATGCCTATAAAATTAAGTGGAATTAAGAGATAAACTTAATTATGACAATGAAAATTAAGCTTTAAAGCCAAAAGAAGTGTTCTTTTAATTACTGACAGTAAGTAAAATATGAGTGAATCTGATATAAATTGGAAAACCGTTCACTGTGTAATAGAAGCTTCAAATAGGCTTATCGATGGAAAGTAAATGAGCTGGAAAAGAAAGAACAAATGTGCTGGGAAAGTTTTTTTTCACATTGTGCATTGTGTGAATCTGGAGAGATCCCACTGCACTGGCTTTTTCACTTTAGTTTAGAAGGAAATGTACTGGCTTAATGGTGGAGCACATTTACATTTAATTTCTTAACCTTTCTAAGCATTTAAGAATATTAAATGCATTTTCTTGACAGAAGTACTAAAAAATAAATATTTCATTGTCAAAGTCATATACCCAGCATTATAATAATGATTTTTTGCAGGCTTATTAATCTCCAGGTACATAAGAGATATTTATTTTACATATTAAGTAACTTATTTTACTGAGAAACAAACTGAACGTATAAACATGAAAAAGAGATTAAATCCCAGCTGGACCTGACTTTAAGAATAAATTAAATTTCAAATTTCTATAAAATTTAAACATTTTTAAGAGTAACAAGAAACCCAAAATGAACACATGGCAGAATGCAGCTGGCATCCTCTACCTCCTCAGCCAACACTTAGGACAGGCTTTAAAGCCCATGCAGCCAAAGAAAATCCTGTCAATCATTTCAAAAAGCTTTGGATCAAACCCCTCAGAAGTCACCAGGACTATTCACAAGTATAATATGAAAGTGTAGTCCTATGCTTAACTGTGTTGCTAAGCCAGTGCATTATTCTGCTACTGATTGTAAACCCTAAGTCCGCTTTTGCTGTGCTGTGAAAAACACTGATCATCAGCTCATACCTCCTTAGTACTATACTTAACTGGGGTTACAAATGCTTTATCTTTCCTATTTTAATTCCTCTCTTCATCTTTTCCTTTCAGCTACCCAATTTCAATATTTTCTTCTAAATTTATATAAATCATATTTTTTCTTTTTCTTTGAGTATCTATCACTATTGTTTTCTTCCTAGAATGCAAATATAACTGTGTAACCAGTGCAGGAATATGTGTCTGAATACATTCCCTCCAGTCTCTCTAAAGCTTTTCATTATATGAATCTGATAATGTTTTTGAATTGACATGCTTAAGATAAATGAGATTTTTATTACAATTAATGAAGACAGTTAAGACTTTTCTTCCTTGCAGCTCCTCAATGAATAAATTTAAGATTCTGCAAAGCCCTTCTTTTATTATACTCATAATTACTATTCCTTTACCACCATCCTCAGATGTTAACATTGGATGAACCTAGAACATAGATAAAATTGAAAAGCAAAAGAAGTTGTCAAAGAAAATTGCTTCCTGAAACATTACAAAATAATCACAGATTAGACAACCTAACTTCATGTGTGTATTTTTTTTTTTATTAAGTTGACTCTGCTTCTTAATTCCAGACCATTTTACTAAAATTCATAAAAGTACATTAAACAAAGTATGATGGGTTGCCCTTTGGGGTCCAAAGAATGACAGTCAAATGACACTGATAACAGTGATTTCTGATCCAATTATTCATATCTCTTAAAAAAAAAAAAAAAAAAAAAAAGAAAAAGAAGAAAAAAGGAGAAATCTTGTTTCTGAATGCACTATGAGTCAGTACAGAAGGATGGTTTGCTAACACCCAGTGCCCTTCAGCCAGGACTAAAATTTCTCTATAGGTTTCTCTCAGGCCTACATTTCCATCATTTGTTCTCACTGTGGCTTTGATTTTCACTGCCATATCCTCAGTTTTTCTCTCAGATACACGTTCATCCACCAAGAGAGGGACAGTCAGCTGCTTTCTTGGGGCATATGTGGTTCTGAGTTTTTGATAGTGCCAAGTACGAGCACTTTGAGTGAAGGGTTTTGGTTTAGGCATTTGAGTACATGAAATAGCTAACATTTTGTTTCATTTACCGTAATGAACAGCTATTTCATTCATAGTGTGAACAAGTTTTAACTCAACACCTACAATTCATAAAAATCATACAAGTAGAAGAGCTAACTGGCTTTAAATTGCTCTGCCCACCTGCTTTGACTGTCAGTGGTGGTAAAATGTAATCACCGTAAGTATAGCTTATGTCATTGTGTCCATTCCTGACATAATATAGATAATTGGGTGATTGCGTGTTTAATGTAGTTGATTACAGATTTTTGAGGGTTTCCTGAGTACACTTATTATTAAGATTTTGGCAGGCACATAATGATTTGTACAATAAAATGAAGTCT
This sequence comes from Psittacula echo, assembly GCF_963264785.1. Classification (NCBI taxonomy): domain Eukaryota; kingdom Metazoa; phylum Chordata; class Aves; order Psittaciformes; family Psittacidae; genus Psittacula; species Psittacula echo. The sequence goes on along the minus strand of NC_137737.1, from coordinate 39,570,175 downwards.
TGATTAATCTCCCTAGACTTTATTATATCTCAGTTTTTTATAACTCAGTTTTGTCAAATATATTGTAATGTATAATGTTATTTTCTGCATTTTTTAAGAGAGCTTTTTATTTCATATATTATTTTAATGAAATATAAAGATGTTGGAAACAATTTGTTTGTGTGTTTAATACAAAATAGGCTGTTAATCATATGGATAATTTTACAGTATTGACATATAACTTTTTACCTAGAATCAACTTGTGCTTAATTGAAGATGAACACAGCAAGAAAAAAATGGCTTTTTTTTTCTCTTTGTTTCAATGAATGAATGACTTACTTTGCCTCATGACAGCAGATTATGGAGGAAAATCAAAGATAGAGGAATGGATCTGGGTTTTGGTCCTGAAAATGGTTAAATCCCTGCTCAATTTTCTTCTGAAACACATGAAACAATTTTCTGAGCAGAACTGAAGAATTCACTCGGCTATTCAAAACTTTCACACTAACTTTTTGTTTAGTGAATTTACTGCTATTGAGCATATGGAAAGTTAGCTCACGTTCACTTGGTGCACATTGGCCTAAGGGGAATTTTATTCTGATGAGCAGTTGCAGTCTTATGCTTTATAAGAACAATGAGTAAATTATGACAAAGAAGCTGACTTAAAAAAAAAAAAAAAAAAGAAACCACTAAAAAAAAGCCAAACCAGCAACCATAGACATAAAGTAATTTTTTTAATTGATGGATATCAACTAAAGCTGACAAAGCATAATTTAAACCTTGAACAATAAAACAAAAAACATTAAAACGATACTGTGTCCTCAAATACACAAATGCGTCAATTTCTAAAGAGCCAGTTTCTGAATAGCTGTATATAATCCAGCTATGAATCCTCCTCCAGGAACCACAACATGCGTAAAAGAGGAGAGACCAAATCCTGGACTGATTTACAATAATGACAAATCTGATGTCTTCACATTTTGAAGGAATGACAATCACTCCTTTGCTGCTCATCACTTTCCTGAAAATTCATTAATTGGTAAATTAGAATTACTATTTTGTTACATAATGTAACAAACTTGCCACTAACTGTGAAGTAATTGTGGGTATTTATTTAGGAAATGTAGCAGAGAATAATACATTTTTCCACTTCTCTATAGGAAATAAAACTTCTGTTCTACTTCCATCCCACAACACTGCAGATGGTCTTGCTAATATTGTTTAACTCAACAAGCAACTAGAAATCATAATGAGTTTTGTTGGAATTCTTTTTTCAAGTGCAGCACTTTGCCAGTAGAACCTGTATTTGCTGCCTTTGTTTCTGTAACAATCAATTATGGAAACATTTGCCATTAGTCCACAGCATGCACAAGCATTATATGACATTGAAATCATTAAAGTTCTTTTGGGGAACTGATTGCTGCTCATTGTTATAGCTTGGGTAGATAAACAATATTGTAAGAAGTGCATATCTGTTAGTTATTATATCTGTATTGGGTGTTTAGTTATGATTTCTTTATGTGGCATCAGAATATCAACAAAATGTATGATAAAGAAAACTTCCTGTCATGGACACATCCTTGTAAAACAACTTATTTCTTAGGTCATAATTTGGTGTATGCATATGCTTTTAGTGAAAGGTTCATAAAGCTACAAGGCACATTGCCTATTTCAAATCATCATAGACTACATATGAACAATTTTTTATGCAGTGGAAAGTTACACAATGGAAGAATGAAAATTTGTTTTATTAGCAAAGAAATTATTACTGGCACTATGTTTTACTGTTCAACCCTAGAAAGTAGGTTTGCAATTAAATGTCTGATTAAAGAACACTTTCTTCTTGCATGCGGGTAAAACTAATTAATTAAAAAGTACAAAGCAAGGCACTTGCAATAATTTAACTAAAATACAATGGAAAATAGAGCAGATATTTCTGTTTAAACTTTGACTATGATTTATTCATTCTGCTTACAATAATACTCTTTTCCTTTTGTGTTGACTTACCATGCTTAAAATGATAGGGTCTTTAAAGATGATGCCATCTCCAACAGCTTGGATTCAGTATGTCAAGTTCACTGACAGGAAGAAGACTCCAAATGCAGTACTGAAAATCACAAATATATCTTATCAGCAAGATAAACTTGGATAAGGAAATAATTAGCTGTGTCAGAAAAATGAGCATTCTGCCTTTAAGGACATAGCAAAAGTTGCACAGAATTTGCATACAGTATATGAAATATGGTAATTTCTCTGTAAGCAGATGTGTTTTCAGCTTTGATTTACTGTCACCAGTAAATGATGAGGATGTGCATGAATACTAATATGATGGTACTAAATCATTCATTTATTAGAGGAAGGTACTAGAGACAGAGAGAAACGAAATGATCTTATATTCACTGAAAGAATTCTGTTTGATGAGGGGTTAAGTAGATGGAGAATCAACTTAATTAACTTGGTGCTGGAAAAGAAGGTAGGAAGTTCATACAGAAAATTTTAAAACTGGGCGGATGATACTGATTGAAAACATAAGAAAAGGCTACTCATGATTTCAGAAGTGATGCACAGAGAATTCATCTTTTTGCAGCCTTATTTAATATGTATTTTATAGCCAAGAAATTTTCAAACACATGTTATTTCATGAGCAAGTATAAATATTGTACATTCCTTATGTCTTAGGCTCAGAGTGGCTTAAGGAAGGATTTTAAACTTCAGCAAACCTCTGTAACTACATCCGTGGACAGACACGTTAAGTCAAAATAGACTGATTTTCGTGGATACTGATCAGCCTCATATGCATTACGGTTAGCCAGAATTGGGAGTATTTAGGACTTTTGACATCAAATCATTTTTATTTACATACCTAAACGTAGAGTATAGGTTTACATCCAAAACACCAAAGATAATAAACTCCTTGTGATGCAAAACAGAGGCAAACGCATGAATCCAAAGAGCTCATGTAGAGTGTACTGGTTTGGAGGTCCACCTTAAAAATTGTCCTTTTCTTATTATTTAGTTACTTCATGAAATATTAGGACTTTGTTCACAGCACCCAGGGCCTTTCCCTTGTAAAGACTTCCCTGACGTATGTTTAAAATTGTGTTTTCTTGCAGGTGCTTACATTGGAAAATACTGATTTCCACTGAAGTTGAAGACAAATTTCCCACAAACTTCACCAAATACAGGGTTTCATCCTTTTCATTAAGGCAACTGTTCCTGTAATGGAAGAGGGAATCAAATGAGATTTTAAAATTCTTCATTTATAAGAGTCAGTAAGTTTAAAGTTCTAATATGAACTTTATCTTTTATCTTGTAACTCTTAAAAATTATTTTTTACTCCTAGAGATAAGCTCATGTAGTCAACTCTGGACATGAAAAACTTACCAACCTAAAAAAAATAAAACTAAGTTTGAATTTGTAAAATATGAAAAAAATCATTCCAAGGGAAGTTAAGGAAAAACATCAGAGAAACAATCGCACTGTGCTTTACCTTTGACATTTTGTACACAGGAATAACCACTGAAGTAGGAAAGTTCTTGCTGTACATCAACATATTCCAATATTGCAGCTTTTGTAAATTATTGTTACAAAATAATACATTTTTTCTATATGGCTGAAATTTGAAGAACACAGAATTGATATCTATGCACACAAAAGACAGATCTGTTCTCATTCTGTGACAAGTTTTCATGTGTTCTGATTAAATCTTCTCAAGAAATTGCCGCCAAAATCCGGGAAATAAACTCTCTAACCAGAATGACAGGTTAGAAAGCCGACATTACTTTATTACAGTACAGGGTGCATGAGGGATCACTACGCCTATCACACACGTTGAGAAGAGACAGCTTACAGACTTATGTATCCTCATGATATGCATATTCATTATAATTCTGCAAAATACCCACCCAATTCCTGTTATTCATTGCATATGGTAATTTGGGTAGATAAGGCTGCAGCACAGGTGTAGGTGCTGTGAATTTTAAGGACTTGTCTCTGGGGGTCATGATGGTCATTTGGGGAGAAATGCCCCCACTCATTTTACCCTTTTATGGAAATCCATTAATTAAAGACATTGGAATGTTTATTCAGTCTTTCCAATTAACTGCATGTTCTTGTTTGGTCTAATTTAGGACTTGAGAGGCTCTTCAGGCTCTCACAGACATCTGGTTCTCTTGTTTCATGCCTTCCTTATCTCTATACACAGTAAAATTGTAGTTTAAGAATCCTTGTAGCCCTGTGTCTAAGTCTCTATATTCAGTGAAACACTAATTTAATTTGATATTGTTTATACAGTGAAACACTAATTTAATTTAGTATCAAAATGGCAATTAGAAATAATCCAAACCTATCTGACGTTAATTTTATCCAGCCTGGCTGACCAGTTTGAATTTTAAGAGACTACTGAATGCTAGTTTTGTCTTTAGCCTATGAAAGTAGATGTCAAGATACTACTTAAATGAACAGTGTGAAATTCTAAGCAGTGTTGATAATGTCAGCAGATCAATTTCAAAAAGAATGGGAAAATAAAATATGAATGGACAATCATAATAGAATAAAGAGGGTCTTTAGAAAGATTTTTACACCAAATTAGTTAAATAGATACACTACAAAGAGCACATGCACTACACGTTTTATTCCAATTTTTTATTTTGTCAGTTTTTGATAATGGTCAGAGACATTTCTGTTCAATCATCTTCACAGCCCTGTTGTACCCCCTATGCACTCTTGCAGTGAATGTACATTCTTCTTAGGCAAGATTAAGGAGGAAAAATCTGGATACTATAATGCTGAAATGGCAGGTTTGTGTCCTGGAATCCTAAGCATTGTTGGAAGCTGGTCTTGTGCATGTGCTGATTACATACAGAGCAGACTTGTTTAGATCAACAATAAAAATAAAACATTCACCTAATATTAATCAACCTTAAAATCAATGCCCTGACCAAATCCTGGTTTTTATGACTTTCATACAGATAACCAGAATGTAACACTCTAAGAAAGCCCAAACTCTTCAACGCATAAAGATTAATTTGTTTTTCATATCTCAAGTGCAATAAACTATGATTTTCAATCCAGATATGGGGATATTTATATACTTCTTTGCTATCAAATCCAGCATCTTTACTGTCCTCTCTGAAATACTTCCATTCCACTCATCTCCTACCTGCATTAATCTATATGATTATTCAAAAAATAACATTTAAAAATCACTATAGCATAAACAAATCATGTAAGTTTCCACAAATAGAAAGCTTTGAAAGAGTTATACTAACTGATTTTAAAACAGATTCTGGAAAAGTCAAAACAGCTACTTTAGAACATGCCAACTGTAAACACATGAATATTTAATGCAGTATTTTACATACCTTTTTCTGGAAACAAATTAGATATTGTTGGTGGTTCTTTGGTACTGAAATAACAGACTGTATAGAACATTGCAGATTTCTGGGTTCAAAGATATTTTTTAACTAAGGCATTGACAAGAAATTCTGAAATTTCATTAGCAGGTTTAATGACAAACTGTTCAGTGGAAGTCAAATGCCTATACTCCATTGACTCATTTTAGAATTTCTATTTAAAAAATATAATTTTATTTATATATTAATATCAAAATGTTGTGCTAATACTCACAGACATAGACATAGTTTTGTTCTATCTCAGGGCTGCACACAATGACACTTTTCTCTTTTATACAGACCTGCAGTAAAGATGGAACAGATAATTTTGGAGCATGCACCACATTAGTTTTGAAAGAGTTAAATCACTCATATTGCAATCCCGTACTCACTAAGAAAATAATCCCTCCTTCAAAAAAAAATCATAAAATAATCAGCCTTCAATTATTGTTTGAGTAATGCTCACTGAATTTTCTTTACATGCCATTAAAATCCAATATTTGAAAGTAATACAACAGTAGCCATAAAGGTCCATATTGGAATGCCAAATGCTGTATGCATCACCAGTCCAGATTTTGCCTTGAGTGATTTTATCAACTCATTTTGAAGTTTCTATCTGACATTTAGGGTTAGCTATTAAATATAATTATGGGAACCATCTGGAGGGCTAGTGTAGACAGAATAGCCTAATAAATGTGATCTGCCATAATAGCATGTCTCTGGATTATTTATATCTTCTGTTTGATTGCAGTCTGAACTAGTAATTTCTTTACTAATTTTAGAAAATTAAAATTTAAAGCCTTGCACTATTACTTGCATATGATTGTATTTGACTAGAATTATCTCTGGATATCTGACTCTAGAACTCAAACTAATTTCTTAGCTGAAAAGAAGACTAGCAATTCAAGTTTGTTCACAAAGTGAGCAGTGCCCTAGTGAGGATGAGTTGCTGTTGTTTCATATCTTCACCTTAAAACATGTAAAAATGGAAGCGCAAAAGCCAAAATGCTAAGTTCAGAGAGTAAGTATGGGAAGGACTCTCAAACCTTCTTACAGATATGAAATGAAATATTATTTCTGGAATCATCAAAATAAATTAAGCCAGGAATTTAATGTTTAACTGTACATGGTCAGCCACCTCAAAATACACAACACCCTACAACACAGTGAAAAATAAGGAATAATTCCTGCTGATTTCTTGGACCAAAAGCAGCAATGATTTTACAAATTCACTGAATTCATTTTCTGAAATTATTTGAAGAGTTTTGAAGAGAAGCAGGAAATTTCCATTATCTTTCCATGCCTGCAAATTTCTCTTAAGCAATAAATTATACTTTCTTCATTTACCCATATTTATCCTGTGAACTCAGCCTTCCAGGAATTCTGATCTCATGTTAGCCTCTATTCATCCCCATAATTCTGCATATTATCTCCTTCCTGAGGGTCCCAACATATTCTATAATGCCTGTAGACATTTTAACTGCCTTTCTCCCTGCCCAGGTTGGGAGAAGGAGCAAGTCAGAAAGCCTGAGATTCCCATAAGTATTAAACATGTGCTGTTCCACTAATCTTCCATTTCAGAAATTGTTTACCTAGGTCTATGACCCACTGTGACTTGTCAGTTTACACTCCAATTAAAATTCCATGTATTATGGCTGAATAGTCTTTAAATATCTTGGCTTTGCATTCCTAGGGCAATTTAAAATTCTTATACATCACCTAAAGTTATTATAAACAGTACTGTTTTCATTTTCACTTAGCTGTGCATGTGAGGTTTTGACCTTGACAGCCCTTACCCTGCAAGTAAAGCAATAAGATTGGACCCTCTATCTTGGCTCTATTCCAGATTTCAGCTGATTTCATTAGACTTACGTAACTTCATAATATTTCATTAGGCTTAGACCCTCAAATTAATCTAGCCACTATTAGTATATGAATCATCAGACACAGTCTGGTCATTTAAAAGCAAGCCACACATGTTTACCAACAAAAATAGTTAGGTACTCCAAGGAGAATCCTGAAGAACCCAAGGATAACAATGAATGATGGAAGACGATCACCAGAGACAAAAGGTGTGCAGTCAATTTGAATCAAGTAATATTTTAAAAATGGTTTGATTGTTGACTTTGTCTTACTTCTGAAATCAATTCTAACTTGTAGTTAGTTTTTCAGAAAGCATTTGAACTGTACATCTTGTATAGAAGAGTATCACTGATGCATCATTGCTAGATATTCTTTGACCACACACTTGTTTTCTTTCTTCCAAAAACCCTGAAGGAACAAAATCATGCATATGAAATGGAAGAAGAAACTGTAACCCAGAAAGCCATAATATACTGTAGTCTTTTCAATTAATAACGTTATAGGCAGTTGAGCACCATGGAATTAGAGACTTCACAATGCGCTACTCCACATTTCTCAGGAAGAAAGCATGACATATGGAGTCTTATTACTTAAAAGAACAGTGGAGCTTGAAGCCCATGCATTACTTTTGAGCAGCCTTGGTGAAAATGAGATCTCATTCCCTCATTATGCAATCCAACATCCTTCATCTAAAACCAAATGAGATAATAAAGTAAGAGAGATGAGATATATTTTCTGCATAAAGAACCGTATAATCCTTTATCTCATTTAAATAATAGATTCATAAAATCCTTTTTTAAACATCCAACTAAATGATGCAGTGAAATATTAATAAATCTGCATATTTAATAAAACTAATACCACATTCTAAATTATATCCAGATTAATTGATATCCCTAGAGATACACCAAACAACACCAACATGTGTTGTGGTTGGCTCTTGGGCCTGAAATTTGTAAAGGATTGTATGTAGCAACAGGTCTCTGCGTTGTGCAAATACTGCAAAGTGCAGCATGTCTGCACAGCATTAAAATACTGGCTTTATTTTATTCTTGCATATATTTTCATTGAAGAGAGGACTGTGCTGATGCTTGAGACTGAGTACAAAGAAGCAATATCCTTGGTGCTTTAGAAGAAAGAAATGTTGAGAACCAGTGTGATAGAATGTTTTCCAATATATGGAAAACATTTGCCTCACACTTATACTAGGAGAGGGGCCTAAATAGGCCTTTTTCTCTTGACATCTTTGTAGCTGTGTCAAGCATAAATTTCTAGTAAAAAATAAAATGTAAGGTAAGAATATTGATTAGGAAGACATAAGCCATTAAAGGAAAATCTAAATTATCCTGACTTTCCCTGGAGAGGACTAAGTAAATGGGAAATTAAGAACTGAACCAAATCAAATGCCTGACAGACTGAGTGTTCAGAAATAACAGGGACAGTACCAGGAAAATGTTTCCTGTTCACTTCTGGCAATAAAGGATTTTGCACTTCTATCATTTTCAAGTACTGCATAGCCAGGAATTAATTTCTCTCTATTACAACTCTGCTATGTAAAGCAGGGCCTTCAGGATTTTAAGAATGGAGAAACAAGACATAGAATTTAAGACTCAAATCCAAAACAGACCAATCAAAATATCTATAGTGAAAATTAAGCAAAATATAAGCAAGAAGTTTCCAGTCTGAAATCCTTTAAATCATGGCCGTTCACTACCTATTTCTGGAGACCCCTTAAAGCTCTAAGTGCTTCAATCATTTATATGAATGGCTCCTGTTTTTCCAAAGAATTTGTACTTTCTCAGAAGTACCTTATTGTTGACGGTGCAAAGCAATCCTATTACGTAATTTGTCCCTAATCCCAGTCATGGTCTTTAACCTATCATCCTCTTGGGAGTGCAATGAGAGTGTGTCTTCTAATAGGTCATAGGGCTGTCTGTAGCATTTTACTACATCCTTCAAAAAGGGCAGTGGAAGACACATCTAAAACATGCAAACACTTTCTGAAAGGAGGACTTGACCTAGGATTCTTTACGTTAACACCTAGGATAATATCCTAGCAAAATGTATTTTAGCTTCCTATTCCAGCCAACACTAGAGACTCTAAAAAGGGGCGCATTAGAATAGGGTAAAATGACAGTACAAAAGACAAGATCATATGAATTTCACTCATGTCTAAAATATGAGTTTAGTGGAGTTGACAGAGGAGCAGAAAGACTCATCAGCTATCAGTTAACAATGCCACATAGCCACAAAAGAGAGATGGTGAAAAGAGATAAATATAACTCCATTGTCCAAGCCACTGATGACAGTGCACAAATAATTTGCAGAACATTAGCCCTCCATTTACAGAAAAGTTTAATTACAGCAATAAGCATAAACTATCTAGACTGAGGAGAGCCATGAAGAAAAAAAGCTATAAAAAAATATCAAGCAGTAGTTGACTGATTCACATAAGTAATGATCAGAGAACATTAAAAAAACAAGATGTGTGTATTTAAAAATAGTAGGCTAAAAATAGTAAATTTTTGCCTACCAAGAACTACTCTCACAATCATTTGCAATATAGAGCCAAGGCATTTTTACCCTCACTAGTCTCAATGAAATACTGATACAATAGTACACATTTATTTTCAGTATATTCAGTATTTTCAGATCTTTAGAATCCTCAGCTCACTTGAAAGCCCATACTTATCAAGTCACATACATTTTCTGTACAATATTTTCCATGAACAAAACCCATCCTGTTTCTAATGATTAGCTTATTTTCATTCCCGCACATGCTTCGCCTAAAATAAACGTCATTTGCTTTCATCACATAATATCATTATGAAGATTTATCTTCATATTTTCAAATCAAATAGACACTGTAATGGCAAATTGATTGCATGAAGTATGGTGGCTATCAGGATATATTATCATTAAAAAATGTGCACCTAAAATGAGGCAAATTTAAAACAATGTTCTACAATCTCATTATCATGACAAATGAAGACTAAGTCATTTTACACTGACATTCCCTTGTATAACTTCCAAAAGGAATCAAAGTGCACAGCAATTAGTACCACTTTGGAAAGATTCTTTTTCTTTGGTAGTGCATTTTGGATAGAATCAACTTGAGGAAAGTTTTACCTAGCTGAATTGCACCAGTTTTGATTACACTTCACAGCAGCTTCATCTTAATTTTCGGCAAATCAAACTACATGACGGTTACTGCAACAATACACATGCTGTCTGAATCAACATTCCTTTTGAATTAACCTTCATTTTCCTCTGTTTTTAATACCAAGATGCACTAATGTGATGGCATTACTTTTGTGGTCATGATTAACAAATAAATGTTTTCAACACAGTTCAGGAAGGATCTAAATTGAAACATGCCACACTCTGGAACTAGAAATTGATACAAGGTGTAATAAAAATGTTGTTTTAAAAGAAGTAAAAAGAAACTGAATTACTGAGCTATATATTCTGTGACAGTAAAATACTTAGAAAATGCTAATGTTTTAAAAAAATTAGCATCAAAAAAGGTTACAGGAGTGCTTATCAAAGCCTAAACACTAAACTGAAAATTGTTTGCAACTTATTAATACAGCATATAATGTATCTTATTTCTGGAGTAAAGTAAAACAAAACGAAAACCAAGCAACAACAAGAACAATAAATTTTTTTGCACAAACCATAGACACAATTTTGACAGTGGAAAAAAAGGGCTGTATCTGTATAAATTTCGGCTGATGGCACCATTCTTCAGAGAGAAGTGTAACTTTAATACTAATTGTTACTTCACTGAAGGTAGAACCATGCCAAAACAATGGAACAATATGCATTTCTGCCTTCTACCGCTCTGATTTTCTGATCCTCAGCATCACTTGCATAGGTGTGGTGGGAACTAGCACAGTAATGTTAAAAAACAAAATAGCAACATCACTAAATTTGATGGGTTTAATCTGTGCAGCATAATAACTTATTTCTGTTGTTTATACTAAATGGAAAGGAACAAACCAAATCACTAATTGAAACTGATAGGTTAATGAAAATATCAATCAGAGCAGTCACATAGAGAATTAACTTGTTTTGGTTGGATTGGTGGAGACGGTCTCAAAGCAAAATTTTATTCCAACACATTCTTATGGAAATTGACTTTAAAATCATTTTCTTGCATATTCACATGATAAATGATATCTTTTGGGCAGGATGTAGTGAACAGAAAGCACCACGGCTCCAGGAATTAAACTTTATCTGTATGTATCTCAGTGCAAATGGAGGACCTGAGCAGATAAAGGTGACTAAGACAAGATTAGTCTTAGAATTAAATTAGTATCTGACTGCATTCCTCCCAGCTCTATGCATATTGGAAAATACACCAGCTGGATCAGGAGATCATAGTTTGAGAAAATTCATTATAAACTAAGACAAAAATGTATCCACAGACAGAATTTTTGGAACAAAATAAAATTCTAATTACAACATTTCCAAAATTATCTCCCTATGAGTGTTCACCAGCTGTTTCTGATGCTATTTCTTTATGAAATAGTGAAAGACTAGAAAGCTATCCTCGAGTACTTCTTCAGGCAACAAGACATGAAATAATTTCACGTGTCTATTCACCAATTCCAGTTTCTAAAACCAAATGCAGAATGGACCCGTCAGTAAAGCAATGAAAAATATCCAATGGCAGTTTTTTATTTGAATAAAAAAATCCATATCCTTACCCCATCTTCTCTCCACCTTCTATATCACTTATGATCCTTCTAACAGGGTTAGAAGGGACCTTAAAGATCATCTAGTTCCAAAGCCCCTGCAAGAACAACTTCCATCAGGCCAGGTAGCTCAAAGCCCCATCCAGCCTAGCTATGATCTTTACTACAAACAGCTTCAGCAGTCACCTCTTTGCTAGGATGTGCAGACATTTCTGCCATCAGATTTGCCTCCTTGTATTCAAACTGAAATCTCTGCCAGACCTTCTGACACTTTTTGTCTTCCCATGTGTAAGCTAACCATGACTAAGATCATCTTCTTTTCCACAGAAATCACCTCCTCAGACTATATTACTCTGGAAAACATCCTTCTTATATCTGTTACCTATAACACCAATTAATACCAATAATCTAGGTGTCATCCTAACATCTGTCCTCAAATCCACGTAATCTACCCACTTCCTGAAATGCTTTTATGGCAAAAGCTTCCGCCACGACTCAGAAACAAGTATCCCTTTCAGGTCTTTCATTTTTTCCAATCTTGACAAACACAGCTTCAGCCTATTTCAAGCTATTCGAAGTGGGTTTGTAAGATGACAATCCTGAATTAATTGAATCATGCCATTTTTCCTCTGAGTCTTGAAGATGCCTTAATTTTTTCACTGCTTGTATACACTATACATCTTCATCTAAAAGCCTATTCTGCTTTCAGTGGAAAAGTCAAGTCAAAAATTGGAAAGAAAGCTATTAGAAACAAAAGACTGAGAAAAAGTGAAAATAGAAATTAAAGTAAATTAGAAGTTATGAGGCATATGGAACAAAATATATTGGGGAAAACCAATTTTTGGCAGAGCAAAAGACCAAAAAAATAGTTTTAAGCTTATTGGAAAGAAATAAATCTAGCAACACTTTTTATTCACTATTAGATGGAGGTGGTAACGATAATCATAGAATCATAGAATAGTTAGGGTTGGAAAGGACCTTAAGATCATCTAGTTCCAACCCCCCTGCCATGGGCAAGGACACCCCACACTAAACCATGTCACCCAAGGCCTCATCCAACCTGGCCTTGAACACCACCAGGGATGGAGCATTCACAACCTTCCTGGGCAACCCATTCCCGTGCCTCGCCACCCTCACAGTAAAGAATTTCTTCCTTATATCCAATCTAAACTTCCCCTGTTTAAGTTTGAACCCGTTACCCCTTGTCCTGTCATTACAGTCCCTGATGAATAGTCCCTCCCCAGCATCCTTGTAACAGCATCAAGTAATGAAGAGAATGAAGAGTTCAATAAATATTTCTGGTTTATATTTGGGATGAAGCGGGATAATGTACAAAACAATAGATGTGGAAAAATTCACAACTAGCAATAACTAAAGAGATTGTTAATCAACACTTAGTAGTGATGGTTACATTCAAACAAGTGGACAATATCTGACCTTTGTATATTCCTTCAAATAAATCTGGGACTCCAAGGAAATGTTACAACATTGCTAGAGAATTAACACTGGGCTAAAGTCACAAAAGCAAAGAGGATGACAGGAATAATTACTGACATTAAGTGAGATAAACTCTTGGAAAACCTGTTACAGGAATCAAATAATTTAATTTTAAATTGGTTTACAGGAGATTGATCTTATCAAGCAAAATTGACTTAATTATTGGATGAAATGGCAAATTTGTTTAAGTATACTTACTGTAAAAATATAAGACTCTAGGAATAATAAAGGCGTTTGAATTAGCACTGCGAGTACATAATGAGAAGATTACAAATTGGCCTATTAGTTAAGCTTGAAAGGAGTGTCTGTGAGACTCAATGTGAGACAACAAATGGAGATTTTCTAATAACATCTAGACTAAAAAAATTCAACTACCAGTGGTTAGACAGGAATTTAAATGTATTGCTTGTAAGATAACATACAAAATAATATAGAATTTTTGGTTCAAGAGATCTTTATAAAACCTTAGATTTAATATAGCTATATGTAAATATCTACAGCTAGAAACAAGGAATGTAAGACTCACTTGGGAACATAAAATATACAGATTGCGTAGGAGCTATACTAAATAGTCAGCTCCTGAGTAACCACCACGTGGCAAAAAGGGTTTAATACAGTTGTTACTTACAAAAACAAAGACTAGCAAAAAGGGAACAGAGATTATTTTACTTCTGTTTTATAAGACCATCAAACACTGGAATATTCTGAAAAAAAGCCTACCTGGGAAGTAAAATTTTTCTCAGCTAATATATAACTATTTTTGAAATTAAGAGGGGAAAAAGAAGAAAAAGAGAGAGAAAGAGAGAGAGAGAGAAAAGGAGAGAGAGAAAGAGAGAGAAAAGGAGATAGAGAAAGAGAGAGAGAGAGAGAAAAGAAGAGAGAGAAAGAGGGAGAGAAAGAAAAGGAGAGGAAGAGAGAGGAAGAGAAAGAGAAAGAGCTAGAAAAAGAGAGAAAAAGAAAGAGAGAGAAAAAGAGAAAGAGAGAGAAAAGGAGAGAAAAAGAGAGAGAAAAGGACAGAAAAAGAGAAAAAGAGAGAGAAAGAGAGAGAGAAGGAGAGAAAGAGAGAAAGGAGAACAGAAAGGGGAGGAGAAAGAGGGAAGAAAGAGGGGAGAAAGAGGAGAAAGAGGGAAGGAAGAAAGGAGAAAGGGGAGAGAGGGAAGAAAGGTAGAAAGAAAGGGAGAAAGAAAGGGAAAGAGAGAGGAAAAGAGGGAGAGAGGGAGAGGTGGAAAGAGAGAAAGAGAGAAAGAGAGAAAGAGAGAAAGAAAGAGGGAAAGAGGGAAACAGCTTCATAAGAAAAAAATTCTGCAGAAATCTTTCTCACAAAACAGAAGAAAAAAACCCCACAAAACAACCCGAAACCATAAAGGAACAATTTCTTAGCTGTTGTGCATGACAGATACTCCCTGAGGTTCTAAGTCAGAATTCTATCAGCTATCATACTGTTTGAATTGCTTTGAAAATGTTTTTTTGGAAAATTTTGGTTTAACAAAGAGGAATATTATTCCATTAAAAATGTTTCATTTATATTTGGTGTCTTAGAATACATGTTTTAAAACTGAAGAAATTTTAAAATAATAAAAACAAAGCTCCATGAAAATATTCAAGTACTTAGCACCTTAGTTGAGAGAAAACATCAGATTTGAAGGGGCCACTTAGGTTAATGAAAGAAGCTTATGACCACAGCTAAACATGGAAGAAACAAAGAATAAGAATCTTTTATAATCAGGGTGATTAGGCACTGGATGGCATTTCCCTAAACAGTAACAGACTCTGCAGTTCAGTTTCTGATGCCTTCTAATCAGAAAATTTTGCTTTTTCAGGAGGTATGTTTTGACATAATGCTGTCAGGTGATTCCTTGTTCAGCATCTGCAAATGCCATGATCTCTTTTCAGTTAGCTTTCCTTGAAGAGCAGCCTTTGGCATTTCAGCACTGGATTAAAATAAAAAGAAAACAATGTTCCCAGTTCAGATTAGAGTTTGCAGTCCTACCCATAATGCACACTTAAGCACATGGTCACCTGGAATTTCCCACCTCAGAGGAGGATTCTGGAACTACAGATAAAAAACATCTAAGCCAGATAGATATAGGCTCAATAAGTGTATCATGGCAAAAAATGCAACACCACGTGGTATAAAGGAGGTTTACTGGATGGTCTACTACGAGCTAGTAATCTGTTCCAGCCTTAAATTTTCAGGCACTCTGTAGCCTTTCTTCCTTACTGATTATTTCTGCATAGTTTTAATTCTGCTTATGTGAGGGTTATGCATAGTGCACTGTAGCTGGTTGTGTGATAAAGGTTGTCTTTGCCGACACTGACAGTGCTTTCCAGATGTATGTGACAGTATAAAAAGCATTAACTAAGATCCACATTGCCCTGTAACTGCCAAGGTTATTTCAATAGCTGCAGAAACCAGTGTAATAAGAATAGAGAGGGTTATATATTGACATTTGAATTCAACAAATTTTTCCCTTTACCCTCACAGATGACAAGTATAGTGAAGACATTCCTCATAGGAGAACTGTAGCAAAGAATCATGCCCATTAGTTCAACACAAGAAGACAAATTCCCCTTCTTATATCTAAAAAATATTATTAATGGATTTGCTCTGAATAAAGAAGTTATGTTATTCCATGTGGGATATGTCCAAAGACTTTTACTATTATTTGATGGATTTCATAACAAGAAATAAGTTGTTCCCTTGCTGTTATATTTGATTAGCATTCCACTAAAGCAAATTCTATATGGTATCCAAAGAAAACATCCTTTTTTTGGTTGAAAAAAAAAAATCAATTTGATCAAGAGAGCATATAACTACAAAATTGTCATTCTGTCATGCAACTGTATGTTTCACACTGTGTCTCAGAAAAGGAAAGGAAATTGCATTTAATTTAGTTATCTTGTTTTACGTACAACCCTCATTTCTTCTTTCTTCCTGCCATCACATACATTCACTTGATCATCTATTTCTGCCTCATAGAGCAAGTCAACCTTTCTACCACCAGGAAACAGATGAAATAGGATGGGTTTACTTCTGAGTTACAGTCCTCATCAAATTACCCTGCTTAGTAGAAATCTTCTTACATTTAAAATGTTACACTATTTTATACAACTTTATGAAAGTATCAAAGCCACTGAAATAGCAAAGAAAATTATGCTTTGTCCAATGCTTACTACAATTGCTCCTACGGTGCTTTAAAAACATGAAATTAAGAATCAACCTTCCCCTGGGAAATAAATGGAGAGACTATGTAAGTAGATAGCTCACCCACTGCAGCATTGCCTCTAGACAGCAATTGCTCACCACAGCTAAGAACAGATAGTGAGAAAAGAATCTCATATCCAACTGAAATGGCACAGGGAATTTGGGAAGGCAGAACACGATTGTCTGAGATGAAATTTCATCAGAATGCTACAGTTATACCAAGAGAACATTAATGATCACTTTGAAGTAGAAAAGCAGGACTCACGTATAATATATAAACTCAGAATTCAAGGTGTAAGACAAATAGAGATTTCAGTTTTCCTGCATCTCCTAATTTTCACACTAGAATAGAGCTTATCCCTTTTGAGTCTGTTTTTTTTTTCCCTCCTAGTGATCATCACTATAATACCTAAGGGGCAGACCTAAGAGAGGACTAGAGGACTGACACACCAAGAGGGATGGACATCTGTGCTATTACCTCTGGTCTCTTTCCTTTGGGATTCAGTGTATTGTCTCTCATCTTTAAAGTTCTGATGAAACTTAAATGAAACTTTAAAGAGCCATGTTTCATGCAACTTTTTTCCCCATATGCTAGTGCAGGGTGACAGCATAGCCATCCTCTGAACAGCTGCATATTTCAAAGCTGATTCCCAGTCTTAGAAATAAAACAATTGGATTTTTGATTTTAATATAAAAAATTATTTTGGTCAAAATTCTGTATCAGCAATGTAGCATAATGTGAAACTGGCCTACTTTCCTGAGACAAAATGCCTGCTTTACCAAAACCCAGAGCCCTTGCTGTCTGATGACAAGGTGAAGCTGCATCTCAGCACTGATCCATAAACTCTTCTGTGGCAAAGACTGGCAGTAGTTGGCAGTGACTCTATTTATTATTATTATGGGATAGAAAGATGGAAGTTCTAAAGCAGATATGGTGATGTGTGTCAGCTTATATGACTCTACATCATTTTCCAAACAGTCTTTTCTCCACATTCCTTGGTCTTTAGTAGCTTATGGAGCTACTTAGAGAACAAAACCTTCTTTGTCTTGAAGACCGAAACCATTTTGCAGTAGCAGACTTATCTAATGGGTAGTAATACAAGCAATCAATCTGAATTCACATAGTATATTATCTATATTCCACATGAAACTAAATTAAACACAATAGGCCAGGTTGGATGGAGTCTTGGGTGACATGGTTTAGTGCAAGTTGTCCCTGTTCATGGCAGGGGGATTAGAACTAGATGATCTTAAGGTCCTTTCCGACCCTAACTTTTCTATGATTCTGTGATTTTATGTTCCTTTAAGCCAGACAATGTCCCACAAGAATTAACAATTCTGTCTTTGAACAGATGAAAAAAAATACATCGTTTATGAACAAATGAACCTCTGACAAACACTATCCAAAGACACACTGAAGCTGTTAATATACCTGGTCTGTAAATATGCTTCTATTAGACTGTGTCTTTATTTAGTACTCACAGAAATGAATTTATAAGTGCAAAAAAAGTTCTCCATCCAGGACATTTTGCACTCGGCGTGTGGGCACAGCTACTTTTTCTAATTTGGTTCAATACTGACTAAAAATGGGCTGTCTACCATTATTTCCTGTGTTCTTATTCCTCTCTTGCTCCATGTATTGAAGTGAAAATACACATCAAAAAAACCCTCAAAATTCAATTTCTTAATGAAATATTGATTAAGGATTCTCAGTTTTGATATATGCATATAGTAATGGTTCCAATAAGTACTGACTATAATTATACAAATACAAATATATTGAATAATGGAAACAAACATATTTACAAACAAATATGTAGGCATAAAAAAAGAAGAGGTATTTTTCAAAGCAAAAGGACTCTGATGAAGTGACACCGACCACTACTAAAAATAATAGTGTGCACAAAGAAGTCCTAATGACCTAAAGAAGATAAGGCAAACATTACTCAGATCATAATTCATAGCTATAAGCTAGGCCAGAGACCATCCAACACATGTAGCTGTATTCATTAAAATTCAATATCACTGCACTGCTGTCTAGCACTGTCCTTAAAAATATTTAGCTTTTTCCCCTAAACACCTTTTGGACAATGAACTTCTTGACCCCACGCAGTTTTCTCCAGGCATACACATCATTCTGGTTGTCTATTACCTGAAAAGGTCCTGATGGGGTCAAAGTCATTATCTATAAATTTTGAACACTAGAGAGAGAGATGGAAAAAAAAATGGTACAACTTCTTCATATCTCTAAAACATAGTTTTGGATAAAGAGTAATTTTTCTAAGTATGAATAAATATGATACACAGATGATGTATCTTTTTGAACACAGAGTAGTATATGGACTTCAGTACCTGTTTCACAGAATCATAAAATGGTCTGGGTTGGAAAGGACCTTAAGATCATCTAGTTCCAACCCACCTGCCATGGGCACAGCAGCCTCACGTTAGACCTTGTCACCCAAGGCTCTGTCTAACTTAGCCTTGAACACCACCAGGCATGGAGCATTTACCACTTCTTTGGGCAACCTGTTCCAGTGCCTCACCACCCTCATAGTAAAGGGCTTCTTCCTTATATCTAACCTGAACTTCCCCTGTTTAAGTTTAAACCCATTACCCCTTGTCCTATCACTACAGTCCCTGATGAAGAGCCCCTCTCCAGCTTCCTTATAGGTCCCTTTCACATATTGGAAGGCTGCTAGTCGCCTAAGGGCTAATAATAAATCTATAATAAGTATTCCAAAACCAGAGATGAACAGCCTATGGGGCTAGAAAATGAAACCATAAAAGAAGTTCTTAAAGAAGAGGGGTCATCAAGATATTTATACCTTTAGTCACTGTAGAGATATTAGAAAAGTTCTCATGACTAAAACTTCCCTTGGAATAAATTGAATAATACATGTCTGATAAAAGTGTCAGTAGAAGAGGCTTTAGAAAAATACAGAAAATAGAAAGACAGAATTAAAACATCAGAAAAGGTTCTGAAAATTTGGAAAATGGAATCTAAAGATTAGAAACTGTGCTGCTGAACTGTATTCCTTAAAACTGTATTAGTACCAGGTGAATGAAACACAACAAAAAAGCTCTAGTGGCAAAACATTGACAACTTTCTGATATCTGCACTGGGAAAGCTAGTATGACAATCACAGAAACATGGCAACACATAATAGCTGAAGTTGGAGGGAATCTCTGGAGATCATCCAGATGTAGTCCAACCCTCTACTCAAAGTAGGATAACAGAAGCTGGTTGCTTACAACAATGTCCAGTCAAATTTCGAATGTCTTCAAGGATGAAGACTCCACACTTCTCCCAGCAACCTGTTCCTTTTTCAATCACCATCACAGTAAATATGTATTCATGTCTTGCTTGTGCTGGGGAACCTGGCAGTGGATACAGCACTCCAGATGTGTCTCACCAGGGCTGAGCAAAGAGAAAGGATCACTTCACTCTACCTACTAACAATGCTTTTCCTGACACAGTCCAGGAAGCTGATGGCCTTCTTTGCTGTGAGGGTGCATTGCTGACTCTTGCCTAATCTTGTGCCCACCATCATCCCTAGGGCTTTCCCTGCAAAGCTCCTTTCCAGATGGTTGGCCCCAGTGTGTAGTGGTACATGGGATTATTCCTCCTCAGGTGCAGGACATGGCATTTCCATTTGTTGAGCTGCATGAGTTTCCTATTTATCCCTTTTTCCAGCCTGTAAACGTCCCTTTAAATTACAGTGCAATGTCCTGGTGTACCAGACACCCCTCCCAATTTTCTATCATTAACAAATTTGCTGATGGTGCTTTCTTCCAGTCCTCAGAAAGCTTCCCCAGTCACCATGACTTTTCAAAAATTACTGAGTGGCCTCACAATGACATCAGCAAACTCCTTCATCTCTTGGGACTGCATCCCATCAGGTCCCATGGGCCAGACTGTGAATGGTTTGTTCAAACATCTTTAACCTAATCCTCATATACCAAGGGTAAAAACTGCCTTCTCTGAACTTTCCCTCTGGTCTCAGGGACCTAGGGTTCCTGAAGGCCTGAGAATAAAGATGGATGTGAAAGACATGAGACATTTCTGTCTTTTATCTCTAGATCTCCTGACCCATTCAGTCCTGAGCTCACATTTTCCTTAGTCTTCCTTTTGCAGATGATATGCCAATAGAAGCCCTTCTTACCATCCTTCATAGATTCATAGAATCATAGAATAGTTAGGGTTGGAAAGGACCCTAAGATCATCTAGTTCCAACCCCCTGCCATGGGCAGGGACACCTCACACTAAACCATGACACCCAAGGCTCTGTCCAACCTGGCCTTGAACACCGCCAACGATAGAGCATTCACAACTCCCCTTGGCAACCCGTTCCAGTGCTTCACCACCCTTACAGTAAAGGATTTTCCCCTTATATACAATCTAAACTTCACCTGCTTAAGTTTTAACCCGTTACACCTTGTTCTATCACTACAGTCCCTAATGAAGAGTCCATTCCCGCATCCCCATAGCCCCCCTTCAGATACTAGAAGGCTGCTATAAGGTCTCCAAGCAGCCTTCTCTTCTCCAGGCTGAACAGCCCCAACTTTTGCAGCCTATCTTCATACGGGAGGTGCTCCAGTCCCTTGATCATCCTCATGGCCCTCCTCTGGACTTGTTCCAACAATTCCATGTCCTCGTTATGTTGAGGACACCAGAACTGTACACAATACTCCAAGTGAGGTCTCATGAGAGCAGAGTCGAAGGATCACCTCCTTCGACCTCCTGCTGGTCACGCTCCTTTTGATGCAGCCCAGGATACAGTTGGCTTTCTGGGCTGCGAGCACACACTGCCAGCTCATGTTAAGGTTCTCAACAACCAACACCCCCAAGTCCTTCTCTGCAGGGCTGCTCTGAATCTCTTCTCTGCCCAACCTGTAGCCGTGCCTGGGATTGCTCCGACCCAGGTGTAGGGCCTTGCACTCAGCATGGCTAAACTTCATAAGGTTGGCATCACCCAACCTCACAAGTGTGTCAAGGTCCCTCTGGATGGCATCCCTTCCCTCCAGCATATCAACCGAACCACACAGCTTGGTGTCATCGGCAAACTTGCTGAGGGCGCACTCAATCCCACTGTCCATGTCAACAACAAAGATGTTGAACAAGACCGGTCCCAACACTGATCCCTGAGGGACACCACTCATTACTGGTCTCCAACCTTACATCGAGCCATTGACCACAACTCTTTGCGTGCGGCCATCCAGCCAGTTCTTTATCCACCGAGTGGTCCACCCATCAAATTGTTGTCTCTCCAATTTAGATACAAGGATGTCATGTGGGACAGTGTCGAACGTTTTGCACAAGTCCAGGTAGATGACGTCAACTGCTTTACCCCTGTCCATCAGTTCCATAGCCCCATCATAGAAGGACACCAAATTGGTCAGGCAGGATTTCCCCTTAGTGATGCCATGCTGGCTCTCACCAACCACTTTGTTGTTTTTCATGTGCCTTAGCATGCCTTCCAGGAGAATCTACTCCATGATTTTGCCAGGCACAGAGGTGAGACTGACTGGTCTGTAATTCCCTTGGTCATCCATTTTCCCCTTCTTGAAAATGGGGGTTGTATTTGCCTTTTTCCAATTGTCAGGAACTTCACCTGACTGCCATGATTTTTCAAATATGATGGCCAGTGGCTTAGCAATTTCATTCACCAGCTCCTTCAGGACCCGCGGATGGATTTCATCAGATCCCATGGACTTGTGCACGTCAGGCTCTTTAAGATGGTCTCGAACTAGATCTTCTCCTACAGTGGGCCCAAGGTCTTCATTCTCACAGTCCCTGCATCTGCCTTCCAAGACTTGGATGGTGTGGTCAGAGCATTTGCCAGTGAAGATTGAGGCAAAGAAGTCTTTAAGAATCTCAGCCTTCTCCAAATCCAGGGTAGCCAGTTCTCCTGATAGCTTCTGGAGAGGGCCCACGTTGTCCCTAGCCTGTCTTTTATTTGCAATGTACCTACACAATCTCTTCCTGTTATCTTTCACATCCCTAGCCAAGTTTAATTCTAACTGGGCCTTAACTTTGTCAACCTGGTCCTTAGCTTCCCAGACAACATCCCTGTATTCTTCCCAGGCCACCTGCTCTTCCTTCCACCTTTTATAAGCCTCTTTTTTTCTTTGAAGTTTCCTCAGCAGCTCCAGTTTCAAGCCCCACACCAGTCTCAACATCAGATATGCCTTGCCTTCCCTAGCCCCATTCCTGCATGTTCAGAGAGTATCACTATACTCTTCCCAGGACACCTGTCCCTGATTCCAACAGTAGTATACTTCCTTTTCATATTTGATTTTAGTCAGGAGGTCACCACCTCATATTCCATTGGAGTTCCCAGAATAAATTGAAATGAGTTTCTAGACTAGACTAATTTGGTTAATAAATAATTTGCTTAGGGTTTTCTGTGGTGTCTTTTTTTAAACAAGGTCCCTGTCAAACTGCTGTAAGTGTTATGGAATAAGAAAGAAAGCCCTCTTGTGGATTCTTTTATGCAGAATAAGAAGCAGGATAAGGATAAGAATAATCTCAAAAGGTGACTCATTTACATGCTAGAGGAATTTTAGCTGAATCTCTAACTCTTCATCACACTCATAAAGGGTCAACTATAGCAAGTTCTCATAAATCTGTAGAAAGTAATAAAAGTAAGATGACAACATCTTATGAAAATTGTAAGCTCAGGATAGTAAACACAAAAACCAAAAGCATATGACTGAGGAAAGACATGCTGGACTTAAGTCACTGAGCAATGCACTGGAAGGTAAATTACTGATAAAAATAAGGTAACGTACATAGGAAAAACAACACTGACTGGATGCATACACATGAAGCATTCTGAAGTAGCTGTTACCCCTCATGGAAAATATATTAGAGTTCTTTAATAGGTTAGATATGATACTTTCAGAAAAACAATTAAAGTGTTAGTAATTTTTAGAAAAGGAATATTGAACATAGTAAAAAATACCCCTATATCACAGAATAAATCTACAATACACTTGAGAAGGATGTTCCGCTTCTGTCACTGAAAGGTTAGGGTAGAACTAGAATAGCTGCAGGGAAAGGCAACAGAAGTGTAAAATGCCTCACACTGAAAAGATAAGTCAATAAATAAAAGGTAACTCAAAAAATTTGTACTCTGAAGCCTGGAAAGAATTGTCTATTGGAAAATCGGGTAGAACTTTACGGAAACATGACTGATAGGAGATAAGGAAAAATAATTTATCATTTCTCATTATATAAAAAGCAGAAGACATCAAATTCAAGTAGCAGGTGGCAATTCAGAATAAAAAGTATAATATTTTTACCACATAAATCAGAGATAAACTGCAATTCATTGGCCCAAGATGCTGAGAATGTTAGAAGTTGACTTGACTTCAGAAGTGACTAGACCCATTCATTGAACAGAAATCCATCAGGGACTTCTAAATAGAAAGTAATGAAATCTAGATTAATCTCTGAGCTGTAGGTTGCTGGAAGCTGGGACAATGTATTTGGGACCTACCTCTTCAACCTTTCCTTGTTCCTAACGATGTCATTACATGGTTCCTTAGCTTTATGCTATAAGCTGTTGTCTACCTCAGTGAAAACAGTCCCCTGCTGAAAGAGATAACACCAGAAAAGCATAGACTGGAAAAGTATGGTTGTAAATGAAAGAAAAATCTCAAATTCATCTGATGTGGGAATTAAACGGAATTAAATATGCATTAGCAATATCAAAAGATGAAAACAAAAAGTATTTTTGAAAAAAACACTTTTTTCCATACCCTAAATTTTCATGAAACTGTACAAAATCATATGTTTGACCTGTATATTCAGGAAGCACTGTCATCAACCAGTTCTCAAAGGTTTTTATACCCTCAGAAAATAGAGAAAAACGGGCAAAAAAAAAAATCACCAAAGTATTTTGCTCAGGCCATTTTTGAGAGATAACTCTTGAAATGGGATAGTCTGAGCATGCTGCACAGAAGATGCACAGATTTAAATCGGCAACGCTTTAATGTAGAAAGGAGTAAAAAACACATATGAAACAACGTGACATCCAAATGCCCTGTATTCTCTATTTCACCGGATATCCCACATGTCTACAGGAGCAAAGGAGATAGATAGAGGGAGAAGTAAAGAGGCAAGACTAAAGGACAGACGTAACATACAGTATCATGTTTGAGGACGGTGTATACCTTGTTTGACCCTGGAAGGAGGGTATTGAGGTGTAAGGCTGTGATGAATAGATAAATGGACAAAGCTCATTTTCTGTAGTAGAAATATACTTTGAAAATAAGTGAGTAAGATGCAGATATTGAAGTCAACCTTCTGTAGCTATAACATATATTTTACAAGTTAGGTGGGGGGTTTGCCTCCAAAAAAATGCCAAAGCCGTTTTGGATTTTTTTCAACTGCCTGATTTAATTATCCATGTGTCCATCTTGCCTCTGGTCTCCTTCATAGCGTTGAGTCTGAAGGGATTTTTTGAGGAAGTCTGAGGTGTCCTCAAACAGCTCTGTATAACAACATGGTACACCTTTTCTCCTTTTTTTTCTCTTATATGTTTTAGCTTTGAAGATCAGAGTATCTTCATCTCCACCAGTAAGTAAATGAAAGTAACATCTTTCTTTGTCTTACAGAAGGCAGCATAATCTTTGCCTTTTGCACTCTTCTGTTAGCATGAACTGCTCCACAGTCCAGGAAGACACTTTTTTCTTCACAGGGGGAAGATCTCAAAAAGGCAGGAAAAATTGAACAGCTTCATAAAGCTGTTTGAAATGTGCCTTGCATGTGGAATGCACATTCCTTTGTGGCACTGTCCTGGGTTCAGCAGTAGCAGTCAGTTTTTCTCCTTCTTAGTAGCTGTTGCAGCACTGTGTTTTTGGCTTTCAGCCTCGGAACAGAGCTGATAACACCGATGTTTAGACTGACCAAGGACTTTGTGAGTCTCATGCTCTGCCAGGGAGGAGGAGGGGCCGGGAGGAAGCAGGGACAGGATGCCTGACCCAAACTAGCCAAAGAGGTATTCCATACCACAGCACGTCATGCCCGGGGATGTAACTGGGAGCTACCCGGAAGGGCACGTCCTCTTTTCGGTCGGGCTCTTTTCCGGCGAGCGGTATCATATTTTCTTCCCTTGTTATTTCTCTTATCATTATTATTATTGCTGGCAGCAGTAGTGATTTGTGTTATACCTGAGTTACGGGACTGTTCTTATCTCAACCCGTGGGAGTTACAGTCTTTTGATTCTCCTCCCCATCCCTCTGAGGAGTGGGGGGGGGGGGAAGTAGACTGCGTGGTTCTGATTTACGGCCTGGGCTTAAACCACGACAGGCACACACGAAAAAATGCTGCAAGTCACAGGATAAAATGGACTCACATACACCAGGTATCTTAACAGATCTGGCTGAGCTCAAGAAATATGGCCTTTGCCTGTCTTGACTTTGTTTCATTATTTCACAGAATATTTAGTTTCACAAAAGTCTACTTTCTGTGCAAGCACGCAAAACAGACTGTCATTAAATGTTCAAGGCATAAGCTTACCAGGAGAGCTAAAGAAGCTGGACCCCACCTTCTCAGTAGCATGGGCCAGTTAGAGATGACCATAGCCCTGCTGCTTGTGGCTGGGTCTGCCAAATGCACAGCAATTCCTGATCAGATATGATTTAGATTGTGAGAGTTTCAAATTGGCAAATTATTCAAGTCCAGAATGGCCATACAGGGAGCACAAATTGTTTCAAGTGAAGTCACAGAATACCATCACTAGATAATAAATCCAAATGGAAGAGAGAAACTATGAGGTAGCAGACAAGTATTATGTCTAGTACCCAACTATTCCTCATTTAGCAAAGTCTAGACGTAGACAGAACAAGCTTTTCTGGTTCCACTCTCACTTCTCCTCCTTCAATTTGGAGGAAGCTGTTTTGTTAATTTTAGGTTTTAGAGCTCTCTCAGACGCTCCATAAACAGAAACTGGAAAATGAAGCAATGAAAACACCACTATTTTCTTTGCTCTGTTACCAGACAGTTATGTCACTGTGTATTTACTTGAGCAGGAATGGCTAATTTTCCTGGGTCCCCTCCTTACCCACGCACTTATTTTAGCGCTGCCAGTACAGACACTGCCATCAGTTACGACAGAGCTGCTGCAAGAACAGGGCACAATAGCTCATGCTTGTTTCATCTTCTGTCTGACAACCTGTTTCAGTCTCAGTGGTACTAAATCATACACTCTATCAAAAACAACTTCAGGCTCTATGAAGCTCAGACATGCTTGGCTTTGTAATGAACAGCTCTTGATATTTCTTAGGGGTTTTTAATTTCTTGATTAGAGTTGTGGGGATTTTTTTCTTTTTTCTAGAAAAAAAGGAAGATTTTTGGTCAGAATGATGTCTCATTCAGAGACTCACAATTTCCACCCTGGATCTCATAAATCATGTGCTTAACTCAAAGAACACAAGTAATGACACTGAGTTCTCAGGCTCTCGACTGACACCACTATAGTCCGCTTTTACCCTACTATATAATTCTCTGTAAGCAGCAAACGCAAGATACTGCAATGTATAATATAATAATCAGAGCACAACTTCAGAGCACAAAATCCTACTTACCTAATATTTGGAAACAGTGTCACTGATGTCAGAGAAAATGCTCAAGTGAGATAGCTGAACAGCACTATCACAGATTATCTTTCCAAACTAGCATACACATTTTCACTGGATAAATGATACAGCTTTCTCTATTCACACAGCATTATATTTTTAAACCCACAAGTTTTATACAATGCCTGTACAAGTAACATTAACAGCAGCATGTTTCCTTTTTTTAATATCAAAATCACACACAGAAAAATGAACCCTTTTTTTGTTAGGGTTTCTTCATCTTTGTTACTAAACAAAAGATATTTCAAAGGCATTTAGAAAACTATGGTTCCCTGCATGTGAAAATATGCTTTGTATGCTCTCTCTTCCTACATTTTTAAACTTTGAGATGCTGGCTGTCACCCAAGATTTCAATTACTGTGTCATAGGTAAGGACCTTAGAAATTTTAGGTACCTGTTTTAAACAAACACAGATCTTTTCCTTTTTTTTTTTTTTCTTTCTGAAACAAAAAGCTTATCAGTAACAAAGTGGAATTTTCCTACTTTTCATTATTAAAGCAGTTCCACAAAATGCAGTCCTAATAATTGTTTACTTTATCACTCATATTACGGTATGATAAATTAGCTTCTAGACTTCTTAAATGACACTAGTCCACATCTGCCCTACACATACTTAAAATTAGGTATTATGTAGATGCTCACAAAACTTGACAGGGAACAAGCATTCCTGGACAATATTAAGTGGTTCAACTTATGTGTAAGTTAAGAATGATAAATTATTGACCATCCATTAGTTCAAGCGCTGCAAATTTCTAACATAACCATATACTTTGGGAAAGTACAAGATTTCGAGGCTTTCTTACAGGCATTTATTTGTTGTCAAAGACCAGGACAGGCTTCCTTTCCAGATCTAGATGTGCAATGAAGGCATTAGTATTCTCAGATGCTGACAGCTGGATGGGTATTGCTGCCTTCATCTCTCTGCATCTGGAGGCAAGTGCAAATGCAGCCTCTTGAGGCTGCTTTAACCTGCCTTTGCATATGATCCCTTCTGTTAGATGAGATATGGGGTGATAACCCCTGACAAACTGCAAGGATTAAAGAGGGCACTGGTGTCTCCTGTCAGCATAGATGTTTGCTGTGCCTGCCCTGCCCTAGTAAGAAATTGTGTCAGTATAATTAAAGGTCTTATTTCGTACTAAAATAGCTATATTGACAGAAAAAAAATTTGTTTTTTACTTTTAAATCTAAAAGGCAAGATCTTTGTAAAAGAAGTTGGAGTACCCACAAGAGGAAGCCAGTTGTTCCAGTTTAACTAACGTGGTACAACTTTCCCTTGCACAAGCTTGATTTCTAACTGTCAAGCTGACACTTTTTACAAATGCTACATTTCAAAAATCATTATCCCATCTTCTAGAAAAGCAGATTTGTAGTATTAAATATGAGTGATGAATATGTTCGCAGGGTTGGTTGGTTGGTTTGGTTTTGTTGTAGTGTTCAATCTTAAAATTCTGTCTACAACTGTTAAAATCATCCATATATGTAAAGTCACAACACAGAAACATCTACATCTTCCCCACTTCACACCCAGTTATTTTTTATTCGCTTTTGGTGTGAGAACTTTGATTACACCAGCTATGTGTCTCAGTATTATCCAGAACAGACCCCTCAGGAAATGAGCAGTAGCACAAGAACAAAAAACTCCACTAACCCATCACTATTCTCCTCTCACCCACCACTCAGAAATGCATGCTTTCCTCCATTGTTCTTTTAAAGCATTTCATCAAAGTGCCTCCTAATTTTGCTATGAGTTGGCAGATTTCCCACATTGAAATCACAGAGTTAAGGAGGTAATTTGACCCAAATTACACTAAATTGAACTCCCAGCATAGTCCAAATGATTAAAAATCTACCAAGAGGAATCTTCTCAGACTGCTGGGGACAAGGAGACATGTCCAGTTTTGAAAAGGGTCCTGATCTTTGTAGAACACTTTAGGATGTGCTGCAAACAGCAAATTGATAATTTCTTTATCTCTAAGGAAAAAGCAGTGACTAAATAGATTTCCAGTGCTGTGTACAATATTGCGTAGCTCTGGTTCCCAACATTGTCCAGAGTGGAAGATCTGTCAGACCAAACTGTGGTTCCTTCCTAGCTTGTGTGCCCAAAACACCTTCCCACTGGTACAAAGATATGGGAAAGAGACACAATGAGCATTTGGATCTCAGCTGATGGAGTCAGCTCACAGGGAAGCTTCTACATGCTCAGGAGATAGGCAATGATACTGAGGGACAAGCACATGCTTAACAAACACATTATCATTTAAGAAATACTGAATAGAAGAGGAAAATAGAGCAAGGAAAGGAAATGCATACCCTTTTATTATGTGAAGTCCAGCTGCACATCACATTACAGTGACCTTCTTGGGTTTTCTGTGCTTTGGTTGCCTGCTGTCCCATCCACTTCATTTCTCAAAGGTTAATGAGGCTAAACAAGACAGAAACAAAAAGGTCAGCCAACAAAATGCTGATCTACTGACAAAGCCTAAGGAATGCAAAAATAATGCAGAACTCAAATACTGTTGTTTCTGCATTGGTGATACCATGCTGGAACAAACCCATATACACTTCTTCAGAAAAGTTTGCTGTGCATGAATTGAAGTGTCTCTCTCTCAAATCCAAAAAGCTGAAGCGATGTATTACACCCCAAAGGCTGAAGTTCCTATTTCATTGTAACTGTGACAGGGTGAAGAATGACGAAGAGGGAACTAGGGATGAAATCTGGAAAGTTACTCTACCTTTCTATCTAATTGCCCATTCATTGGACCAGGTACCTGTGGGAGAAGACTAAGGTTTGCCTCCTCACTGACCGTGTCACCTCTGCTCTTCACCTCCAAACTCAGATCTTTCGCCAAGGCCATGTAACTGCCTGTTGTCACAGAAACTGCTGCTCTCAGAGGTGGTACAAACAAGTGCATTACAGCTGGAGACTTTTTCTGTAATAAGGCTGAGAGTAGAAAAGGGCAGAAAATCTGCCCCTCAATCCAAGTGACAACCAAGAATAATGCCTAAAGAACAATTTATGATCAGAACATTTATCTATTGTAAAAATTTTATCACTCAGGACCCCAACTTTTTATTGGAAATGGCACTTCATTCACTAGGAATAAATGTCTGGTCAAAATGAGCAAGGAAAAAAAACATCCATTCCTTCCCATCACTGTCTGAGCAAGGACCTAAAGCTGTTATTTTTAATAGGAAGAGGGAAGATTTGATTCAGATTCAGAGCTCAAGATTCCTGGAGTTATTTGTTTCAGAAAAACGTAGATTTTTAGTTTTCACAATATTTAAAAAAAAAATAAAATCTATTCCTAGCATTTCAAGCAAACTGGATATTGTTTTAAAATATTCTGCTTTGTTTACCTAACACAGATCTCCACCTTTGACAAGCAACAGTTCAAAAGAAAGCAAAAGTTTGCAAAGCCCTTCCTGGACTCCTTCTCTAATTAATAATGAAGCTGAAGAAACTAATATTACTGAAAACTACCAGCAAGTTGTAGGACTACAGAATCACATCAAAATGGTTAGAGCATCAAATTTGAAAGAATAGTCTATAAACAACACACATACCTGCAATAACAATGTGGAGAGCTGGTGTGTAAAAAATACTGTAAAATTATGCTTACGATACTGCCCTTTACAGTTAAATTAAAGAATTTTTAAAGTTGCCTTAGCAGACAACTTCAGCCGTAAAGCTGAACAGTGAAGGAAGAAGAACAAAAAAGCAAAAAAGGAAGGATTGAAAACGTGTTTCCTTAGCAAAGTGAATCTCCTCTGTTCTTTGACAAAATTAAAGGATGAATTTCATTATCCAGACCATGTTACATACTGGAGGTTAAAAAAAAAACCCCAACAAACCAAAACAACAAAACAACCAAACCAATATATTTGATTCCAGTAATTAACAAAGCATAAAATTGCACTGAAGATCTCAAAACACTGACTCATGTTTTATAGCTCTCTACAATTTTTTTCTGTTTTATTGCCTTTTGTAGGGATGGTAAGTGAGGCACCAGTACTTGTCACTAGATTGCTAAACAAATAATGTATCTTCTCTTTCCATGGACCACTGGAAGGAAATTGCTGCCTGGTGTTCCTATTACTTCTCCCTTGACATAAATTGTGAGCCATTTGCAATGATGTAAAAGGACAAATGATTTTTCTTTGACTGGAGACTTACTTGTTGAATACTCCGGAGCTTTGATTAGTGTTTCTGTCCCATTTTGTATGAGAGCTAGGAACCTAAATATAATTGGTACTTGGAAAATGCATCAGTATAGCAGACAATAATGAGCTGTGGCTGGGAAAAACTGAAGGTTTCAAATTGCTAATGGGATAAATAAGACCTGTTACAGTTCTGGAGGCTGAATTATAATGGCAATTCCTCCATCCTCAGTCATGATGATGGAAAAAGCTACTATATACTCAGAAATTTTGAAAATGGAATACTAAATACAACACTGTATCAGTAGTTGTGGTATCTGTCTCCTATGACTGGGAAGTACTTTACTGAGATATTTCTTCTGTGTTCAATTATAAATTGATGTTATGTCTTGTAAAAAAAGTAGATACATGAGAAGGTCAGTGCCCTGGAGGCACTAGCTGGTAGTGATCCTTGTGTCTGGGGACCCCAGGCAGTGCAAACACAGCCAACATTCACAAGGAAGTTTAAGTTTAAGGAACTTCTTGCAATATTTTGTACAATTAGATTTAGGTTAGATATAAGGAAGAAGTTCTTTGCTGTGAGGGTGGTGAGAAACTGAAACAGGTTGCCCAGAGGAGGGTGAATGCTCCATTCCTGGAAGCGTTCAAGGTCAGATTGGACAGGGTCTTAGGTGACATGGTCTAGTGTGAGGCAACCCTGCCCATGGCAGGAGGCTTGGAACTAGATGGTCTTTAGGGTCCTTTCCAAACTGAACAATTCCATGATTTGAAGAACAATGCGGGAACATCAGTTTCCATACAGAAGCAAGCTAGGAAAGCAGAAAGAGCACAGCAGAGGAAAGGGAGGGTGATCTATTTTTTTCTCAGAAAAAGTTAGAAACTACTAATTACTAATATCTATTCATAGAATCACAGAATCATAGAATAGTTAGGGTTGGAAAGTAACTTAAGATCATCCGGTTCCAATCTCCCCTGCAATGGGCAGGGACACCTTACACTAAACCATGTCATCCAAGCCTCTGTCCGACCTGGCCTTGAACACCGCCAACGATGGAGCATTCACAACCGCCCTGGGCAAACAATTCCAGTGCCTCACCACCCTTACAGTAAAGAACTTCCTCCTTATATTCAATCTAAACTTCCCTTGTTTAAGTTTGAGCTCATTATCCCTTGCCCTATCACTACAGTCCCTAATGAATAATCCATCCCCAGCATCCCTATAGCCCCCCTTCAGATACTGGAAGGCTGCTATAAGGTCTCCAAGCAGCCTTCTCTTCTCCAGGCTGAACAGCCCCAACTTTTGCAGCCTCTTTATCTTCAATGAGAGGTGCTCCAGTCCCCTGATCATCCTCGTGGCCCTCCTCTGGACTTGTTCCAACAGTTCCATGTCCTCCTTATGTTGAGGACACCAGAACTGCACACAATACTCCAAGTGAGGTCTCACGAGAGCAGAGTAGAGGGCCAGGATCACCTCCTTTGACCAGCTGCTGGTCATACTCCTTTTGATGCAGCCCAGGATACAGTTGGCTTTCTGTGCTGCGAATGCACACTGAAGCCCACTCATGTTCATTTTCTCATCAATCAACACCCCCAAGTCCTTCTCTGCAGGGCTGCTCTGAATCTCTTCTCTGCCCAACCTGGAGCTGTGTCTGGGATTGCTCCGACCCAGGTGTAGGATCTTGCACTTGGCATGGCTAAACTTCATAGAGTTGTCATCACCCCACCTCACAAGCGTGTCGAGGTCCCTCTGGATGGCATCCCTTCCCTCCAGCATATCAACTGAACCACACAGCTTGGTGTCATCGGCAAACTTGCTGAGGGCGCACTCAATCCCACTGTCCATGTCAACAACAAAGATGTTGAACAAGACAGGTCCCAACGCCAATCCCTGAGGGACACCACTCATTACTGGTCTCCAGCTGGACACTGAGCCATTGGCCACAACTCTTTGTGTGCGGCCATCCAGCCAGTTCTTTATCCACTGAGTGGTCCACCCATCAAATTGATGTCTCTCCAATTCAGATACAAGGATGTCATGTGGGACAGTGTCGAACATTTTGCACAAGTCCAGGTAGATGACGTCAACTGCTTTACCCCTGTCCATCAGTTCCATAGCCCCATCATAGAAGGACACCAAATTGGTCAGGCAGGATTTCCCCTTAGTGATGCCATGCTGGCTCTCACCAACCACCTCCTTGTTTTTCATGTGCCTTAGCATGCCTTCCAGGAGAATCTGCTGCAAGAGTTTGCCAGGCACAGAGGTGAGACTGACTGGTCTGTAATTCCCTTGGTCATCCATTTTCCCCTTCTTGAAAATGGGGGTTATATTTGCCTTTTTCCAGTCGTCGGGAACTTCACCTGACTGCCATGATTTTTCAAATATGATGGCCAGTGGCTTAGCAATTTCATTCACCAGCTCCTTCAGGACCCGCGGATGGATTTCATCAGATCCCATGGACTTGTGCACGTTCAGGTTCTTAAGATGGTCTTGAACCAGATCCTCTCCTACAGTGGGCCTAAGCTCTTCATTCTCACAGTCCCTGCATCTGCCTTCCAAGACTTGGATGGTGTGGTCAGAGCATTTGCCAGTGAAGATTGAGGCAAAGAAGTCTTTAAGAATCTCAGCCTTCTCTGAATCCAGGGTAGCCAGTTCTCCTGATAGCTTCTGGAGAGGGCCCATGTCCCTAGCCTGTCTTTTATTCGCAATGTACCTATAGAATCCCTTCTTGTTATCTTTCACGTCCCTAGCCAAGTTTAATTCTAACTGGGCCTTAACTTTGTCAACCTGGTCCTTAGCTTCCCGGACAACATCCCTGTATTCTTCCCAGGCCGCCTGTCCCTGCTTCCACCTTCTATAAGCCTCTTTTTTCCTTCGAAGTTTCCTCAGCAGCTCCTTATCCGTCCAAGGAGGTCTCCTGGCCCTCCTGCTGCACTTCCTTCTAGTTGGGACACAACAGTCCTGAGTTTGTAGCAAGTGATCCTTGAATATCAACCAACAGTCTTGGGCCCCGTTGCTCTCTAAGGCTATATCCCATGGAACCTTACTGAGCAGGTTCCTGAAGAGGCCAAATCTGCTCTCTTGAAATCCAGGGCAGTGAGCTTGCTGCACGCTCTTCTCACTTCCCTGAGGATCTCGAACTCGACCATCTCATGATCACTGCATCCAAGGCTGCCCTGGAGTGTCACATTTCCAACGAGCCCTTCCCTGTTGGTGAGCACAAGGTCAAGCATGGCACCTCTCTTTGTTGGCTCCTCTATTACTTGCAGAAGGAAGTTGTCTTCCACACAATCGAGGAACCTCCTGGATTGCTTGTGTCGGGCCGTACCATCCCTCCAACAGGTAGGTGTCAGGGTGGTTGAAGTCTCCCATGAGAACAAGGGCCTGTGAGCATGAGGCAGTTCCTATCTGTCTATAGAGCGCTTCATTCACAGAGTTCTCTTGATCAGGCAGTCTGTAACAGATCCCCACAATAATGTCTCCCATTGCTGCTCTCCCTTTAACCCCGACCCACAAACTCTCTATTGACTGCTCAGCCATCCCTAGACAGAGTTCCATACTCTCCAGCCTACCCCTAACATAAATAGCAACTCCCCCTCCCCATCTGCCAGGCCTGTCTTTTCTAAAGAGCCTGTAACCTTCCATTCCAACACTCTAGCCATAGGAGCTATCCCACCATGTTTCTGTGATGTCAACGATATCATATCCCCTTAGATGTGCACACATCTCTAATTCCTCTTGTTTGTTCCCCATACTATAGGCTTTTGTTTAGAGGGATCTGAGCCGAGCTCCAAATGAAGCCAGCTCATTGGCTGGAGCAGATGGCAGAAATATCTCTACGTTGCTCCGAGCATTTATTATAGGTGCTGGCAACTGACTGGGTGTGTTGGGATGGAATGATGCCCCCTTCTCCCAAGACATCTAGTTTAAAGCTTTCTTGACCAACCTGGCAAGCCTCCTACCACAAATGCTCTTCCCCTTCGTTAGACCAGCTCCACCAGCCTCCAGTAGACCTGGCTTCCCAGGTAGTTGATATCTCCTTTAGAAGGGGATAAAGTTCTTGTGGTGCACATAAAGAATCTGCTGGGGAAGGCAGTCTGAGTTATTCCTGCTTCAGGTAAAGACAAACCCACTCATGGGATTGCTTTTGCTCAGTGACCCAGTATACTTGGTGGATAATGTGGGAAGATGGGGAAGTCCAAAGTGTACCTTAAGGGGATTTGATTTTAGGGTGAATTATTTTTGGCCCTGTGTGCCCATGACACTTCAGGCCATCAGGGCAGAGATGCAACATACGGATGGGTTCGTGATCAAGGGGTGGACTTAACAATGGACACTATTGCCCAGGTTATTCACGAATATGAAACGTACTGCAATTAAGCAAGCACATAAATAAAGATTATGGTAACTATGAATGAAGCAGTAGTTGGATGACACATACAAGAACATAATTTGAAAGATAAAAAGGTCATATAGGTTGCTGAAAAGAATGGATGAGGTTACTACAAGGTTACATGGCCAGGTCCAGGCAAAATTATTTATAATTTCATAGGTGCTACGTACCAAATAAACCACTAGAATTATTTAGTCTGAAATTTTACATCACAGAAGTTATAAATGTTACAAAACATTTTCTAGATCATACTTGCAGCTTTGTAACATTGGCCCAGAGGAAGACAAAAAGGTTAACAATGAAATATTTTTCTATTGTTTTAAGGAGATAGACAATGCAATATAGTTCTTACCACGTCAACTACACTTTTACAGATACATTCCTCTATCCTGTCAGAGAAAACTATGAATACAGTTAAAAGACAATTATGCAAAAGCACGTCCATGGGGGAAAAATTGTTATTTTCTGCAAGCATTGCAGATTTTCTTTAGGCATCAGTGGTTGAATTGTCCAAATAAAAACCTCATAAATATTAAAAAGAAGGCTATATTAATTACACAATAAATTACCTAGCTCTTGTTCATTTGATTAAACATAATGAAAAATCGAGTCAGTCGCTGAAAATGAGAATGAGGTAAATTAACTGGTTTTAGACATATCTTCTTAGGCATGCCTGTGTCTTTAGAGTATGCAGTGAGGCAAATAGGCAGGTCTGAACTACCACCCTTGGCACAGCCATTCTGAATCCCTCCTTCACTGCAAGTGCAGACTCCTTATAGTTATAGTTCTTGTAGCTCAGAATTAGTCCAATGTTGAGACCCTAGTAAATTTTGAGGTGGCACAACAGATTTTAACATTAACATAGCTGCTGAAAATGCAAAAGCTGCAAGCATTTTACTTTTTTCCAATATATAACTATATATTAAAAAATATTCAAAATCTATATTAAAGCTCAGTCCTTAGAGGGACACTCAGAACACTTAGAATGCATTTGCATGCAAACAAAGAAAACAATTCTTAATGGAAGACCTAGGCTCTTCATCAGTGATTTTCAGTTCCTGTTTTGATAATCAAATGGTGATTTTCAACTGCACTATGGAGGCTCCAGTTAAAGAACTGGTTTGCTAAATCAATTTTAGGCTCCATTAAGCTCATGGGGGTCCAGTCTTCTCTTCTGAAGCTAGAAGTATGTGCAGCATTTCCCTTTCAAATTATGTTTTACTAGAATTGGGAGTATTCCACATACCAGAGGGTTGAGCTTACTCTTGCTCTGCATGGCCGAACTAGGTTTTTTTATAGATCTTTAATTTGATTTAAGCTCCCATTAGATTAAAGCAGTACAAATGCTATTATTTATTTTAGTTTGAGTGCACACAAAGAGTATTTAAGTTCAATCTAAACTATGCCTCAGAATACCAAAGATTCAGACGCCTGGTCAAGTTAAAATTGTTAAACAAGTCACTAGTCAAAAACTCGGCTGTGAGAGTCTGCTTGAAGCCTATAGCAAAAGGAAGCAGTGACATTTACTTTAATCTTGTTTAACTGTGACTTAAGTAGACTTAACTCATGACTTGTCATGTCTGAAGAGTGCATAAATGAGGAATTATCATGGTCGAGTTGACACATGACAGGCCAATGTGTATGTCTATTCCTTAAATTAATAGGAAATTATCCATTTGGTTTTCTTTAATTAAACTGATTTTTAAATTATTCTGTTAGTTAAGACAAACAAATCCTTTTTTGTGTTTCTATAGCAATGAGCTAACTGACATTTCTTCAGGGGGGAATCATAACTTATACACTGATTTAATTAAAAGAAAAAAAGAAAAAGGAAAGAAAAAAACTGAATAAATGATTGAATTAAGAGAATGTGCCTATCACATGCAGAAAAACACTACTTTTCTTCACAATGCAACAGTTTCACATAAACAAACTCATCTTCCTTTTGAAATAAAATTTGTCTTTGGAACAAGATGCTACCAAATAATTTATGTTTTCATTAAATAGCTATTTAATTTTAGCCTGCTGATCTGCTAAATTTGTGGTTGCATAGTTGGTATAGTTCTGTGAACTTTGAGAAAAGTACTAATTCATAACTGATTAAGAGCCATGCGATATCTATTCATCACTTTCATAGTGATTTTTATTTTCTTGCCACTTTCTATCATGTAATTTCCTTCCTTTACAGTTCTCAGAAATAATTATTTTTTCTTACTGAAAAATAATTCCTTCCAGAGATAAGTAGCTTTCTGGTGCATTTAATTAACATCAAACAAGAAAACACTGAAAACGTAACCAGTCCCATACAAAAAAATGTAAAGGAAGCACTATCATAGGTTAATACAGCATGGAAGGCAAATATAAAACTTTCAAACAAATGCAATAAAAAATACCCACTGGATTAACATCTGTGTTAATGTTAAAAATATTAACTTAATTTCCCCCAAGCAATTTTATTTCCTTTTCCTCATCTCAGCAGTTATTCCCAAATTCTATCTTAAGCAAATCCACCACAAAGTTTCTGCACTAATCCAGAAAGGAAAATGGCTTATACTCTTGAAGCCCATTAAAAATTATATAGAAAGCAGGATCATTAGAAAGATGTCAAGTTACTGCTGTGTAATTAGAGCATCAAAAGCTATGGAAGCAGGAATGTCATATGCCAGATGTCTTTTCTCCAGGACAGCAGTCTCTACCAGGCTCAGTTTTTCCAGGCCTGCTTGTAGAGAAGTTCTCAGTACCTTGAAAGAACAACTGATCAAAAATTCAGCTTCATATAAATCATATTCATAAGGCAGCTTCACTGTTTTTCCAATGGATATAGGAAAGAGCCCTTGTCTGTACGTAGCTTTACAATACATGCAGAGGAGCTTTAGGGTTAAATATTTTTATCTACTTTATCATGATTACTGGAGATGAATAAACTAGACTGAAAGACATCTCTTTAGTGAAATTCCTAACAGAAATTTGTTTTGCTAAATTAACGTCAAAAAGACATTTGGATGAATGCCCTTTATTCAAAATCTTGATTCTTAGGGAGATTCTGATACACTAAAACCTCATTTTGTGCCTATGCCATTGGTTAGTTAATGGAAGTCCTTTATTTGCAGGTATATGAGTAAATTTATTGAATTGAATCAATATATTAAAAAATAGAAGAAAAATCAAAACATTAAAGCGCATTTACTGGAATTTATTGCAGTGATAGGTGGTGGAACAACTGAGTAGTAGAAGGCTCACATTATGTTTGAGTTGTTCACATTAATGAATTTCACATAATCTGGTGTTTCATGCATGTGTGCTTGACTTGGGCTTTTTAAAGTTATTAAGGTAGTGAGGACATCATAGGCTTCTTTGTAAAGAGTGGTTTAAATACAATTGCTAAGGAGACTTCACAGATGATTTGCGGATTTTGGTAAAGACATTAACTCCAGCTAAGCACTTCTAAATTCAAGGAGACTCTGTCATTTTTGGCATTTACAAATAATTTTGTACAAACTACTTTCTCACAAATTCCAACATACTGGTATTAGTGGAGTTACTTACTCCTGATGCTAATGGTCTTAAAATTTTGGAATAATAATGAGAAAATACAGTTAAGCAAAACACAACCTAAATTGGAAAAAGGCCACAGTAGGGTAATATAGAGTGTATACTACCATCAGCTATAGTATGTTACAAAAGAACTCTCTGTGAGAAAGGCTACTGGTAAACACAGGTTTTACAAATAATAAATAGAAATTCTACATATCACTATAATGCCCTGCTCTGTTTTTAACCATGTAAATAATTCTTTCTGTACTGATGAGAAAACTGATCAAAAAAAGTATTCCAAACAAGTCAGAAATTGAATCACTTGCTTTTTGCCCCTTGAGGACAGAACTAAAATAGCAGGAACTCTCATAAACAGATTTATAACCACAGAGGCACAAACATATATTCACACTGATTTTATTTGCATGCACACAAATGCACACAAAATAATGTTAAGAAGGGCAGTCAGATTTCATGGTACAGTTGCATAGAGTTACTTGTTAATGAGAAGTATCAGATTATTTTCCTTCTAAAGTGGAATCACCCAGCATTCCTTCATCCTTCTTCCACATAGTGCTGTGTGATCTATAGCAACCTGTACAGAATGAAACTTACTGTTTCCTAGTTTGCACTTGGTTGCTGTCCACTCATCTCAATAGACATTTTTGAAGTCCTACTGGACCTGTTTCTGTGGTTAACATCTACCAGTGCTAAAGTGGAAGTGCTGCTGAGACCAATTCCTACTTTAGGGCCAGCAGATGCATCAGATGGTAGATTTTTTCCCCCTTCTGTAGCACTAATCTTACACACAAGACAAGTAATAACTCAGCTGAAGACCTGCCGAAGAGCCACTGAATGCAGATATCTGCAGTACAGTGACCCCATCACTTTCCATGTCAAAAAAAGCACTCAAAATTGGACAGGGGAGACTATCTGCCAAAACAGTTACCTAGACCAAAGTGGGAAAGTAAATTAGCTAGCAATGCTGAACAAAATGATCTAGTAAAATTGAAACTGCAAGCTCAGTAATATTATTTAACAATCCAGAAGAGAAGTCTGCATGTCTTTCAAACATTAAAGATTGAACCACACAATTCATGAGAGTCATCATCCTCAGTTGAGAGACGGAGCTATGTGCTCTGCACTGTGGAATTACAAAGTGGTAGTTTCAGATAGAAGTCAGAATTGGGCCTTAGATATGAGTCTGGTGCCACTTAACCTAAGGGAGTCAATGGGCCTAAGAAAGTCCATAAAAGAAAGAGAAGGAAATTAGGAAAAAAAAATGGCAAAGGAAAGTTGGACTATTAGGCCATCTAGTCAACTTTGAGGTGTCATATTGGTAGAGGTATGATTTTCCCCAAAGAGAAAAGCATTTGGAAGGAATAATTAGAGAGTGCAGTTAATTCATATTTTGCTCAGGAGTAAGGTCTCCACCTCAAACTTAAAGCCAAAGAAATTGAGAATGAAAGAAGGAAAATTCAAGGAAGCTGTTCAGCTGTTTGACACTTTTTCTACTGTTTACTATGAAGTTCTCAGATCATCTCATATTAACACTATGGAAAGCACAAATTAAACTGTATTCCACAGGAAGAATTCAGACAGAAGTATTTTTGTTATGTGCATGATGGTTGCACCATATTAAGATTGCATCAAATATTTCTTCGTTAATACTTTGAAAGATTTCTCTAGTTCCCATATTGGCCCAGGTTCATTAACAAAGGTGATTTCAGTAGTAGGTGTCTGTACTTTGATCACACATAACAAAAAATGAATACACTGAGATTTACATAGCACTTAATTATAATCTTTCTGAATGAAGTCTATTATGGTTCCTTATTCAAGTACTAGTGAGTCCAATTATCCTTGTATCATCATCAAGCTGCACACCTAGACAATAGCCTTTGCTAGGTTATCTTGTTCAATGAAACTTTCATTTTGCAACAGTTACTGAAATATCCAATTTTAGAGGCATCTCAATAGCTATTTTCTGTACACAGTGCACTGACTTTCCACTCTGCAGCTGTCAGATATTTTTTGCAGATAAAACGTCATTAATTCTCAGTAAGTTATGCTGAGTCTAGCTCAGAGAAAACCTCAGCTGGTTTATGTCTTCATACCAATGACCAGGAAAAAGCTGGAAATTTTGAGTTAGTTTCTCTTGGAGTAACAGAGTTTCAAACTCAGTTAAATGGATATTGGAAGAAAAGTATCTTCAAATGAATCTTGAAAACCAAAGTGCTTGAACCGAATACAATTCAAGTGTAACATCTCCTTCATGCAGGTATGCCTGACACAGCAAAATATGCTCTGTCAAGAAAAAGTGCCATGGAGAAGCAATTTGTAGATTTTATATCTGCCTAATTAAGGAGGCGGGGAGGAGTAAGAATTCAGACAAATTTTAACTATTCATCAGGTAATGAAAATAAAAGTAATGTATTTAGCAATCAAGGACCAAATATTAAAATTACAAACAATAACAGCTCCCAGGTGGTTAAAATCAAAACAAGATGCATAAATAGCATGATAAGAAACAAAACATGCCTAAAAAGTAGAAACCACAATACTGAGAAAATGGAGACTTACAGGAGAGAGGCAACAAAGAAAATTAAAAACACTGCTCCTCTGAAAATTATGTTCTATCTCGTTTGATCTGGTTACCAAAGGAATAATGGAGAAAAAGTGTCTGCAGATTTAACTGTGACAAAAAAATCCAAGGATTGACTGTTGCTTTGAGAAAGAACAGTACAAGTGTCTTTGTGGGATCCTGTCTTGCTTGAATTTCCATTTTTCTATTTCATGTTTGAGGAGTTTTTAACAAAAATGTTCTGGTCACCAATAACATAAGTTTCTCTGTGCTGGCTTTTCCACTAATAAAGGCTGCACAAATCAAACTACATCTACTCACCTCTACTGATAGTAGCACTTCCATGACTAGCTTTCTGTTTGCATGATGAGTGAACAAAAATGAAAGTAACGCTGTTGCAGGAGAAGGTGACATTTGCATTTTTCATATCATGCAGCCATGCTAAGTTAAACAAGTGTGGAAGTATGTTTACTTTCAGGCTGTTGTTTCCCCAGCACAGTGCTGCCAGTGAGTCTGACAGTTCTATGAATACACCAACCATCTTCTTTGCAGACTACAAATGATCAACCTGTTTTAAAGATGGTTGTCTGGGGTTTTGGTTTGTATAATGGGTTGGTTTTTTTTACAAAACCCATTTTAAAAATGTTTCTAGCAAGTAGCATTAAATACTCAACCATGTATCAGAGTAAATTCCACACGGATACACGGAACCATGTTTCTTCACTAAAATTCAATACTTGTCTTTGAAGGCTGAAAAATTCTGAAATTTGCAACAACTGTCAGGACTGTCAGAGATGAAAAAAGGATGGCATCATGGCTCTGCAGGCAGAGGAGAAAAATAAATAAATAAATAAATCAAAGCAAGCTACAGAACTTCCAGCAAATTTATTAGGAGAGCAGCAAAGAGAGTGCAGAGTACAAATATTTCTTTTCTTGGTTTGTTGTTTTTTTTTTGTTTGTTTGTTTTTTTTTGTCCATAGACAAGGAAGTGTGCACTGAATAAAAAGGAAAATGTTCTTGATTGCTTTTTGACAGGTACATGTTGATTGTCTAAATAAAACTTTTGTTTGAGACAGGTTAATAAAGAAAAAAAGCAATGTGCAAAACAGACAGAGAAACTGAAATGAGAATGAACATTTTTCTAGGTTGTTTTTCATAGGCTCAAAGATAGATTTGTTCTGTTTTTAACAAGACTTTATTTACAGTTCCCAAGATTAGCCGCTAAGCAACCAATCAAGTAGCCCTCTATCACCCTGACACAAAAAGGTTTGGGAATAGTAATCCTTTGAATAAGAAGATATCAGCATTCGGAAGCATGCAGAGTTATAATAAAAATTTCCACTTGACTTAGTGCATTGTTTCTAATTCTTTGCTTGAAAATCCCTTTCCACTGCAGAAATAACAATAGTGTCTAGACTTAGTGTGCTTCAAATACATCTGATGCTTAAATGGCATTGTCCCCAAAATTCCAACTGAAACAAACCAATTTGCTGTAGCTGAATACTTTGCCTAATTTTTTTTTGTAGCTGTATTTAAGGACAGAAGCAACTGTGCATATTTCTAATTACATACGCCTTACAACTTACATGATCAGTCAAACTGGTTTGTTTTATAGCCTGACAGTGACTATGTGATTTTTCAACAGAAGCTATAGAAAAAGGTTGCTAGCACATCACACGCACCACATATCAGTGTGCAGTGTACCCCTACATATGCATTTTATAATCCTTCTTTCCACTGTGGGCTGCAAGCAGAATAGGTGTTGCAGGAGACAATTCTTACTAGTTCTAAATGGGAGGACCACATTTCCAAATACTTTTTGTTCCTCTTGCGAATCATAATATATGATACATTATATATAATATAGTATGTAAATAATAACATAGTATTGCAAATACAATTTGGAACTATCACACATTTACATTTTATATATCATGGAAGAAAATTCTTTATAAATATTTTTTAAAATGTATTTTAATCAAAAATATCCTTCCTCCAGGTATCAGAAACAATCATATACACTGCAGAAAGAAATCATATATGCCACTTGGGGAAGTAAAGGATGCAGAGTTTCTTATGCAGCAATTATAGTGTTCTACTACGTGTTCATTTTTCCTGCTGGTGCTATACCTCAACTTAAATTAGCAATTTGCAGGACAAAGAAATATGTGAAATTTTCCTTCCTACCACTTTATATTAGACCATTTTTGTTATACCTTTCCCCAGGACAACAAAAGAAGACAAAAGCAGTGTATATCGGATGTATTATGACAGCCTGAATTCAGCTTGCAAAAGCACAGTCATCAAAGTTATTAAAAGGTAATGAGTACCTAGAGATTTGATTGAAATTAATGGGAGTCCCAGGTGCCCTGAGTCTTTGAGAGCCATCCAGGTTGTGTCCAGTTCCTTGGAAAGGTGCAGCAGGTCCCTTGTGCAACTGAAGGGATCAAATCCTAACACCATTGAATACTGTAGCACAAAGTTGAAACCATTTTCCATCAGTTTCTCTGGCTTCTCCTAGACATCAGGAGAAAAAAAAAAAAATTACATACATCTAAAAAGAAAATATTCAGGGCTCAGGTTGTGGCTATTGAGATGAAAAATAAAAATTACACAGAGCATAACCCTAGCCAAGGAAAACTGCTAACTTCTGCAGTGAGCTATTAACCACAGAGGAAAGAAAGTGATGGAAAAACAACATGCCTATGCTACAGAGGTGGAATTACCTGACTTGTTCCTCTCTAGAGTCTAGAATACACTAGAGCGTGTAAAACAGCACAATTTGATGACGCATTTTTAAAAACTGTGAAAGTTTTATAAAGCTAATGTTATTGT
Organism: Psittacula echo; assembly: GCF_963264785.1. Classification (NCBI taxonomy): domain Eukaryota; kingdom Metazoa; phylum Chordata; class Aves; order Psittaciformes; family Psittacidae; genus Psittacula; species Psittacula echo. The sequence continues at coordinate 39,525,389 of NC_137737.1, read as the reverse complement.
GCTAGTTTTATCAGCTTCTTCATAATTGCAAATGATGTCTTTTTAATTATTGCATTAAATCTCACTCGGAACTTTAGAAATTGAAATTACATGGAGTGGAAAGCTCTTAGTAATGTAGTTAAACTTAGTAATGTAGTTAAACTAACAACTCTTCTGAAAGATTTTGGATCTCTGCTGCTGAAAAAAAAAAAATAATAAAATAACCACAGCTGCTGCTTCCATCTTTACATGGAATGTTGAACTGTGTGTTTCTCATGGACTGGCTAGGTAGAAGTCACAACTGAATTTTATCAAATGGCATGCATTATAACCTGAGAGACATCTCAGGTATTTGGACCACAAACCTGAAATGTTTATGAATTATTATGGAAAACACAGCCAAACAAGCTGGATGACTGAAGTACAGAATTTCTATGTCTTCCATGTCAAAACTTCGTAATATATAAATTAGAGTCCAAACTACTGCAGCCCTGAGTACAGTTGTTTGCCAACAACCACAATAAGACCGGAAGCAAAGGCAAACATATACTTAAACAAGAACACAAACAAAAAAATCCATGTCATATGTGTAATGGAAACAAAAGTTGCAAGTCCATGTGAAGTAACACAAGTGCACAAAAACTCCACTTGCATAATGAAGAGCTGATCTGAATGGGGCTACTAGAATGCCATACCAGGGAGACCTTTTCTCTGCGACTCCCTTTACCATTACTTAATCCACTTCAGTCAATGTACTCTTAGAAAAATGAGCTTTAAAATGTAGTTTTGCATTTGCCCTTAGAGAAGGATTATACAAGTCTCACTACAGAGCTGAACTTCACCTAGGAAAAGTTTCTACTATTTGTGGCAGAAAAAGCCTTGTGAACATGAGTAATTCCTAGCAAGACTCATTAATATTCAATCAATGGTGGTGGAGGGGAACAGGGATCTCTATAAAAGCCTTATTCCCATCAAGACTAACACACAGTAAACAGCAGAGTTTCCAACCATTGCACTCAAAAACTATAGAGCATGATTTTTAGTGAGAAAGGGAAGTGCTGAATTTTTGGCACCTAGTAGTCTATTTAGAAAAACTCAGGTAATTTATGTCGGAACACACATTGAAATTGACTGAACTACTAGCTAAATGATTGCAAATGAATGTCAATCATATCATGTATTGTTTGTGGCCTATGCACTTTCTTCTCATACAGAAATTCCAGTCTAAGTAGAAAATTGTAAATCTGTATTAGTTTCTGTTGTGTGGCTTCTGACTTACTCTTTTGCACTCAGAGGCTGAGAGTAGCAAAGCAGAAGAAAAAAGCTTCAAAGAGCCAAGGATCTACAGACGTAAGAAGCTTCAGCTGTAACCTGTGGAGCCCCAGACAGCTCTATATGTTCTGTCTCTTCTTCATGTCTGTTCCAATTCTTAGTTGAAGTATATCTTGTGACAGATGAAGTCTGTCTTACTGGGTCCTATGTGTTATGGTTTTTCTTTACTGCTAACGGTAGTGGGGAATCAGACCAGTGCTGCAGGATGCAGCTCAACAGACCGGCACATACCTCCAATGAGACAGCCAGGCAATGTCAGGCTTCAAGAAAATGCTTTGCAAAGCCAGCACATTTATTTTGCAAATAAGAAATGCACCAACAGCCATGGCATCCTCTGCAGTGATGGTACAATCTAGGAAAGCAAGGGATCTGGAAGGGGTTTGCTACGAACAGTAAGTTGAGAAGCCACTCTTCCTGCTAACTTTTCCTATGGAGCCTACGCAGTCACCAAAGCTGACAACATGAGCTGTGCTAAAACCTCAACTATGTAATTGCTCTTACTAAGAAAGTGTTCTGCTCTGCATTATAATCCTGAAGAAATTAATAAAGACATTTTCAGCTACCCATTTTTGCTTAAAACTACATAAATTGAATAGAACAGATAAACAAATAATTCTAAGAAAAAGCAATATCATATGTGGCTAACTTCAATTCCTAGTCTCATATATTATCTAACTAGTTGAACATAGAAACAAGCAATTTAAATAGTGTCTTGTCACTTTCACTCTAGCATTTCAGCAACATAAGCTGTGTCTCTAGTTACTGAAGAGTATATGAGGATTTGAAATCCAGAGTGAATACTCCATCTCGTGGCAGATCATTATGTTCGCTGTTGACAAACTTACAAACCCAAGATTGTAAAATTCTGTTAAGACTGTTGTATAATTCTGTTAAGATTGAAAACGTAAAAATAGATACCTTTTCCCAGAAATAACTGCACATATGTGTGTGGTGGTAAAAAGCAATTACAATTTGAAATCCCTAATTTGCAGTAACAATTCTCCCCACCAAAAAGAAGACCCAAAACCCACAAACAAACAAAAAGCCCCACCAAAAAAATTAACAATAAAAGAAAATTTCTACAGTATAAAAATAACTCAGCATGTAGAATTCTGATATAAAGTCTTCACAGCTTCCATAAAAAATACACCTAAATGGAATCACTGGATTTGTTAATCTGTCTTTTTGTGTATTATAGGTCTTTAGGTGTTGATCAAAAGCTTTAAAGCATACACGAAATAATGTGGCCTTCCAAAACTAAAATTTGTTCTCCAAGGAAAGAATGTGTAGTGCTACCTTAATTCTCCAGATGTACACTCAGATAGATATCTCCTGATCCAAACATAAATAAAATGAAAAATCAATTGTCAAACCACTCTCTGGCTCATTTACAAAACCAGCATTGTCCCTTATTCTAAAGATTAAGATAGAAGCCCTTGAAATTGCTTGGATAATATCAATATCAAATTATAATACTGAATCACCCCAAGTAATAAGAAAGTCAAAGAACTCATAAAACTTAACAGTAGTTCTTTGACTATTGAAAGCACGGCACCAAAGTATTCTTTTCCTGATAACCATGTGAACAGACAATGACAGTTCTGAAAAGTCCTGGAAAAAAAATCAATAATAGAAAAAAAATGTCTCTTGATTGCTACCCTTAAAGACTTAATGAGATACTGTTCTTTGTAGGTTAAGATTGCTTAAATCTCTTAGTTCTCTAAGAAATCATCATTTTCCTTCAAGAACTTTTGCTTTATCTCAACAAAGTGCTTTAGGAGATGTAACAGGTAGTAAACACCAAAAATAATATAGTTTATCCTCTCTGATACCCATTGTGGGAACACATCAGGCTATCCCTGTATTATTGGAGCCTTATCTTCATTATCAGATTGAAGCTTGTTTTCAGAGTCTCTGCGGTTTGATCTAGCCATATACCAACTCCATATCAGGGTACATTTTTTTCCATGAAAAAGAACTATACATTTGCAGATTAGATAGGAGCTACAGCATACTGGGAAAAGTGAGCTTGCAGGCATTCTGAATGCTTGCAAATGTTCTTCCTCTGCTTCTGACTACAGCTAGGACTTTTATCAAAGAAAACATACGTGCTTCAAAGGGAGAAATCTATTATTAAACACTAATACGCTTGACAAACAAGTCTGAAGAAGCTATCATACTATTGATGTCATCAGTTAACATCTTATGATCTAGATTCATTTTCAGAATAATACCAAACTGAAAAGTTTATAGAAAGTCTGCTCCCTGGTCTGGACATCTGTTTTCCTTAAGCACATTCTGTCATAGTCTGATCAAATGAGATGCATAGAGTACAGCACTGTGCTCACAAACCATCTTTCCTTATCCATGGTGGAACACACAACCAGAATGCACCAATACTGCTAGCAGCAGTCAACTGGTTAAACTTGTTTTAGAGGTAAAAAAAATAAGGGTGAATAATCATTGCAAACTGAAACCAACATTTGGCTCTTTTGTCTTTCATTTTCAAGACCTTATGTAAGGGAAGTACTAAGCTAAAATAAAAGAACATCAAAGTCATCCAGATGTCTCATTGTATTAAATTTGTGGTACAGCATATTCCAGCCCATCACATTATGCCCTTGTCTGCATGGGGGATTTCAACCACTCTGATATCTGTTGGATGGACGGTGCAGCCCGGCACAAGTAATCCAGGAAGTTCCTCAATTGTGTGGAAGATCTTGCAAGTGATAGAGGAGCTTACAGGAAGAAGTGCCATACCCCTGGGTCAGGAGCAATTCCAGGCACAGCTGCAGGTTGGGCAGAGAAGAGATTCAGAGCAGCCCTGCAGAGAAGGACTTGGGGGAATTGCTTGATGAGAAAATGAACATGAGCTGGCTTCAGTGTGTGCTCGCAGCCCAGAAAGCCAACTGTATCCTGGGCTGCATCAAAAGGAGCGTGACCAGCAGGTCGAAGGAGGTGATCCTGGCCCTCTACTTTGCTCTCGTGAGACCTCACTTGGAGTATTGTGTCCAGTTCTGGTGTCCTCAACATAAGGAGGACATGGAACTGTTGGAACAAGTCCAGAGGAGGGCCACGAGGATGATCAGGGGACTGGAGCACCTCCCGTATGGAGACAGGCTGAGAAAGTTGGGGCTGTTCAGCCTGGAGAAGAGAAGGCTGCATGGAGACCTCATAGCAGCCTTCCAGTATCTGAAGAGGGCTACAAGGATGCTGGGGATGGACTCTTCATTAGGGACTGTAGTGAGAGGACAAGGGGGAATGGGCTCAAACTTAAACAAGAGAAGTTTGGATATAAGGAAGAAATTCTTTACTGAGAGGGTGGTGAGGCACTGGAACAGGTTGCCCAAAGAAGTGGTAAATGCTCCATGCCTGGTAGTGTTCAAGGCCAGGCTGGACAGAGCTGTGGGCAACATGGTCTAGTGTGAGGTGCCCCTGCTCATGGCAGGGGCATTGGACCTAGATCATCTTAAGTTCCTTTCCAACCCTAAGCATTCTATGGTTCTTCTACAATCCCCACCCCAACCTTGCTGTTTAACATCCAATTGAAGATGAATTATCAAGATGGACAGGAAGAAAAAGAATGTATTTTTTTTCCTTTTTATGTTTTCTTCCTCCCAATATCAAACAAAGCAGAACTCTGGGATTCATTCTAAGTCCTAATTACTTTTCATTCCCATTATATTTATGGTCATCTGCCTCTGGCTATACAGTTTTCCCCACCCTTCTAGACACATGCAATTGTGTTTCAGACACTTACGATCTTCAGCTAGAGTCATCATGTGTGTAGCTCATAGCTAAGAATATCAAAAAATAGCAGCTGCAAGTCTCAAATACTGTAACTGTCTACTAAGTGTCAGAGGTCACCATAAATACACCAGACAACTACCCTGCTGTCTACACTGGCTCTCCAAAGAATATTGTGATTCAAAAGCGCTTTTCTGGTATGCACAATCTTCATTGGTTTCAGAACTACTTGATTGATCCCCCAGAATTTGCACTGAAACATTTATTAAAAACTGTAAGAATGGGCATGAAGGGCCAGTTTTGTCTTTAACAATATATTTATGCCAGGAATCTCATATGAGAAGTACGACAGAACGTTTATGACGGAGACAAGGAGAATGCCATATGATATTTTTGCGATTAAACCCTCCCCAATATTAGCACTTGGACAAAACTATGAAGTAATATACAAATCCTTATTCAGTCAAGATTATGCAGTCAGCATGATTAGCTTAACAAATTCCCTTGTGGTGAAAAATAGTAGCTTTTTTTTTTAAATAATTTTTTTTGCCATTAATTGTTTTTCTAAGAGATAATGAGTAAAAAAAAAGAATCAAGTGGTTCAGAACTAATCATTTTTCTCAAACCTATTACTACCCATTATTAGGCCTCTTAACTTCAGCTGAAAGAGTTACTGAATATTATGAAAAACTAAAGTACGAACAAGAAGTTAAATGGCTAACAGAACCTTAAATTCAGTGGTCTGCAAGAAAATCAGTTCTCAGATTATGTAAAAGATTCCTGGAGAAATTAAAACAAAAAAAAAAAATCTAATTTAGAATTAGAAATAAAGGAGCATTTATAAATCTCCAGGAAGAAAGTTTACCTTACTAAGTTTTAAAATCATCAGGATCAGATTACACAGGCAAACTAATATCAACAGGGTAGCTGCAGGAATTCAAAATTAGTTTCTGATAAAATCTGATTAAAGATAACCACAGGAACGTTTTTAGTAATGTAAGCAATCTACCACCACTATTTTATCTGCTATGATCTTGCTTCTACAGACAGGATATTTTTTAACCTAACTGAAACAAAATTAACCCAGCTTCAGATTACATTCTAACTGAATTCCCTTTTCTCTGTCAATTAGACATAATGCTATTCGCTTCATGCTCCCTTACTAAACAGACAATGTTTACAGCCCTAGAGCACGTCACGAATTCGTGCAGGTGAGTTAATTTCTATGTATGTAGTCTGAAATGCAGTTGGGGTGAAAAAGGTGCCACATGCATACAATTACTATGGAAGTATATCCTTCATTTGGACAAGTTAATGGTCTGACTTCATAAAGTTCTCCTATATATAACCAGACCTGTTATCCCTTCTATTCACACACCGTTGCTATTCCAGGCTCATTCAGCACTATTTGTCCATCACATAAGGACTTAGAGAAAATAAACCTGATGCTATGTCTCTTGAAGCCAGTAAGAAACACTACAAAAGAATAATCCAAGTTTTATAAATTTATATACTAACAAGTTCTGAAGCAGTTTTAGTTCTTTGAATATTTTCTGTACAAAAAAATCTCACATTGCACATTCATCACAGTAAACGCTAAGTTTTATAGCAATGAGTCAATCAGTAAGGAGTCTTGTCAAAAATACATCTGATCTGGATATCTGGTAGAATTTTAATGGCATCAGCTACCAAGACAGGAAAGGTTAGGAGGTTGTTTGGTGGGTTTTGGCTGGTTGGTTGGTTGGTTTTTAGGGGTCCAAATCATAAAATTTATTATCTTTTTTAGAGTACAGAATGGTTATTTCATCTAGAAAAGAGTACCTTCCTTGTAACTGCAAGACCTACAGGTAAAGCCTTTTCCATCTGCTTTTCAAGAAGCCTTTGAGGATTTTATCACAAAAGATACAAAGGATTTCCTTGTGGTTTATTTTTAAATTGTTACTATTCTTCTATAGAAGGACCTGAAGCCACACTGCATATGCTATTTTCTGCTTATCTATACCGTAAATTGGGAAGAATAGAAAGAGGAAGAAGCTTAGATTGCTATCTGGAACACTAATGAACATTTCTGTAGTGACACACCACATCCTATTTCTGCTGATATTTTAAAATAGACATTGACAAATTGGAAAACAGTCAGAAGAGAGTAGCAAAAGCTTGTCTATATTTGAGAAAGCTATTTTAGGTGAAGACTTTTTAAAAAAGTCTGTTCAGTGCATTTTAAAGAAGTTTAGTCCAGAGTAAGCTAATTAGAAGGTGTTTGACAGCAGAAAGCTTTCTATGTTGGCCAAATGACTCCTCCCGTCCAAAGTCAACTAAGAAGCAGTATGTCAGCATTTCCTCAGTCCCTTTTTTGTGAACTACGATTATAAAAAAAAGAGGTAAGAGGCAGGGGTGACAGTGCAGTAGAAGTTTGAGTAGAAGGGGAAAGATGAGAGATGGATCATTTGGTTTAGTATGCTAATATATGTGAGAAATGGTGTCCAGGCTCAGGCAGGACCCATAGGTGAAGCATCGTATAAGCCCCCATCTGTTGTAAAGGCTCAGGTTAGACACAACAGTGAAGCAGCTATTTATTTAACATTTTTGAAAAAAAGGGTGTCCTAGCAGTTAGGCAAACACAGAACTTTGATTTATATTTCCTATCCCATCTTCAAGTTCTCACCCTTGTTTCCCAACTGGTTAGGTACTCTGAGGTTTACAGGCTGATGCGTTTAATCTACGTGCTAACTGTCCTGCCTCTAGTTACATCTCCCCTTACTTGATTTTGTATGCCTCTTCCTTTTATTTATCTCCTTTTATGGATCGATTTCATAACTCTCTGGCAGATATGTAGTACCCCAACTTACTGTTTAACTACAGAACCAGTTTGCACCAGCTTAGTTTCATAGGTTGTACAAAGATAGCATTTTTCTTAACTACCGAGTGTGTCTGTTGCCTAAAGACAACATTGTCTTTAACCACAGAGTGTGTCTGTTTGAGTCATGGTATTTTAAGCCCTTTGTTTTGTTTCCTTAGTAACTTAGCCCCAGCCCCAATGTTGTGAAGGCCCTAACTTTCTATATTGTGAAGCCCAAACATTGTGAAGCCCCAACCCCAATAGTGCAATAACACTTTCTCTCACAATATAGAATGATGAATAACTGTTAATTTGTACTAAACTTCTGCTTCCATTATTAAAATAATCATAGTATTTAACACAAGGGGGAATAAAATTGCTTATCATCTCCAGCATTCAAAAGTGTTTATCCTTTCTTAAAATGCAGTTAAATCACTAATCTTACCTATTTTATTTTAAAATGCTTATGTACAGGATACCGCCTATAACAGGATGCAATAACTTTTATCTCAGCACCTTCTTTTTCCAGTAAGCTCATCTTTCCCCTGCTTATTCAAAAACTGCCTGTACTTTATCCTTCTTATTTTTTCAGCCCAGTATGTGCCCTGAATCTCATTCCAGCTCTGCTGCTGAGCAGAGCTGTAGCTGAGGAGCATCAAAGACACTCAGGACTGTAGAAAAGGAGGGTAGTAATACACTGTCTGCAAGAGTTAAGAATGAAGTCCAGAGAGTCAAACACATTGCTGATCAACATCTGCTTTTCATACATCAGTTCACTGAAACTTTAATAATCCAAGTGGAAACATACTGGAAAGCAAGATAACTTTCAAAGACATAGAGGTTGCTGGAAACTGGAGGATCATAGGAGGGTAAAGCTCAGTTCTCCAACTCTTTCGTAGGTATTCCTTATGATAAAGAGCAATTTTTGGTCTAATTCCATGCAGTCTTTTTTAGGTAGGATCAAGGAAAACACAAAATAAAGCAGGGGAGAGATATTAAAATAAAACACATCAACTTAACTTACCTATTTCTCATCAGTTTCTTTTATTATCTTTTCTCTTGCATCCTTAATGCTGAATGAGTTTCCTACCAACTAACTAATTTTTAATTTCTCAATGCTTTCATGAACACTCACTTCAGAGAACTGCACAGCCTGTGGCTAGAGTGAACCAGTCTTCAGAGGGAGCTGATGTAGGCCAAGCTATAGTAGCCATGCTGAGTTTATGCCATGCCACATAAATCATTTACACTTGGAAAGAAATGGAACAGAGATTCAGTACCTGCACTTCGCCAAGTTGGCCGTATTTTCTTTTTGTTAAATACATTCTTTTCCCTTTTGGTTCTCATTAAAGATCAAGACAAGTTTATGCAAAATGACTGCACAGACTTGAGAATCAACAGCACTCTTTGTCATGAGCCAAAGCAGTACTTCTGTGCTACTATAGTTATGTAGCTACACAAAGGAGAAAATAGGACTTGTTCCTAATCAGTTCCTCATCTGTTCCTAATTAGAAGAGCCTGCCTTTATGCAAAACATGTTGTAATTCTGAACTGAATACTTAAATGAGTAGAATATGTGAAAGTCATTGTAGAAAACTTGATTCTCAGAAGTAACGTTTTAGCTGCTGCCATGCACACCACTGTCGGAAAATCCAAGAGGCCTCTGTCACAAGACACTTCATAACTCAGCATTTAGGATTACTCTGATGCTACAATTGTATTTCACAAAGCTAATTTTACACATAAGCAATGACACTATTGATCACAAGCTTATACAACTTATTATAGAAAAGGTCATGTCCTTAAAAAGTTTTCGCTCCATCATCTATTTTTTAAAATACCTATTTTCAAAATACCCTTTTTTCAAAGTGGTTTCAGAAACAATTATCCTACACCCTTGTCAGACATAACAGCATACCAATGGCCCCAGCACTGACTCCTGAAAGAATTTATTTCTTACAGCTTCTTGGAATAAAAGCTAAACAAACACCAAGATTTCTTCCTTTATCAACTTCCAAATTCTGTCATAACTCTGGCAACACTTAGGGTTAGTCTGTTAGGGAATCAAATGTGAATTTGAGCAAATTCCATCTAAAAAAAAATTAAATACACTTCTGTTCCTTCATTAAAGGTGACAAAAATGTGTAAGTTGAAAAGGATCAAAACACTGAAGACAAACACAATGATATCTGTTTATTAAGTACATCTCTATTTTAAACGTCATGGCACTCAAGGAATTCACGCTGAATTTTAAATACTCATACTTCAGATCTTGGCAATACATTGATTACCGCAGTTTAAAGTTGAGGACGTAGGTTAAAGGTATAAATGGAAAATCTACCCTATCTCCTAATTAAGAGAGGAAAATAAGATCCATGCCTCTGATGATGATTGATCTGATTTGGAGATGGCAGGGGAGAGCAAGAACTTTTTGAATTTTTACACTAATGCACTTAAACTACATTTTTTAACAAAACAACAGCATATGAGGCTTTCATTTCCACCTGCATTTTTGTTTTACTGGCCTTTTCCGCTTCTGTATTGTAGGTGACATTTTAAAAATGTCTTAAAAGAATACAAGTAACTTCAAGATCAGCTTCTTTTCTGGCCTTTTGAGGCAATCATTCCCCTCCTCCTTTTAAGTAAAGATAGAGTTCTAGTAACTTCTCAAAGAACTGTCTTATAAAATATCCACATATCTTTTTAGATTTAAGAATAAAATTTGATTAAATTAAGAAGAACATAATTAGGGGTCTTAACCCAATTCTAGAATTACTTTTGAGGTTTGTCTTGACATATTTACAAATCCTTTAAAATAGCAGGTGAACAATGATATAACTGCCAGCATTCTAGCCAGGAAGTGCTAGAAACTGATCCCATTAATTTGACATAAAGCCCATAGAGAGGAACGTAATCATTTGCAAAGCAGGCACATAGCAACAGTGACAGCAGGAAAATCCTTGCTCACCTTGTCCATTTATAAAGCAAAGAAACTCCTGTAACAGCAGAAGGTGAAAAAATGCTTGTATTAAACTTCACTGAATGAAGACAAAGAAATACTACCATAAAGATTAATTTATAAAAAACTAAGTGAATCTTGCAGGGCTGACACCCTTATATAACATGAGAATTATCCCATTATCACTTAAATCTTAGGGAAGGGAGGGCATAAATGAGCAGTAGATCCTTTCATTTGGCACTTGCTTTATAGCAAACCTAAAATATTTTCTTTTCTTTAACAACTTAATTTGTCATCATAGGATCACAGAATCATAGAATATCTCAAACTGGAAAGGACCCATAAGGATCATCAAGTCCAACTCGCTGCTCCTTGCAGGACTACCTGAAGTTAAAACATTTAGCTACAAGCATCATCTAGGCACTCCTTGAACTCTTGACAAGGTTGATGCCATGCCCATTTCGCCAGGGAGCCTGTTGCAGTGACTGACAGATCTCTCAGTGAAAAGCCTTTTCCTAATATCCTATCTGAACTTCCCCTGATGCAAATTCATTCCATTTCCTCATGTTCTATCAATGGTCATCGGAGAGAGATCAGCACCTCCAGATCCCCCTCCACAACCCCTCCTGAGAAAGTTGTGTGCTGCCATGAGGTCACCTTTCAGTTTTCTCTTCTCCAAGCTGAACAAAACCTTTGGCCTCAGCTACTCCTCATAAGTCCTGCCCTTGAGAACTTTCATCATCTTGGTTACCCCACTCAGCAAACTTCCTTACTGTAAGTTCATCTATAAAGGCATTAAAGAGAACTGGCCCCAAAAGTGAGTTCTGGTGAACCCCTGGAGACTGACCGCTAGCCTGATGTACTCTTTGAACCCAACCATCAGCAAATTGTATTATGAACTTGTCTAGCTGTGTGCTGGACATTGTCCTATCCGGATGGATATTGTGAGAGACACTATCAAAAGATTAGCTAAAATTTCAAGATTACTAAAGAACCCTCACTTCCCTTGAGGAAATATTCCTTGTAAAAAGACCGTTATATCCTTCTTCAAAAAAAAACTTCAAATACTTCTGAATTATACACAAACACAGTAAACTAAGCATCTTTTTAAGTCTACCTACTGATAAACTACAAGCCAAAACACAAAAACATATATCCTTTTCAATGAAATATTGATTTCAAAGAACTAATGATATGGCATAGGATGGGATTAATCTGATTTGGTATAAATGCCTACACTTGAGCTAATCACCCATCTTAAAGCAATAGCCAGTAGATATAGTTAAAGGAGGGCAGGGCAATAGTCACGGTTATCCTAATGTTGACATCAGGCATCCCCTGAAGCTCATGGAGGAGTGGAGGAGGCTGTCAACCCAGGAAGCTGGGAAATAGTAACAACAAAAAACAACAAAAAAAAGAGGAAGAGGACAATTAAAAACAAGGGGCTTCCTCCTAAAGCTGTTGTCCCCACCCAGAACCACTTTGTTGTCCTGCAGGGTGCTAAGAAGGAAGGGCACTTGCACCAGAAACAACCGGCTGGTGCATTGGTAAAGAAGATCACTACTGGTGGTGCCAGGAAAAAGAGACGGGTCATAGTGGTAGGGGACTCTACTTTGAAAGGGACAGAGGCACTCATCTGTTGGCCCGACCCGGTCTCGAGGGAGGTGTGTTGCCTACCTGGGGCACAGATCAGGGATGTTGCAGAGAGGCTGCCTGCTCTAGTGAGACCCAGAGGCTGCCTGCTCTAGTGAGACCCACAGACTATTACCCACTTCTGGTGATCCATGTGGGTGCTAGTGATGTTGATAGCAGTAGCCTGGAGAACATAAAGAAGGACTACAGAGCCCTGGGAGAGATGGTTAGGGGCTCTGGAGCTCAGATTGTCTTTTCATCAATTCTCCAGGATACAGGGGGAGACCTTAAAAAAGCTGGGAGGATTGGCCAGGTTAATAAATGGTTAAAAGGATGGTGCCATAGTCAGGGGTTTGGGTGTTTTGAATACAGAACCCAAGTTAATAGGCCAAGTCTACTGGGGGCTGGTAGAGCTGATCTGACAAAGAAGAGGAAGAGTGGTTTTGGTAGGAGGCTTGCCAGGCTGGTCAAGGTTTCTTTAAACTAGATGTGTTGGGGGAGGGGAGCATCGTTCCATCCCAACACACCCAGTCAGCTGCCAGCACCTACAATAAATGCTCGGAGCGATGCAGAGATATTCCAGCTGCTCCAGCCAATGAGCCGGCTTCATTTGCAGCTCGGCTCAGATGCCTCTGTACAAACGCCTGTAGCATGGGAAACAAACAAGAGGAATTAGAGATGTGTGCACGACTACGGGAGTATGATATAGTAGGCATCACAGAAACATGGTGGGATAGCTCCTACGGCTAGAGTGTTGGAATGGAAGGTTACAGGCTCTTTAGAAAAGACAGGCCTGGCAGGCAGGGAGGGGGAGTTGCTATTTATGTTAGGGATAGGCTGGAGAGGATGGAACTCTGTCTGGGGACGGGTGAGCAGTCGACAGAGAGTTTGTGGGTCGGGGTTAAAGGGAGAGCAGCAATGGGGGACATTACTGTGGGGATCTGTCACAGACCACCTGATCAAGAGGAATCTGTGGATGAAGTGCTCTATAGGCAGATAGGAACTGCCTCACGCTCACAGGCCCTTGTTCTCACGGGGGACTTCAACTACTCTGACATCTTTCGGTGATGATGTGGGACTGAATGGGAAAATTCAGTCTGTAAACAATTGGCTACAAGACTGGTGCTGCAGGCAGGGTTTTGGATTCTTTGATAACGGCTGGAGAAGAGGAGACTGAGGGGTGACCTTATTAGTGTATATAAATATATATAGGGGGAGTATCACGAGGATGGAGCCAGGCTCTTCTCAGTGACAAACAATGATAGGACAAGGGGTAATGGGTACAAACTGGAACACAAGAGGTTCCAGTTAAACTTGAGAAGAAACTTCTTCTCAGTGAGGGTGACAGAACACTGGAACAGGCTGCCCAGGGGGGTTGTGGAGTCTCCTTCTCTGGAGACATTCAAAACCCGCCTGGACACTTTCCTGTGTAACCTTATCTAGGTATTCCTGCTCTGGCAGGGGGATTGGACTAGATGATCTTTTGAGGTCCCTTCCAATCTCTAACATACTGTGATACTGCGATACTGTGATACTGTAATCTGTTTGAGTGAAGGTACAGCCCAGCACAAGCAATCCAGGAGGTTCCTTGATTGTGTGGAAGACAACTTCCTTCTGCAAGTAATAGAGGAGCCAACAAGGAGAAGTGCTATGCTTGACCTCGTGCTCACCAACAGGGAAGGGCTGGTGGGAAATGTGACGCTCCGGGGCAGCCTTGGTTGCAGTGATCATGAGATGGTTGAATTTGAGATCCTCAGGACAGTGAGAAGAGCGTGCAGCAAGCTCACTGCCCTGGACTTCAAGAGAGCAGACTTTGGCCTCTTCAGGAACCTGCTCAGTAAAGTTCCATGGGATATAGCCCTAGAGAGCAATAGGGCCCAAGACTCTTGGTTGTTATTCAAGGATCACCTGCTACAAGCTCAGGAGTGTTGCATCCCAACTAGAAGGAAGTGCAGCAGGAGGGCCAGGAGACCTCCTTGGATGGATAAGGAGCTGCTGAGGAAACTTCGAAGGAAAAAAGAGGCTTATAGAAGGTGGAAGCAGGGACAGGCGGCCTGGGAAGAATACAGGGATGTTGTCCGGGAAGCTAGGGACCAGGTGAGGAAGGCTAAGGCCCAGTTAGAATTGAACTTGGCTAGGGATGTTAAGGATAACAGGAAGGGATTCTATAGGTACATAACGAGTAAAAGACAGACTAGGGACAACATAGGCCCCCTTCGGAAGATATCGGGAGAACTGGCTACCCAGGATTTGGAGAAGGCTGAGGTTCTTAATGACTTCTTTGCCTTGGTCTTCACTGGCAAAGTCTCAGACCACACCACCCAAGTCTTGGAAGGCGAACTCAAGGACAGTGAGAGTGAAGACCTTAGGCCCACTGTAGGAGAGGATCTGGTTCAAGACCATCTTAAGAACCTGAATGTACACAAGTCCATGGGACCCGATGACATCCATCCACGGGTCCTGAAGGAGCTGGCGAATGAAGTTGCTAAGCCACTGGCCATCATATTTGAAAAATCATGGCAGTCAGGTGAAGTTCCCAATGACTGGAAAAAGGGAAATATAACCCCCATTTTCAAGAAGGGGAAAATGGGTGACCAAGGGAATTACAGACCAGTCAGTCTCACCTCTGTGCCTGGCAAACTCTTGCAGCAGATTCTCCTGGAAGGCATGCTGAGGCACATGAAAAACAAGGAGGTGGTTGGTGACAGCCAGCATGGCTTCACTAAGGGGAAATCCTGCCTGACCAATTTGGTGTCCTTCTATGATGGGGCTATGGAACTGATGGACAGGGGTAAAGCAGTTGACGTCATCTACCTGGACTTGTGCAAAATGTTCAACACTGTCCCACATGACATCCTTGTCTCTAAATTGGAGAGACATCAATTTGATGGGTGGACCACTCAGTGGATAAAGAACTGGCTGGATGGCCGCACACAAAGAGTTGTGGCCAATGGCTCAGTGTCCAGCTGGAGACCAGTAATGAGTGGTGTCCCTCAGGGATTGGCGTTGGGACCTGTCTTGTTCAACATCTTTGTTGTTGACATGGACAGTGGGATTGAGTGCGCCCTCAGCAAGTTTGCCGATGACACCAAGCTGTGTGGTTTGGTTGATACGCTGGAGGGAAGGGATGCCATCCAGAGGGACCTCAACACGCTTGTGAGGTGGGCTGATGACAACCTTATGAAGTTTAACCATTCCCAGTGCAAGGTCCTACACCTGGGTCGGAGCAATCCCAGACACAGCTCCAGGTTGGGCAGAGAAGAGATTCAGAGCAGCCCTGCAGAGAAGGACTTGGGGGTGCTGGTCGACGAGAAAATGAACATGAGAGGGCTTCAGTGTGCACTCGCAGCCCAGAAAGCCAACTGTATCCTGGGCTGCATCAAAAGGAGCGTGACCAGCAGGTCGAAGGAGGTGATCCTGGCCCTCTACTTTGCTCTCGTGAGACCTCACTTGGAGTATTGTGTGCAGTTCTGGTGTCTTCAGCATAAAAAAGACATGGAACTGTTGGAACAAGTCCAGAGGAGGGCCACGAGGATGATCAGGGGATTGGAGCACCTCCCGTATGGAGACAGGCTGAGAAAGTTGGGGCTGTTCAGCCTGGAGAAGAGAAGGCTGCTTGGAGACCTCATAGCAGCCTTCCAGTATCTGAAGGGGGCCTACAAGGATGCTGGGGAGGGACTATTTATCAGGGACTGTAGTGAGAGGACAAGGGGTAACGGGTTGAAACTTAAACAGGGGAAGTTTAGATTGGATATAAGGAAGAAATTCTTTACTGAGAGGGTGGTGAGGCACTGGAATGGGTTGCCCAGGGAGGTTGTGAATGCTCCATCCTTGGCGGTGTTCAAGGCCAGGTTGGACAGAGCCTTGGGTGACATGGTTTAGTGTGAGGTGTCCCTGCCCATGGCAGGGGGGTTGGAACTAGATGATCTTAAGGTCCTTTCCAACCCTAACTATTCTATGATTCTAACACAGGTGACGTGAATCACATGCTGTTTCTTTCACATGACTGCACAAGGAGCATAGTGTAACTAGCTTAACTATTAACAATTATTGTGAAATGTCTAAATTTAGGATTCATGATTCTCATCCAAAATGTCTACCAGGTATTTTTTCTGTTTTTGTGGATTCATTTATTCACTGTTTTTGCAGAGTTGTTAACACCCAAAGAGTATAGTAGCAAGTCAGGATTGATGGAATGAGGCTGAAAACCTCAGTTGTTTTAAAACTCATGCTAGTCACAGATCATCAGTGCTTGGAGCGTCCCATTTCTGCAGAAGTCTGCTACACCCTCCTGCCTGGGTCTTTGAGTTTAAAAGCATGGGCTGAAAGATAGATAAAACTGCAGGGATATTGCCCTCTGGATTTCAGATAGCATACAACTATTACCTGCAGAGAGAACTTTGTATTTTGCTGAAATAGATGTTTAAACTATTTTTCAATCACAGTACTGTGAAGATATCTTTAAGACTGACATTTGCTTCAAGTATTAGTTAATAGAAACCAGAGAACAAAACCAGGAAAGAAAATAATATTAAATATTACCATAAGTAATAGTCCTTTTTATGAGATCAGTGTAATTGTTATCACCAATAAATCAGTGAGAGTAGCAAATTTCAGTTTATATTAGTATTAAATAAGAAGGAAACCCTTCAAATTGGTGGAAATAGTGAGGAAAAAAAAAAAAAAAAGGCACAACAGAACAGTTACCGGAAGGACACGGTTAAAGCAATTTAAATTGTCCAATTGTTTTGTTAACTATCAAGTTTTCAGTCATGATGAGAGTAAAGCATCTCTTTACTCTCTTACACAAAGGAAGAAGCAATTTAAGCTTAACTTTATAAATATCATCCATGACTACTAAAAATAAAGGTTGCGCCTTTCTCAGAAGGGGCACTAAGTCTCCCCAGGCCTGCTTTGTGCAGAGATTCACCTCTTCTTTCACACTGGGCTGCATTTAGTTAAAGGAGTATTTCACCTAAAAAATCAAGTATAGTCACACATATCAGAAATATGCTAATTCTAAATAAAGAGAAATTATTTTCCATTTGAACAAGTAGAAAAGAATTTTTCAGGAGTCTCTGATAAATATAGGTCCATAAAGACAAGATCTGGGCTTTTGTTCTCACATCACATATTACTGCCTGATAATCCCTGCCATGTGATACAAAACACAGTAAGATAAACCTCTCTCTCTATCTCTATCTCTCTCTCTCTTCAGAAAGGTATGATCCAAGCAGACATCAGAAGAAACACATATAATTTTATTCCTTTACATGGTGTATGTAATAATAATAATAAAGCCCAACTCCATTGTTTCCAAATGAGCTATTTTTATTCAAACAGGAGAGGTAAGCCAGGTCTGTGGCGTTCTAAGCACATATTAGTTTTTCCATAATTGACTACATTAAGAAATTATGTTAGTCAAAGAACTGTAGTCAAAGAACTGTAGTCAAAGAGGAGTTGCTGACATGCATTTTCTGAGTAAGTCCACAAGTGAGAATCATTTTCCTTTTGTCTACAGTAGGTTTGCTACTAATTGAAGAAACAAGAATATTAATCCATTTGGAATTGTATAATGAAAGAAAATATCAGTTCTAGTTAATTTTTGTTGACATTTCATGTCATCTAGGCAGCATACATTAATATTTGGTGATAATATGTTTAATAAATAACCTTTATCTGTTTCTTTTTCTTCTGTGTTCTCAGAGACGTTTTAAAACTTTTATTTTTCTCTTTGCTTGTTACAGAGTCTTTAAAACCTCTGTATCATAGTCTGAATACCAGAAAATTCTTTCAGTTCTTTGTGCCTTCCTTTGATGACTTTGACTGATCTAATGCAATAGTGTCTATTAAAAGTAGACAAGAAAGCTGAAACTTGATAAGCACAGCAAAGTTGTTTTGTTAAGCCATGTTGGGTTTCTCTTTTTCCCATACATAGATGATGCCGGTTTTGGAAAAAGACCTGTAGTATAAGCTCAAGATGCAGGCAGTTTTAGCAGCAGTATGCTAGTAAGAATTATTTTTTCCTATCATCAGGAAGAAAAAGTAATTTTAGTGCCATGTTGGTTGAATTTTTTCAGCAGTTTATTAAGCCAGTAAGACTGTTCATGAGCACCCTTCTTCATGAGAAAAAAAATAAACAAAAGTAGCTTTCAACAGCACTAGCTTTGTAATCAATACTCTCATTGATTTTGTGTCATGATCTGAAGACTGAAGAGAGAGAGGTGTTACGTTACTGAGCTGTGTTACTGGATGTCCTGAACATCTGAGCACCAGGATAGCATCTAGCCTGAAAAGATGAGGAGTAGTCCTGTTGTGTCACCTCTTCCTCTAGCTCTGAGAGAAAGATGTGCACCTAGTGCTTCTGTCTGGCTCACTCAGGCTCCTGCAGCATAACCACAGGCAGGACCTGGATACTGATGGGAGTCAGTCAGAGCTTTCACAGCTTCCCAGGTGATTCAAGCAGGGAAGTGGAGGGCTAAGCTGGCATGGCAGTGAAGACAGGGAATGGGGTTTATTATTTTCTTTCTTGCACAGTGACTCACTTTGCAATGAAATAAATGTGTCCTGTTCATACGAAGGCAGAGGAAGAAAGAAATAAAGAACTTCCAGAGATTTTTGCTTTTAACTCTGAAATGTCCATGAAAGCCTTGGGATAATCATCCTCTCAAGTCTATAAAAGCTCCCACACAGAACTTGGGGAAATGTCTCTAGGACAAAAGGGCATAAGTAAACTACTGGAGATTTGACCAGTGTTACATCTTTAACTGCAAATAACAGAGCTGAGAATTCATTTCTTTATAAATGAACAGAATGAAAATTAAAAGCCTATTCACTGCCTATTAAAACGATGACTAAGTTTTATTAACAGCAGTGGTGATGTAGAGGTTTCAGTAATTGATTCTGAGAAGAAAAAAAGAATTGTAGCCTGGGGAAGACTGAATGCATAAATGTAATAACTCTTTTTTCCCAGACATTTTCACTACAGACTAGAGCAATAAGGAGCCAGCTTTCTTTCCAGCAGAGAATAAGACAACCACTGTTTTAATGTTAACAATTTTTTTTTCAGGCAGATCACTGATTCTGGAACAGGTCAGAAGATACACAGAGTAATTTGTAACCACTTTCTACCTATACATGGGTCAATGCACAACATATGTTAATTTGACAACTATGATGCATCATTAACTAATTTGCTATTGCCAGTGTGATCTTCTGGAAGAAGCAGTTGGAAAAGATCAGAGTTGCAGGTAAAAACACCCCATAAAATCCTAGTCTCCTTTGATAAATAAAGATTACCTGTATGGCAAGTAACATTTAGGAAAGAAATAACAGTGGGTTTAGAAAGTATTCCCAGACAGTGACTCCCCAGTAGTAACAAGGGCAAACTAAAAAGTGTTGGTGAATTCCATCTTTTGGAAACTGGCAAATCCCACATCTCCTCCTTCATTCTCCTCTTATCATTCACTCAAGTAAAAAAAACCCAAAACAAAACCAACAAATAACCCCAAAACCAAACCCCACAGAAAACCCTCAAAACCCCCCACCAAGCCCAAAATCCAACCCCCAAAATCCTACAACCCTCATTAAAAGGAAAATAGCTGAACCATGGGCTACCAGATGTGTTACATTTTGCGCAATGCAACAGCACGGAGATACCGGAGAAAAACAGGGTTGGTTGTTTGAAATCGTAGATAACGATGAAAAGCTGGATAACCTATAAAAAAAGGCTGTTGTTACTCTTGCAATCTAGGAGACAAATGCACAGGCTAAGGCTGTGAGAGGATTCAGGATGACGAAAATTTGTAATGTAGGAACTTCACTATAGATGTTCTGCTCAATTACACTTGTAATTGCCTCGCCTCTTCCTTGGCTCACCAATGTCCTTGGCATCATACCTTCTCTCCTGGCTGCATTTGCTGCTTTCTGGGCCTCCTAAGCAGGGAGGTAATGGCTCCTTCACAAGCAAGGAAGAAAAAGGCAACACTGAGAGGGCGTCTGGAACCAGTAGCAGAAAAATCATGAAGGATGGGGAGGGAGGTACTGAATTATGCAGATTTTATGAGCATGTTGCAAGCATGCCTGAATCTCTCAAGAATAGATATCCAGGATCCATCCCGCTTGGTTCTGTGAAGGAAAGCAGTTTTCTGGTTTGAGGCAACTGCTTTGTGACCAGATGCAGACACCTCACTCAGAGAAAGCGTAAAAATCTGTCCCAGTCCTGAACATTGGAGATGGGACACGTGTCACAGCAGCTATTTGTACATAATGCAGCACCAGCTGCTGCTATTTTCTGTCATGTCACTTTGCTCCTGAAACTCACCTGGTGGGTAAAGATAACAATCTAAATAATACTTGAGTAGAGTCTACAAAGTGCTGTGGAGCTAGTTAAAGAGAAATTTTAAATGATACCTTTCAAATATCTGTACTAGGTATGCAAAGAAATCTATGAAACCAGTTGGCTTTGGGTTGTATTGGAAATAAAAGTCTACTCTCAGGAGGAATCTGACTGCTACTTCCTAATTTTACATGATATTTTGAAGGAGATTCAATGTACAAAACCAAGATAAAATAATATAGATAAAACACTCCTACTTTATTATTCCTTTTGAGTGGTGTTCCAAGTGATGCACTTTATAAAGATAAATAACAAATAGAAAAAGAAAATAAGATCAGCTGTGCATCTAAATCATTAAATGACCGTAAAAAAAAAAGCTACAAGTCCTCTTAGGTAACATTGTTATTTTATACTTTATTTTTGTATTTTTTAGTATTTCATCCTGATAATCAATGAGACTGATTTACTCACAACTGATTTCATGGCAAGAGAAGCACACACAGGGCAGGCTGCCACTGAAAAAGCTTTTTTAAACAACACTACTGGGTCAAACTGTAAGGTGGCATTGGCATATAGATGTTACCTGGGGACAAGTGAGCAAACCCATTTTAACTTCTGGTGCAAGCCAGATTTGAATTCAAGCTGGTATCTGAATACAACAAGCTGGGAAAACTCCTCATATGCAATTCTGTCCCACTGCCCCCAGAACAGCTAATTTCAGTCACATCACTGAGGTCTTCTAAGCCTCAGTTGTGTCTGCAAATAACTCCTAAATGCTCTCAAGCTTTCTGATGCATGTTATGTCTCTCGTCCTTTCACATGACATTTTCTTCACATTCTTTCATATAACATTCACTAGTATAAGGAAATGGTTGTACATTTCGCTATAAGAAGTGAATGGGAGGGTAAAAATGGGAAAAGAAAATTAACCAAACCATCAACACTTATGCATAACTTCCTGAGTAAGAATTACAACATCACCAGTCTAGTCTACCACTCCTTAACTCTTGTTTACCAGGTAACAATTGTATTCAGATAGTTCTCTCCTCAGAGTAGTGATTATCTGTTAACATCTTCATGAAATACACCTTGAACTGTGCAGACTCAAACCAGCAGAGACTATGCTAATATGCTGGCTCCAGTGTAAATATTTAGGAAGTATCCAAGCAGTTTTGAAGACATTTCAGTGTAATGCTTTCACCATCACTAGACTTGCTAGCTTCCCTTAAAACAATTCTACTTATTTTAACCTTCTGGGGCGAGGTCATGTTTTTGGTTAGGGTTGATAAAGACAGAAAGTCTTAATTTGGTCACAGAAATTAGTGGAACTGTTAATGTGTTTTATACAAGCAAATAAAATAATTTCTTTGCAACTATCTTTTCTTATGGGAGTGAAAGACAAACCTATAGGGAGAGATAGTGACAAAAAATACACATTCAAACACAGCTGTGCTTGCTTGTGGTTTTGTTCATTTTTAAACACAATTTAAATTTTATGCATTATGTATTTTTAAGGAGTCGTTGTCCCTACAGATAACAAAATCTGCAGTCCCAAGGAGCTCAGCACAGCTGCACATAGTTCAAGCCAGCACACATTTCAGATGAAGCTTTTACAGAATGCACCCCCATTAAGCAAACTCACTAGAGAACATCCCTTTAAAGCTATCCATTATACATTAGGTGGTATATACAATGAAAATAAAACAGATTTTATTATTTAACATCTTCTTAGCTATTAAAAATGCATGCTCAATGTTTAGGCAGTTTAAATGGCACTCAAATTTTATACACTAAGTCAGATGCAGTACTTTTGTTAACTTTGAATGCCAAAACACAAAAAGCAATCTTGTTTGGCTCTGTCCATGCTTAACAGAACCTTGAGAGTTTTAAGAGGGTTCAGAACTGCTGATAAACTTGCTTTCTAGCTCAGTAAAGCATATTTAAGATAGTAGAAGTAATGAGGCACAATTAATTTTCACAGTTTGTCTATCTATCTCACCAACATGACCTAAGTTTTTCGACAAGTGACAGAAAACTATATTGTGCTTCCTTCATGAACTTGATTTTGTTTTATTGTTTCCTCTTCATTGCTTTTCTTAAAATTGATGGTGATAACCAGACCATCTTATGTGAGACTTCTGCAGTCTGGATAACCCAGTATTTTGTACTGTACACTGGATAACCTGCGAACTCCTTTGTAGCTGACAAAGTAGTTCGCTGATTATCATGGAAGATCACCAAAGAGTAACAGAGCTTTAGTAGAAGGGTCATCAGAATTGAATGAATTTTGGAATATTAATTTGAAACATTACATGCACACAGAATAAACTCTGCAAATTCTGTCAGAAATCTCATTTCACAAGTGCAGGCGTCAGGATTTCTAGTGAAAAATGAATTCATTCTCAACTGAAAGAGGGGCTTTCTTGACATATCACTCACTCCTGCAATCCTTACTTTACAGTGGCAATAACGTTTTTTACAGACACATGACATCTGTAATTTTCACTGTTTGTAGCAGTTAATATGTTGTTCTAGCTTTCAAGTTTTATCGCCTACAAGGTATTCAGCCCCAAGGTTTGCCAGCTTCCAATATGCGGAGTTGAAGTGATGTATTGAGTTTAGATTCCTGGCTGTTTGAAGAGCCTTTCTTTAGTACCTTTTCAGGATCTATGTTGAGTCTTACGCTTTCAAAACATGTTTTGCTGTCATAAAAGTGTGCATCTAGTGTTAACTTTTGAGCTACATTTCCAATGGCATAGGTATTTTTCATCTTCCCAGTCATGACTGAGAACAGAAACCGGAGGGGTTTTCATCAATATTTCACAAGTCTGAAATAAAAATCTATTTATGTATTCATTTGCAACCAGACATTCATGTACAGAATACAGTTTGAACTAATCTACATAAGAGGCCAATTGTTCTATGACAGCATAATTGTTCTATGTTCTAAGGCCTCTTCTTCCAGGGCACCAGTTTATAACATATACTTCCTATATTTTGACGGCAAAAAGAAGGAAAGTTGAGTAGGGAAAATAGGATTAATTAAAATATAATTAAATTTAACCAAACATCTTTAAGACTTTAAATTTTAAAATCCCAGTAACACTGGGCAGCATTGCATATTATGGTATACTGGATTGAAAAACTTGATAAAGGAACTATGTTTCTTTGATCTCTAGAGGAAGCAACTGAGAACAAATAAGACTATAAATAACACTACTGAATAACCTAGTTTGAATCTTTGGAAAAATATTTTTTATATCACAAGTCCATCTCCTTAAGACTTCTTCCAGTATACGGTGCGGGAAGAACAGAAGGTAGGACTGGCACATGAAGGAAGAATTTAAAATTCATGTTGTCTATATTTGCACAGGTCTCAGGTTATTAAGCACTATTTTATGTTGAAGAAACTGTTCAAGTAAAAAATGCATGCAATACACATGCAGCAGACAGAAAGTTTGTGGGTCAGGGTTAAAGGGAGAACAGCGATGGGGGACATTACTGTGGGGATCCATTACAGACTGCCTGATCAAGAGGAATCTGTGGATGAAGCGCTCTATAGGCAGATAGGAACTGCCTCACGCTCACAGGCCCTTGTTCTCATGGGAGACTTCAACCACCCTGACATCTGTTGGAGTGAAGGTACGGCCTGGCACAAGCAATCCAGGAGGTTCCTTGATTGTGTGGAAGACAACTTCCTTCTGCAAGTAATAGAGGAGCCAACAAAGAGAGGTGCCATGCTTGACCTTGTGCTCACCAACAGGGAAGGGCTCGTTGGAAATGTGACGCTCCAGGGCAGCCTTGGTTGCAGTGATCATGAGATGGTCGAGTTCGAGATCCTCAGGGAAGTGAGAAGAGCGTGCAGCAAGCTCACTGCCCTGGACTTCAAGGGAGCAGACTTTGGCCTCTTCAGGAACCTGCTTAGTAAGGTTCCATGGGATACAGCCCTAGAGAGCAATGGGGCCCAAGTCTCTTGGTTGTTATTCAAGGATCACTTGCTACAAGCTCAGGCGTGTTGCATCCCAACTAGAAGGAAGTGCAGCAGGAGGGCCAGGAGACCTCCTTGGATGGATAAGGAGCTGCTGAGGAAAATTCAAAGGAAAAAAGAGGCTTATAAAAGGTGGAAGCAGGGACAGGTGGCCTGGGAAGAATACAGGGATGCTGTCCGGGAAGCTAAGGACCAGGTGAGGAAGGCTAAGGCCCAGTTAGAATTGAACTTGGCTAGGGATGTTAAGGATAACAGGAAGGGATTCTATAGGCATGTAGTGAATAAAAGACAGACTAGCAAAAACATAGGCCCCCTTCGGAAGATATCAGGAGAACTGGCTACCCAGGATTTGGAGAAGGCTGAGGTTCTTAATGACTTCTTTGCCTCGGTCTTCATTGGCAAATGCTCTGACCACACCATCCAAGTCTTGGAAGGCAGATGCAGGGACTGTGAGAATGAAGAGCTTAGGCCCACTGTAGGAGAGGATCTGGTTCAAGACCATCTTAAGAACCTGAACGTGCACAAGTTCATGGGACCTGACGACATCCATCCGCGGGTCCTGAAGGAGCTGGTGAATGCAGTTGCTAAGCCACTGGCCATCATATTTGAAAAATCATGGCAGTCAGGTGAAGTTCCTGACGACTGGAAAAAGGGAAATATAACCCCCATTTTCAAGAAGGGGAAAATGGATGACCAAGGGAATTACAGACCAGTCAGTCTCACCTCTGTGCCTGGCAAACTCTTGCAGCAGATTCTCCTGGAAGGCATGCTAAGGCACATGAAAAACAAGGAGGTGGTTGGTGACAGCCAGCATGGCTTCACTAAGGGGAAATCCTGCCTGACCAATTTGGTGGCCTTCTATGATGGGGCTATGAAACTGATGGACAGGGGCAGAGCAGTTGACGTCATCTACCTGGACTTGTGCAAAGCCTTCGACACTGTCCCACACGACATCCTTGTCTCTAAATTGGAGAGACATCAATTTGATGGGTGGACCACTCAGTGGATAAAGAACTGGCTGGATGGCCGCACGCAAAGAGTTGTGGTCAATGGCTCGATGTCCAGCTGGAGACCGGTAATGAATGGTGTCCCTCAGGGACCGGTGTTGGGACTGGTCTTGTTCAACATCTTTGTTGGTGACATGGACAGTGGGATTGAGTGCGCCCTCAGCAAGTTTGCCGATGACACCAAGCTGTGTGGTTCGGTTGACATGCTGGAGGGAAGGGATGCCATCCAGAGGGACCTCAACACGCTTGTGAGGTGGGCTGATGCCAACCTTATGAAGTTTAACCATGCCAAGTGCAAGGTCCTACACCTGGGTCGGAGCAATCCCAGACACAGCTCCAGGTTGGGCAGAGAAGAGATTCAGAGCAGCCCTGCAGAGAAGGACTTGGGGGTGCTGGTCGACGAGAAAATGAACATGAGCCAGCAGTGTACACTCACTGCCCAGAAAGCCAACTGTATCCTGGGCTGCATCAAAAGGAGTGTGACCAGCAGGTTGAAGGAGGTGATCCTGCCCCTCTACTCTGCTCTCGTGAGACCTCACTTGGAGTATTGTGTCCAGTTCTGGTGTCCTCAACATAAGGAGGACATGGAACTGTTGGAACAAGTCCAGAGGAGGGCCACGAGGATGATCAGGGGACTGGAGCACCTCCCGTATGGAGACAGGCTGAGAAAGTTGGGGCTGTTCAGCCTGGAGAAGAGAAGGCTGCGTGGAGACCTCATAGCAGCCTTCCAGTATCTGAAGGGGGCTTACAAGGATGCTGGGGAGGGACTATTCATCAGGGACTGTAGTGAGAGGACAAGGGGTAATGGGTTCAAACTTAAACAGGGGAAGTTTAGATTGGATATAAGGAAGAAATTCTTTACTGAGAGGGTGGTGAGGCACTGGAATGGGTTGCCCAAGGAAGTTGTGAGTGCTCCATCCCTGGCAGTGTTCAAGGCCAGGTTGGGCAGAGCCTTGGGTGGCATGGTTTAGTGTGGGGTGTCCCTGCCCATGGCAGGGGGGTTGGAACTAGATGATCTTAAGGTCCTTTCCAACCCTGACTATTCTATGATTCTAAGATTGGTTACTCATGTGAAAATGATATTTAGAATTACAATACTCGATGCTACTCATATAGCTCAATCTATTAAGCTTATCTTCAGCTCCACTGTAATATATAAATCTTGACAAGAAAACTCAAAATCTTCTGAGTTGATGCTTAGAAGCTTAGGAAGGAAAGAACAGAAACAAAGAATCCATAAAAAAAATATTCAGATAATGACAAAGAACAGGGAAAAAAGCCCAAAACCTACAGTTCAGTCTCCATTTCTTTTTTTTTTCATAATATCTATGAAATACCCCCTTTAGCTTTACTGTACCTGCTTTGCCACACACTCCCCCAGCTCCACTCCCACTCCCTTTTCTATTGAGTACTTTGCCCTTATTGAGATTAAAACCCCAAGGATTTAAACAACAGAAACACAAGAATTCTGAACTAGAGCTGTTGTTGAATTTAAAGTACTATTACTAAAACTTGATCTCCATGATGTGATTGTCCTATTATCATGCTACGTGCTTCAAAAGCCCAATGTGGTGCAGCAGAAATATTTTTATATTTATTTATGAACTGTATAAAGCACTGAACAGCTGTGAGAGTTAGCAGGTTGGCACATAGGATAAATGTAGCAGCTCTTCATTGCAAGTTCAGACCTCCTAGAGGCAAAAATAGTCTTTTTCTACAGCAAAGAATAAACCAGAGTGAATACTTTGTCTGTCATTGAGCTTAATATTAGGCTATGGAAAAGCTGAGCGAGATCTGGGACAAGAAGGTTTTGTGAAGCTTTTGTTTGTTAGCAGTACTTTTGTGTAGTTTTGTGAAGCTTTAGTTTGGTAGTAAACATCAGGGTTTAGATTTTACATGTATGTTTCACACCAATTATAGACTTAGAATTTCTACTGAACTGCAGCTTTCAGTGAACTTTGAGAAAATTACAACAAAATCCTTGGTTTTCCACCATGTTTTTGCATGAAGACTAAATTTGAGAAGTTGCTGGGAGATGTGCTTATACATTTCTTTAATTTTGTTTTGGAGTTTTTTCAGGACATAAAAAGAATTTAATACCTTCTCATTGTGTTGTTCATTCTTCCAAAGCACAATTTATTGTGATGAAATTTCTCACACGTTAAATGCAAGAGACTTCCTACATCAGTCACCTGTGTGCACATGATGGGGGGGAAGGAAGAAAGGACAGATTTCGCGCTTGCAAAGGGGTTGCTCTTTTCCTGCATCTCTCCACCTCACTTCCTCCAGGAAGAGCCTAGAGAGGATGTTGTTAAGACCAATGTTGTCATTATTGAAGTGGCTTTATGCTTGCTTTTTAAACAAATCTCCTCCCTGACTCTCAGTGTGACCAAATGAACGCTCAAACTGGTGCCTTGGGCATGGAGACATGACTGCAGCTGAATTGGCTAATATGGGCAAACACCAGCACTTGCTGTCCACAGAGGTTCAGACCAAGACAGCTGGAGAAGGCTCTAAGCCAAAGTTTGAAATTGGCCCTGCTTTTGGCCAAGCAACGAACTAAATGAGCTCTAAAGATATCTTCCAGCCTCAATTATCCTATTCCAGTTGCCACAGAGCAGTCCCTCTCTGACTCAAGCAGACTCCTCTATTTCCCCATTTGGGCAGACTTCAGGCCTTTTCCCTTCTCCTTTACCTCAAATCATTTCACCACATAGGCATCATTGTTCTGCACTCTTACTCAAACACCCTATAAGAGAGCCAGCAAAGCAGGCACCTGCTTTTGAACAGGTACTGAATCAGGGAGGACATGAAGCTAAGAAAATACTCTGAATATCTATTAACAGCTGAAATGTCCTGGAAACACAAAGGACAATGAAGAAGGTTTAAAACAGAACTTCCATTTCTGGCTACCAGAAGTGAGTTCAAGGAAGAAAGGAAGACAGCCACAGGACACTATTTTTGCAAGCAACGAGTTCTGAAATAGCTTAGGAGCATTTTTAAACACACAGTATGAATAATAGGCAAAGGCAGGAGGAGACTCCAACTACAGACTAAAAAGATAAACTTCTAATTTTTAAAGATAGTCTACAAAGAATCAGAAAAAACAAAAATGGAGTGTGAGACAAATGTTAAAGAACTAGACCCAGAATTACTCTTTATATAAATAATACATTTCACAGACAAATATCACTTGAGGTGAAGCTTAGGATATACAAAGCAAACTACAACATGACAAACACGACAAAAAAACCCCCAAAACCAGCAAAAAAACAACCGAGAGAGAGAAGCAGAAAGACTTGCAGACATTGACAAGGGAGTCAAAAAGTCAAAATAAGACAAATAGCTGCATCTAACATTACATTTTGTGACAGACTCACAGACCAAGAGTATGCCCATCACTTATAAATAAAAGTAAAACATAAAGGGGATCCCATAATTTCTCAAGCAGATGCAAACATTAGAGTAGAAACAGCATGAGCAGGGCAGGAAACAGCATTGTTAACATGTTGGAAGGAAAGAACAACATGGTGATAAAAAGTGATTGGGCTATCAGTTTTAAAGAAAACAGAAAGTTCATTTCAAATTGAACACAGACAACCAACCTGGTGTTACCATGACATGGTAATTGTTGCTCTTGACAGAAAAACTGCAGGAAAACAGATGAAACTCAAATGTTGTAATAAAGATTTTATTCCCAACTGAAAAAGTTTATAAGTAAATGAACAGGAAACTAAGGCAAGAGAAAAGGTACAATCTGTATATAGCATTACCAAGGTGGGGGAAAGTCTTGAATAGAGTAAAAGATGTGACACTGTCTGCATTTCAGCATTGGGAAGCTCAGAAGTGGGACGTCAAGCCAAATAAGCTGTGAGAAGAGTTTGAGGATGTTCCTCAAGCACCTTTCTGAGAGATGTCTTGAGAGAGCACATCTACTTTATGCTCCTCAGGCACAGAGAGCAGGTGAGACTTTTCTTTTGTGTGAGACTCACCAGCTGAAGTTGGACATCTGAGACAGAACAGAGAAAGATCACTGCCTACTGGCTTCTGAACCAGTGGGCTGACCTGTTACCATTCCCTATCTGGTTCAGCACTGCCTGGCTTGGTCCATATATATTTTATTTGTTTCTACTTCATTAGGATTCCAGACATGGGGTTTACAAAGATGCCCAAATAGAAACTCTGTACACCAACCTTTAACAAAACCAGTTAACCACACAGAGCCACTTTACAATCAGTGTTTTTTAAATGAACAAAATACAAAAATCCCATTATAAGATTCCACCCAAACACAAGTGATGACAGGTATGTAACAACTACTTGGAAGTGAAGTGCATATATCCATAGGATTAGTACTATTTCTGTGCATTACTCCAATGGGAATTTCATTAATGTCTGTGCTTTTAAAAAATACTTAATAGGAATTTTATTGAAACTATTCTGCTCTCAAAAGTTTTATTCAACAAATTCAAATGTGTTCAGAATGCCAGCATCACCCAAAAAGGACACAGTGATGGGATAATTGACCTTGTCAGCTAGAAGCAGTCTTCTCTTTTCCTTGGAACATTTAACTCATAGATGCAGTCAATTACCTTCAGGTAATGCCTGCTTCAGGGGTTTTATTACCCTTCTCCTTTGAAAGGAAATAGATTTACTAGCCTAAGTTAGATCTATTTTGCCTGAAGTTCCAGTGGCATTTTAGCATAATTTAAAATTTTCTCTTATTCTAGTAGAAGGATCTAAAAATAAAGCCACTGACATCTGTGTTTCAGAGCAATCAAATATTTATGAATCTTGCAAGCATTTTTTACATACAGAATTAATTAGAGTGTATATTAAAGTAGATTTATAGGTTCAATGACTGATTTTTACTTGTCACATTGTATCAGACAACTTTTAATCTAAAACTGAGTCTATATCTTAGAATTGGTTGGGAGAGTGCTGTGTTTTAAGCCCAGCTGGTAACTCAGAACCACGCAGCCGCTCACTCACTTTCCCCTTTTCTCCCCTTGACTCCCTGTGGGATGTGGAAGAGAATCGAAAGAATGTAAATCCCATGGGTTGAGATAAGAACAGTCCAATAAATAAAGTGCAACACAAAACTACTACTGCTACCACTAATAGTAACAATAATAAGGGAAACAAGAAGGGGAGAGAATATAAAACTAAAAAGGGAAGGAAAAAAAACCCCAAACAATAAACAGCAGTGATGCACAATACAATCACTCACCACCCGCGGACCCATACCCAGCCCTATCTGAGCAGCAATCTGGGCCTTCAGGTGACTCCCCCCAGTTTATATACTGGGCATGACGTGCTGTGGTATGGAATACTCCTTTGGCCAGTTTGGGTCACGTGCCCTGTCTCTGCTCCCCCCTCCTCACTGGCAGAGCATGAGATTGAAGAGTCCTTGGTCAGAGTAAGCATTACTTAGCAACAACTAAAACATCAGTGTGTTATCAGCATTGTTCTCAGACTAAAGCCAAAACACAGCACTGCACCAGCTACTAAGGAGAAAAAAAAACTGTTACAGCTGAACCCAGGACAAAGAGTCTGTGAGTCTTTAGCTTAAGCCAGAAAACCTGGCAGAATAAAACCAGGGCACAGCAGCATGCCATGGATCACCACTCTATCACCAATATAGTCTTTGCCCAGGAGTTTGTGTTCAGTGCTAAGAAATCCCAGCTGACAAGAAACCAGTAGAGCAACAACGGTAAAGAAAGAGGTTGGAATGTAAAGCCCACGGCTCACACATAGGCCCCTTGTTAAGTTGTTCAGCACAATTAAAACCCTCAAATTCCCTTCTCTCCCAAAGAAGCACAGCAGAAGGAAGACCCAGATTTACATGAGCCAAAAATGGTCCAACCTTAGATGAGAGTACTTTTGCACCTCCTTATAAACTCCTATATAGTTAACTTTTTAAATTTTATTTCTTTTCTCTTTTTTTTTTTCTTTTTAAAATATTTGCAAATCTGTACAAATCTATACAAAGGCTAGCAGAAAGAGTCTTGGCTGCACTAAAAAACAAAGCAAAAAGATAATAAGATTTATAGGAAGCAGAAGAAACTTTCTACAGCACTTGCAGAGAATCAGTGCATGGAATTGCAAGCAGTACAATATTTTGTTCATTAATTCCTAATTAGATAGTTCTATAAAGAAGAATGAGGACTGTTGGATTGCACATCCTACTGCAAGTCCCCAGATACTTCTTATATTGTGTTTATTTTCACAGAAGCAATAGGTTTTAATTCTACAGTAATTACTTCCCAATTTTCCTCCAGAGCAAAAATATATTACATTTCCTACTAAAGTGAAAATGCATTCTATCAAGCAGCTGCTGTCTTCCAACTCACTGATAAAAGAGCAAAGAGAAAACAATTTAAGAGTTTGTATTCATCTTGGAAAGGTACTGAATCCAACAGCAACTGTTGAGTGGGGAAAAGTAGGGCTAAAACCAGTTTGGGCCTTTGTAGAAACAACATTCAATATTCACTAGACAGACCATAGTATGTATTTACATCAATTTCCTTTACCTGTAAGAAATTTGTATCTTAAAAAAAAAAAATCCAAGTAATTCATATTTTCCTACAAGTTTGATCATCCTTTCAATTGACTTCTTCAACTTCTAATTGTGGTGAAATCTATACCAAATTTCTAGTTTGCTATTTTAGCAAAACGCATTCAATGTTTTTTCCGACACTGAAGTTCGAGTATTGGTGGTGATTGAAGAGACACTGTTGTCAAACTTTAAAGCTTGACCCAAACCCCTTTTTCTCAACATGGGATTAGAATAACAAATCTCCAAGCCTAGTTTCTGACAGCAACTTGCTTCTTGAACCGGCATCAAACTAGTGAACTTTCTGCTCCCTTTCTGTTGTCTACAGAATGGAATAAAACCTCCAAGGAAATGAGGGAGAAGCTGATGGGAAAATGAGAAACACTCAAATGATCCAGTGAAAACACTGCTTCAAAAGTGCAGTCTTGAAAAACAAGGGACTGGAAAGCAGTTTGTTTTGTAAAGAAAACTGCCATATTTTTCTTAAAACTAAGATAGAAGATTAGCTAGTTCAGATTTTTTAAAGTAATCATCAGTTTTAGCAGCAAAGCTTTTGAAACATGTTTTCTGAGATTCTTTTCTAAGAAAGAAGACAGTAGACATTTTCCTGACCAACTTTTTTTTATTCATTAAATTCCAAAAGGTCAGTGGTTACATCTGAAAAGCTTAACCGATATGTTCGCTATGTTTCATCTTTGTACCTTTCATTTCAGCTTCCAGTGTCTTCTCTGGTAATCATGGCCATTTCTGGAGAACAGTGCAGCAAGACCAAAGTCATCTCTCGAGGCAGATCCACCTCATTCTTTGTAGATACAGTGAGAGCATCATGAGCCATTGTGCAGCACAGAAGCCTCTGTGCAGGGCTCCCAGCTTCTGAGGGCTGGACAGTCCAGCCACAGAACAGGTATACCTACACAATCAGGGTGTGGAGATCTACAGGTCAGCTTTCATAGAAAGCATGCTTAAACCTTGAAGCCTGTGTGGTTTTGACACACCCCTGTGCTAGTACATCTATCTGAGCAGCTTTGGGAACAGAATGAAATCTCACTCTTCAGATTTGGAGCACAGCTGAGCTAGGTCATGACTGCTCCTGCCCACACTAACAGATATATAAAGTTTTACCTGTTAAAATCTTAGGTACAACTTGGACACAGAAGTTACTGCTGTAAAGATGAGCTACAGAAACAGAAAGTGAGTTTCAAGTTCTTGCTCACAGCTTCATTAAAGAACATCCTTAGAGAAGAGCTGAGAGAAATTATGGTCTTCTAGACTTTACTCCCTCCCCAGGTGCCCCACACTGTTCATTACTTCTTTTCTTTTTCAGTATGGAAAATGAGCTCTTTGAGACCATACAAATCAACTCCACCTGTAACGAAGACTGGCCAGCAGTAATTTTCATGTGGACATAAAAATGAAGTGCCAATTATTAGGCAATACTCGTGTCAATAGTAATAACATAAATAGTTCTTTAAAAAACTGTCTAAACAGAAATGCAAAAAATATGACAAAATATAAAGAGAGAATTACAGCTTCCCATTTGCATTTATGTAAGATTGCTTTTTCCTCTTCTGCATATTTAAAAGTATTTTATAGAAAATAATTTTAAATTCTTTCCATGTGCTGCCCATCTGAGGATTGAATACTGTTCTATTATTAAATATGAACACACTGGGCTTTGCTATATCATAAAGCAAAGATTTAGCAGGGAGAGGAGGAGAGCTGTTTTGTTCTCTTTCCAGCTTTAACGTTGCTTCTACCTGTTAACAGGGCGCTAGTTCTAGTCTACCACTTCAGTTGCAAGGTTTGTGGTTGTACTGCCACTGCCTTGTGTGAGGTTTCCTGCTTCCAGATTCATTTCACCTGGCAGAAACTCCAGGCTTTAATCAAAGAAAACTCAACAGGACTAGCTAGCCTGAATTCTGCTGGATGTGCAAAGAGAGAAACAAAAGGAATGATCAGAAAAAGATGAACTGAGGAAATGTAACGCAAGAAGCATGGCAGAAACTATGTAAGAAAATTGTATTTTCTTCTTCATGTGCAACACTGCTCATTGAGTAACCGCATTCAGTCATTGGCTGTGATCCTACCACTGGCTTCCCTGTACTTCCTTACACCTTTCTCTGCCTCCATCCTCACTGCACACCATCCATCTTGAAAACCCTTGGATATTGCCCAAGAGTTTTAGTATTTTGGAAGGTGCCAAGCACACGAGATGATGCTGACATTACACATACACACTGAATTAACACATTCACATGTATAACCTGTGTCTTTCTAAAAATATAATCAAACCAAAAATTTTCCAAGTATTTTCATATTTGGAACAGTGTTTTGTACAAGTCTTTCTTCAGGCTTGAAATAAAAACAGTAACTTGTGAACTACAAATAAGCTAAGAACAATTGTTTTTTGATATTCATCTGATTTTGCTCATCAACTATGAAGAGAATAGGCAGTTCGAAGTGTCAAACGGGTGGATGCTAGAGAGGTGGATGTGGTGTAGTACCTCCTCTGGGTTACTCAGAGAAAAGCAGCGTCCTTTACTGTGTCCAAAGTGTCCTTCTGTCTAAAAAAAGACATTTGATCATTTTATACAAGCAACATAGTTGAAGACCATCATTTCACCACCATAAGGAGGTGAGCATGAACACTCGTCAAGAATTCACACTGGCAACCAAGCCTCAGGTACAACCCAAGACTGCACAAATTCTACTGTCTTCATCCAAGTCATCAATAAAATACTCCTTAGTAGAAGCGTGCACACTACTCTGCCAAACAGCACTAATTTTTCTTTACTATGAATTATCAAATCTAAGGCAAATGCATACAACTTTCCAAATGACGTTATTACTGAAGAACTGGTACCATGACATGGCAGCATATTGTGCTTCCTTGCTCCATTCCAACCAGCCTTTCCTCAGCAAGTAGTAGTATATCAACACTACAGTTTAATCTTTCTTCTAGTCTCTCCTCTGACCCCTATCTGAATTTCAGAGAAAGGAAAATATTGTAGGAACAACTGCATCTCAGATATTTCACTTATTTGTATGAACCTTGCAACATTTGGTACCCCTCTACATTCCTTAGCTAATTTCATACATTTTTGATAAATACTGAACACTGATCACCAATTATACAAAATAGTGAGAATTAAGCACCATTTCACAGGAGACATGCATAATATCAACTACAACAAAAATGACAGGGACAGTGAAACACTGTTGGTGGTACTGCACACTGGGACCATTGCTATTTACCATTAAAGATGATCTAAACCTTGCAACAAAACTGTAATTTTACCAGAATTTAGCCTTCATATGCAATAAATACATAGGAAAAACTACTAATTATCATCACAGCTAAACAAACAGAAAGGTGTATTTTAGAGATACAACTGACAAGTCGAATGTTACAGATTCCAAATGTTAGGGACAATTTGCCTTGCAATTTCTGAGGATTAGTAGTATAACTTTGCAGACCCTTAGAGGAACAACTGACAATCAACTAAATCTCAGAAAAAAAAAGAAGCATGCCAGGGACAGCAGACAGAGGTTAGTATAAAAATTAACTATGACAGGAATTGTATTCATTTTATCATTGTTCTCAGATGGAGCAACAATAAATGGTGTGGAATAGAATTCTAGCCACAAATGATGAAGACAAAATGCTTTCAAGCCACAGAACTGAGTTTCAAATTTATTCAAACTCACCATAAGCTTCCCTTCCACAGAAAAAAATGGTTCAACTTTTCTCTCCTGTCTGCTTTCTCCATTGTATCTACTCATAGTCCCCACGATTTAGCTACTGATACACAACCACTTTATTTTGCCAAGGTACTTTTAAAATCCCTCACGCTGATGCTGAAGCAGACCAGCTAATGCAGGTTTGGCACTGTTAAAGTGATCCTTTCCTGCCATCTAGGGGACACGTACTGGTGCGCAGAGGATTGTCTTCACAGTTACATACTTTCAATATGAAATGCTTATCTCCACCCAGCAAAACAAAATTCAATTGAAGAGTAGCACAACTAACAAGAAACAAACCTAATTGAAGAGACCATATGCATAACAGTTTAATTCTGTCATAATCCTTAAAATTTTCTACAGTAAATTTCAGTTAAATGCCCAGCAAAAACATTGAGGTGATAATTTATACCCCAGTTTCAAGATGCATAGCCATGTCTTCCAAGCTACTCAGCTACAGGTAAAGCCTTCTGATTTTCCTGGATACCTCAAGAAAGCAAGATCTATGCTACTATAAACAGTATGTAACTGTCAGCAACCAACACAGAGAGGAAAAGGTTTGAGATGTCTGAGGTCCCCAAAAGTGAGGACATCAGCAAAGCACAGTTGCATCATACCTATTATAGTGAAAATTTAGCTCAGTGTCAGAACTGAGCTGAACACGAAGCATCGACTTTCTCAGAGCCCCATCCTCCTGCCTGTATGGTGAGCACACACACTGTGTGACACCACACACCTTTTTATTGCTCTACCCTAAGCAGCAAAATACAGAAACACTCAATGTCAAAAGACAGAATCATAGAATTGTTTTAGTTGGAAATTACATTAAAGCTCATCCCATTCCAATCCCCTGCCACAGGCAGGGACACCTTCTATGAAACCAGGTTGCTCAAAGCTCCATCCAACCTGGCCTTGAACACTTCCAGGGACGGGGCAGTCACAGCTTCTCTGGGCAGCCTGTTCCAGTGTCTCACCACCCCCACGGTGGAGTAAGAAAAGAACTTCTTCTGATTATATTTTAGAAGTTATTTAAGGTTGTTCCAACGTGCAAGTTCCTATTGCTAGTGCTGGCATCATGGTCGCATTTTTCATACTTGCTCTCTTCACTGCTGCCTTCTGTGCTCTTTCACAGGGCAAACTCTACAAAAAGAAAAAGCAAACTCAGCTAAATACTACACATAGTCAAATGCACACATAAAAATCTAAACAATTTTTTCCTCCTCTTCTGTTTGGATTTGTTTTGTTCTTATATTGAAAGGGAACAGTCCACTAAAACAAACACCCTTCGCTAAACCAAACAAAGACTCTGCTTCCCATGGCTGAAACGATGTGAAAGTTACTTTAGGATCAAAGTTGGAGGTTCTCCCAAAATGAAAGGAAGCAGGTGTCCAACCAATATGTTTTGTGAACTGGCTACTGTTGCACAAGATGCAGGCCCAGGGATTAAACATTAAATGCTTTTCCCAATCCCTACACATGAAAGTGTTACACTACTTTGATATTTCACCGAAGAACACACACACAAACCCCCCAAATTTAACAGAACTCAATTTTATTTAGATAAAAATAATAATAAAAAAGTGGCTATGCCCAAGTCATCTTTCCATTGCTGTGTGCAGTGTGTTTAAACAGCTGGAAAGAACCACTTGCTTTGGGATACTGAAGCTCTTTACCACCTAGACAAGAAACTCCCCAAAATAAATGAAGAGCCACATGCCAACCCCTTTACGGCAGGACAACATAAATCCATGTAAGACACCTCAATTTGTTGAACTGGAACATAGTATATGCTTGTGCAGCACAAACAGAAGTCTGACCAACACTGCTGCTGAAAAAAAAAGTCTCTCAATACTGTATTTATGAAAATAGTTATTCACAGAAAAAAAAGGAAGGTCTCCTGCAAGATCAGGATAAGAGCACACACTTCAGAACAAAAACCCCAGTGGTGAAGAGCAAGACCTACATTTGATACAGAAAGTTTGCAAAGATCCAAACTAGAAAACTGTTAAGTGCCAATAAGCATTGGAGGAAGCTGTGACATGGATCTTAAGTGTTATGACAGCCTCCCTTGCTAAACTTTGGGAAAACTGTGCCCCTGTACCAGAAACTGTTTTTCAGGTTCTGCAGAACATCCAGCTAGGAGACTCTTTAGATCCTCAGATTAAGATGCCAGCAGTGTCCTGGAAATGGAAACAGCCAAGGTCTAGAGGGTAAACATGAATACAGACAAACTGAGAGAAGGTTCTTAAGCTGTGCTTCAAAAAAAAAACAAAAAACAAAAAAACAAAAAACAAAAAAACAAACAAACAAAAAAAAAAAACCAAAAAACCAAAAAACCAAAAAAAACCAAAAAAAAACACAACAGTGAAATGAAATTGAATTTAGCAAGAGAGCTGTATGAGGAAAACGTAGCTTCCATAGCAAAACCTATAGTGTATGACCACCTTTTTTTTCTGTCCAGTACCTCACATGCCTCTGTCAGCATCTTTAGACAAAAGACTAACATAAGGTACACCCTTTAAGCAAACTGCCATGAACAGACTTATTAACTGTGGAAAAACTACACCATACATATTCAGGACCTTTCAGATTGAACCTTGCACTTAATGAAGCAAACTACAAAGAAGTCACCTTCATCCAAGGAGAACTTCTGCGCCTATAGAAGCTGACATACTCCAGCTTCAGCTTCCTGAGAAGAAAGTAGTTTTATGTCAAATTTAACTATTTGCAGTGACATCCATCTAGTCTTACAAAAGTTCTGAGCTACCCAAAATTCCATTATTTTGTTGGATTGTATCTACAAAGTTTTCTCTTCATTTAATATATGCTTTTATTCCCATTATCTTAGGAAACTAAAGCCAACAAAGATGTGAGTTTTCTGGGTTTGCTTTTTAAATGTGATCAAAAGTATGGTTTCAGAAAGGCAACTTTATCTAAAGTTTTTCAGGAGGTATATCCCTATGCAAGAGATGCATCATGACCATTTCCTCCTAATCAAAGTCAGATGTATTACCTCAGGTGAGAGGCTGTACTTTTTATTAAATACAAAATCATGCCTTTTTTTTCCCCCCAAACAATCAGAGGGCCATACACCCAGACAGTGCTTTTTACAATATTCCAGACTACATTCTGAATTACATAAACCTAAAAATAAATTTGAATTACAAACCAAAATTAAGTCACCAAACAAGAAACCTCATTCACAGCATCATTTTATTTTTTCATTTATCATTTGCTTCCCTAACAACAAGAAATCTTATTTTCACACATTAGAACAGTTGTTAGCATGAATATCAGAGCAAGAACTTTTAGTATCACATTTTACCCTTGCCTTGCATTCCTCTCTTCTTTAAGAAATACTTTTAACTGATCTATTTTCTGAGCACTGACTTTGACACTCAACATAGTCTCTCTCTTAAATGTGATTTTTGCTAATCAACATTAATATACAACTTCATTCAATCAATCACTGTTTCCACATGTATTCAAAGTCTTTGCTTTAACACTTAGGACAACTTTAAAAATTTCATTAAGCTTTGTTCAAATAAAAATGAAAGCAAATTGAAATTTACACACCATAAAATTTTATAAAAGAAAACTCAGTCTGCTTGAATTATCAAAAGAAGATTTACAACAAAAACATTTTGTCATTACAGGCCTACAATCAATTAGCAAAATGGTTCTAGTAACTAGACTCCATGTGGGGTTTAGGCATGCAAAGTGCAGAATGGTGCTTTTGGAAAGTCTGTCAAGCATTTATATAGGATAGATACCTGACTGCTGATGGGATTTCACTATTTTATGTCCACTATTGTTTTGTGGGGTTATTTGTTTTTTCTCAGATTTGATGGTAAGGGTTTTTTTGGCGCTTAATGTTCTCAATTAACTTCATCCACAGCTTAAGATTCCCTTTACAGATCTAACTTCCTCATTCATCCTCTTCAAATTGATTTAAGAGTTACCAGGTCCAATCTTTCACCACCTGTTTTTTCAAATGGAAGCTCTCTCCCTTTTCAACTTTCAGTTTCTAAATTTCAGGTGAATGAATCTAATTTGAACACCATCAAAGGTTCTCTGCTCCAGCAAATAAAACTGAAAACAAAACTTAAGGCAAAATATTTTCTTGGCAACAGAATCTGAAAACATATTTGACATATTTGACAGTAGGTAAATAAGCATCAATATTAGCTTTGCTCTAAAGTCTCCAGATATAGCACCGTAACTCTGTCCTGTTTATAAATCTGGCTTCCCTTTTAATTTTGCATTCATTTAGGAAACAGCACTCTCACGAAAAGGTGAGGAAGGCTCATGTATACAGTATTTAAAAATTTTAACAGGTAACAGTAAGTCTATACATAACACTGGCTGCCATGATTCCAAATGTAATTATCAAGAAGTTTACTTTAAAAAAGATATTCAAGTTCTAAATGACTAAACCAGCACTTATTAACAAATTTTTAACCACTGTAGAGATGTATTTTCAAGTAAAAGAATAATATCTTAGATCTATCTACCACAGAAACTAAGAATGAAATAGATTTCTTTTGAGGCAGAAGTTCAATTACATACCAGGTTAAAAGCCACCACAATATTAACTATAACTAACTCATGAATGCAATTTTTTAAATGTTGAACAACTATTTACTCCTGTGCTGGCTAGAACTCTGCTAATGTTCCAGGAAGCCCAGTTGGAGATATGGTTATCCTCAGAGGCTAAAGCTATGCCAGAGTAAAGTCAACCTACTTGCTACTTTTTTGATATTAAACAAACTGCGCTCATTTATGTTAGTCAGTTATATAAACTATTTAGAAACAGGAAGTGTGAAATATTGACAATGACAAAACAGAGTTTAAAAAGGTATCATTGAAAAAGTTAGAATACATATTCAGAGGAATTTCAATGCTTAAAACCAGATTCACATATGATCATCCAGTTGAAGATTAGTGTGCTAAAAAAAAGTTAAGAAAATACTTTGCATTTCAGTTCAACTGCACTTGATTCAAGTACAGCCTGGGGTTTGGCTGATATAAATTAAACATGGTCACTGCTTCAGCAGCCAGAAGTACAGAAAAATGTACATGTTCACAGGATAAATAGAAGTCTCTTGTTTTTTTGAGGATTAAGGGGTGGAAGTGTAGGAAAAGCAGCTATCTCACTCCAATACGGGAAGTCATCCACTCCAAACCTTGGCATAATCTGGAAGGCAAGAGATGTTATATTGGTACTGGTTCTATTCCAACATCTTTAAAGTATTTCCTACTTGTTTTTATGCTTAAAAAACATCTACTTAAAATAAATAAAAATAGCTAGAATTGGGATTGAAACCTGAGCAAAATAAACTGTTTCAAACTAAGTCTACTTAGGTTTTAACCACAAGAAGGTGGTCAAGCATGCTATTTTATTGAAGCTCGGCATTCCATTTTTTTTCCCTTTGTAAATCTAAAAGACACTATTCTTTATATGCTTCGTCATAAATACATGGAACCAATTAAGTTTTTCCACAGGTTTCCCATGGAAGACTGCTAACTCAAAGGCAAGACCTTTACAGACTAATACTAAAAGACAAAGGACAGGTTACCCAGACTGAATTGATTCATGAAAAGGCAGTGCACCAAGAACTACAAAATCCCATTACAAAATTAAAAATATTTATATCCAGCACCAAAATTGCACGAAATTTAATCTGCCTACTCACTCAATTTGTATTTATTTAGAAGTCCTCAATTTCAGAAGACAGACTTTCCTTTAATTTACTAGAGATCTAGTTACCTAGTTTATGCTACCTTTAAGCTTTACTTTTGTAAAGTAATTCAAGACTTAGCTATCCAAGGTGGCTAGCTCCACTCACATGGAGCTAATCTCCCTAGACGCCTGCCAGATCTTCCGAAGGAAGATTCAGCTCAGCAATTTAACTCTAAAAATTGTTATACGAGTAGGTCTCACTACTGTCACAGTGTAAGTATTCCAATTATTGACTTGCTTTTTTTTCTGCCTAATAAGAAAGCAGCAGCCTAATACGGCCAATGTTCCTAAACCAAAATTCTTATTTGTTAATTTCTACCTTCTTCCAAATGCCAACTTGTTTGAAGATAAATCTAAGGTATTATATACACTAAATACTCAAAAGCACCTTTAGCAAAACGAGTAGGAAGAAAGCAAAGTTAACTCTTAAAATGAATCAATACAATCCAAAGACTAAATAACCCTCTCCCCTGCCACCAATTTATTCTTACGAACATATCCCACCCTAAGAAAGTGAACACTACTAACCACTCTACAAGACATTTCTTATATTAGAAAATACTGCATGCTGGAAGTGAGGAAGATGCTCTCACTTCCCAAATACTCAGTTTATTCACTGCTTTAGATATCACAAGACCACGTTATTGTAAAGGTCATGCAACAGCTGAAAAAACTATTGCGCATGAGAAGACTCCTTTAAGAATTAAGATGAAAAATTAGCACACTTCAAACTATGAAAGCAAGACACTACCCAACTTGTTACAGACATTCAAAAATGCTTTTTGATCTTTACAGGCAAAGGATCTAAGGAAAGCTCAGCCTTCCATTTTAGTAATTGCTGTCATAAGGTACAAAAATTTAAAAATTAGCTACATCAATCAGATACAAGTAAAAGCTTTAATATTTGTAATAATTTGGGGTTATGCCAGACCTATGTACCTTTTCATCAAAATTCTGTTTGAATGCTTATCAAAAACCAATCAACCAAGAAGAAACACAAACATATCCACACCAACCCCTCCACCTTAGAAGCTTATGGTAGATCAGAATGTAAAGGAAGAAGACAGTAGCTTATTTCTTTAAGCAAAGACACACAGAATGAATGAGAAGGTAGCACACAGAGAGTAAACAACTATGCCAACAGCTACATATTTGGGGGATGGGGGACTGGGGTGAGTGCTGTGTTGTTTGACTTTGGTTTTGTGGTTTGTTTTTATTGTTACCGACTGGT
The DNA here is from genome assembly GCF_963264785.1 of Psittacula echo. Classification (NCBI taxonomy): domain Eukaryota; kingdom Metazoa; phylum Chordata; class Aves; order Psittaciformes; family Psittacidae; genus Psittacula; species Psittacula echo. The sequence goes on along the minus strand of NC_137737.1, from coordinate 39,482,297 downwards.
TTGTTTTGTTTTTTTAAGAATAAGCTGAAAGACCTTCATACAAATTTGGTTTGATCTATGAAAAAAAAAAAAACAAAACACAAGATTCATTAAAGAAAAGAAAAATTCAAAATGCTCCTCTGACTGCAAAGATCAGAAAACATATTCTTTCAGGAAATCCACATTGGTATCAACAGGCTTCTAAATCAGTATTCCATTTACCATGTATTACTACATTAAGCAGTAAGCATTTACCCTTCTCCTGTCAAAGCACAACAGGACTGAATGTGCCATGGGTGATCCTTTATGGAGCTGAGGGTGAGGTATGTAGATATCTCAGCAGCTGTCATGCAACCTTTCATGTCCTGCTTGTTCGCAAAGATGAGAACTGCAGCTTTCCGTAAATCCTAGAAGTAATTTAAAGTATGCATAATAGGTATCAAATCAGCCAGCCAGCATAATTATCACTGGAAGAACATTCCAAAATCTACATTAGATACTAGTCAAATGGAAAAGCCTGCCAGTTATCATTCCCTTGAAATTACTTTCAACTTCATTAAACAAGTTCTGTAGTGGTTAAAACAATAATAATTTAAGAAACCCACCTACATTCTTGGAAGTTTTATCCTATTGTCACAAAAAGGGAGCTCTAATAATGCTGCAGCAGCTTCAGTGGAAACAGAAACTAACAAAAAGTTGGTTTGCTTCTGTACAGAAATAAAAGATTCCACACAGTAATAAGATAGGAACTGGGATATATGGCTTTAGGAGTGCAGAAGGGTAAACAAATGCAATAATCAGGAAAACAACAGTTCTAATTAGAAGTGTCCAACATACTTAATTACATTTTAAGACTATTTCTTCATCAGGAGAAAAACAAAACCAAAAAAACCCAAACCACCAACCATCAAACCTTTATGGTCCACAGTTGAAAATTCACTCCTACAAGTAGTCCAGTCTAGGCCTCCCAACTGTTTTCAAGATATTACAATCTCTTAAGAGCACATAACATAAAGAAACTACATGGAAACTAATAAACTACATGGGAAAACTTCTCCGCAAGAAGTCATATTTTCCCCCTTTTTGGTCATGTATTTGCTCCTTTCTACCAGACCCAACCTACATTAACTCTAGAAGTAAAAACGCATTCAATGAAAATCTCTCCGAGAAATGAGCTCAACAGAATTACTTGCATTGCATTAAATAATCTTCCTTCAAAAAATGAAGGAAATTATTTAGACTTAAACCCCCTAATTTAGCTTGAGAGTCATCACAGAAGGCTTTAATGTACTTTAGTTAATCCAATGTAAAAATTATTTTAGGATGTTTAAGGGAGTTGGCCCAGTGTTGGACAGTCCTCAATACAACACATAATAATAAAACTACAAGCAAAATAACTCAGAAGAGAACTGAACTGAAACTAATTTACGCATAGTATTATATATGCTCCTTAATTTTAAGGAACAGGATTAAAACAAACAAGAAAGAAACTGAATTGCTCATTTTCTAAGATCAGCAATCAGGTTACCCACTGCAAATAAACAGTTTCTTAAAATTTTAACCATTTAAATAAAAGATGAGAGGGTGTGGTGAACAGTAATGCCCAGTTATATTAATATGAAATTCAAGATATTTTACAAGTTCGACTTGTAAATCAAGCATGATTACAATCACGCAAGCCCTATTAGAAGAGTGCTTCATAATAATGTCCCTCTTTATTTATAATTTATATGGTTTTAAAATGAGACCAACACGCTAGGCTCAGAAAGTTTTTTGTGACAGTATAATTTTTGTTAACATAAGAAGCATGTAATGTTATCTGATTTTCACAATGGAACTATTAGCCCAACTCCCCACCATACCTCATGAGCCAGCATTCTATAAAGTTCTTCTTTTGTTATAGAAAGTCGCTCTCTATCAATGCTGTCAACAACAAGAATGATGAACTAGGAGAAAAAAGAATAGTACAATATGTAAGTACAAAGTGTAAATTACAGAAAGCATATTTTCAAGAGCCCGCTAACCACAAGTCTTCCTACGTAACAGAGTGAGACTTTCAGAGCACACTAGGAAACAGAACAAGAACATTATTGTTACAGTCTCTTGCTAGAGTCTTGGAAATCATACATGAAAACTATAGTTTTGGAAAAAAAAAATAAAATTGTGCTTGTATATTTCAGCACTGCTATTAAGGTCTACATTCTCATACCATGGTTAAATCTTCTTGGTGGATTTTCAGGCCCTACATCCTAAGATAATAGTAACATGGGTACCAAAAGCACCTACACATGGTGGATTACATTTAAAATGTGGATGACAAACTTGCTACACAGTGATCAGTGAAAGCAGCTATTACTGTCCACTACTACCTGCATACTCAGAAAGCTAGGAAACTGAAATTGAAATTCTCTGTTCTTAAACAAGCATTTTTAACAATTCAGCATCATGTTACACGCAGGCTTAAGAAATGTTACTTCAAAGTAGACCTCAGAAAGCTATGAACCTGTAGGGTTTAGCATTATGGTGCACAAGACCTTAACTTTTGCGAAAGGCCAGTGCAAGTTGGCCTCTCACTTACAACATTGCAGTCTTCCACCTAGGCACTTGGAGATGGCTACAGCAGTGATTTTACCCTTATTGCTCCTGCTAGGCATGTGATTCTCATGGCCGTTTACTTGTGAATCCTGAGACACTGCTAGGTCTGGTCCAGCAAGTGTCCCATGGAAAGCGATTCTCATTGGTATGAAAACCACTTTTTTACCCCACTCTTTCTATCCCCTGTTTTAGATCTTCTATTTTATAGCCTTAAACTGGAGAGGAAATCGACATGATTGTAAACATTACACAATAGTATTTGTACACAAACCATTGCAACTGATCACTGTTCAAGGCTTGCCCTGCTGAGTGTACTCCAAGCAACACTAACAGCATCATAGGTAAGAACAGTAAGTAGGGAGATAAAGCACATTCTGATGAAAATTATACAGATACTATTAAATAAATAAATAAATAAATAAATAAATAAATACAGTTAACACGTGCTACTTTGGAGAGGAACCAAAGGAGATGACATTCCTCTCATTTCCTTGTCCCTCAAATCCCGTGTATGTAAGCCTGTCTCAGCATCCTTTCTGTAAGAATACGATCCAATTCTTAAAACAGAATGTGGAATTAGCCTTATCAAGTTGAAACTAGTTAGGATGGGTTTGCACTGAAAAGCTTATTTGTGGGATTTTTACATTACTGCAAAGTTTTTTTTTAGATTGTTTCAGTTTACAGATAAGGAAAGAGAGAAAAGAGAGATAGTACCAAAAAAGATGCTCCAAATCACTTAGCTTTATAAAACTAAGGCGATTCATTACCCATTGAAAATGACCACAAAGTATGAAAAATAAAGTCAATTTAATGCTGCTCTGGCTCTGAGACGTCTTAAGCAGATGAGGAACAACAATAAAGGAATTATTCATATTGGGGAGGCTAGGATTAGCATACCAAACAGACAGCTTTTCTTCCTCAGCTGTTTCCAACAGACAAAGCTTCTAAGTGAAAGGGAAAGTTCTTTCCAAGTGCTAGAAAGCACTGGATTTCAAACACTTACTAGACAGGATATGACAAAGAAAAAAAGGATCAAAAAAACCCCTAAAATCCTACTACATGCATCTCCCCAAGTTCCAAAATAAAGAAATGGACAAGTGTCAGGAACTTATTGTACCAGATACTGCTGGCAGAAGTCTCTTCACCCTCATGAGTATGCATGTGTCTTAGATGTGGCCATACTTGTATAGATAAAAATAAGTTTAAAATATTAGAGATAAAGGTTGAGATGTCATCGCCAGGCTTTCAGTAGGCAAAAAGTTTCTGAACATCTGGGCTGGATCGCTCATCTCCCCTCTCTCAAAATGGGACACAGGACAGAAAACCTCACTTTACAGGAGGACAGAATGATTATATAATGAGCAACATGTATAAGAGACCTGCTTTTAGCAGAGGTCATAAGAAGTGAAGTCTAGAAGTTTTTACATCAGTGTAGAAGTCTCAGTGTGAGGGTACAGAGATTTATGTGTATGTTGTGTTGATAACCTTTTGGCATCAAGAAGGCTGGCATAAAAAGCAATCCTCCAAAGGACAAGTGTTGCTGAGTTCTACTTATAACCTTTCCAGCAACGGCAGCTTTACCAGTACCTCGTGAGTACTGCACAGTACTGACTTCCCTTTATCCTTTGGATAAAAGCCACAAGCTGATGAACTTTTAAATACTGCTGCTTAGAATAAGCTTCATTTCTCATCCTTAACAACTGTTAACCTCAAAAATATTTCAGACTAGATGTACAGAAATTAAATTACACACTGCAAATCAACACCAAATTTGCAAGGTATATGGCAAAACTTTTCAATTTACTTGAAAAACATGCAAAAAAACCTGTTTGATCTGAAATGGATTTTGATATAATTTGATTGTCAGATCAAACAATGTTACTGTAAAGTATACACATCAAATACTTCAAATATTACCAGAAAATTTGCTGCAAACCAGACACACCTTACACTTTTTGGGTTTATTCTTCCTCAAAAAGATTTAAAAACATTACAGCTGAAATCTTTATAGAAATTTACCAAAATTCCTAACAAATAAATATACTTTCAAATAAACTTATTGTATTTGTGGAGTAGCTTCTCATACCTCTGTGTTTGAATAATAAGTATTCCACGATGACCGTAATGATTCTTGTCCTCCAATATCCCACATTAAAAAATGAGTGTTTTTCACCACTATTTCTTCTACATTGCTTCCTATTGTTGGAGAAGTATGAACCACTTCATTCATTAAGCTAAAGGAGAAAATATCACATGATAAAGACCCGCCAGTAAAATTCACAAGGCTTGTCACAACTTAGTTACAACAAATTTGTTATAGAAAAAAGTAAATGTATGTAACTTTGACAGATAAAAAGAGATAAAAAAACTACACATATCTCAAGAGGCTATAAATCATTTTTTTTTATAGAAATAAAGCAAATATTCAAGAGCAGTTCTTCAGTAAAAAGATCAGTTCAATCTGAATTTGGACTGAAAACTGTGGTTGGCAATTTCTAGCGTGCTTTTGCAGCAGAGACTGTAGACATGCTTGAAGACATCAGCAATGAAAAATAAGCACATAAAAAAGGCTTATAACAAATGGATAATCATCTGCATTTTAGGAGATGTCCTCTTTTTAAAGGACGCTCTTTAACTGATACTTAAAATGCACTTGTTTCAACGTAATAGCTGCTATGCTAAAGTTGCCAAAGGAGGGGAACATTAAATTTAGCAAAATATAAATCAGAATGTAATTTTATTAGAGCAGTCAACTTTGTAATTCAGTATTAAAAAAAATTTCCAAAGGACTGTTTGTTTACACTGCTAAAAATGTCTTTATTCGGCCTTTAAGCTCTGACAAAAGTGCTTAGAAAAGAGTTTTTCTTAAAAACATTCTCTGCTGCTTTCATATGCAAATATATGCATACGAACTTTGCTACACCCTCCTCTTTTTCCACAATTACAACAGTAATTATGTTCCTGCCAATATTCTTAAATTTATCACACATATTGTAACGCTGGCAAGATTTGGGTGCAACAATGCTACTGAAAATGCTTAAGGTAGGAGCTTGGCAAGATGAAATACTATTCTGAGGAATCTTTCACCACAAATGTCAGACACTGGAATCAGGAGACACTGGAAGCATTTAGGGATTTTCTGCAGAATGGCTAGAATTTCCAGTAACTTAAAAATAATTTTCTTCTTTTGTGAGACCTCACTTGGAGTACTGTGTGCAGTTCTGGTGTCCTCAATATAAAAAGGACATGGAACGGTTGGAACAAGTCCAGAGGAGGGCCACGAGGATGATCAGGGGACTGGAGCACCTCCCGTATGAAGACAGGCTGATAAAGTTGGGGCTGTACAGCCTGGAGAAGAGAAGGCTGCATGGAGATCTCATAGCAGCCTTCCAGTATCTGAAAGTGGCCTATAAGGATGCTGGGGAGGGACTCTTTGCTAGGGACTGTAGGGATAGGACAAGGGGGAATGGTTTAAAACTTAAACAGGGGAAGTTTAAATAGGATATAAGGAAGAAGTTCTTCACTGTAAGGGTGGTGAGGCACTGGAATGGGCTGCCCAGGGAAGTTGTGAATGCTCCATCCCTGGCAGTGTTCCAGGCCAGGCTGGACAGAGCCTTGGGTGACACGGTTTAGTGTGAGGTGTCCCTGCCCATGGCAGGTGGGTTGGAACAAGATTATCTTAAGATGCTTTCCAACCCTAACTATTCTATGATTTTATTCTCCGCAGTTCTTGGTAGAAGGATTATTTCTATTCTTACAAATAAAGATAGGCTTTAACGGCCAAAGAATTTACAGTCCACTTTGTGCTTGTATGAATGATTCTGCTGTTCAATTTACAGTTCCATTCTAAAACACTGTAGTTCCTTCACTTATCCTTTAAATACTTATTCTGTTTAGAAATAATATTATTAATGTACAAACTGTGATCTAGAACCCTAGAGATTTCATCAGGTTGCAACGCTGAATTACCAATGATTAATCAGTGACAAACATTAAAATGTAAATAGAAAGAACAGAATAGTTCATGTACTTACAACTGGTAAAGAATAGTAGTCTTTCCAGCATTATCAAGTCCCACTATGATTACTTTGTGCTCTGTATATACACAAAAAAGACAAGAAGAAATTAATGGAAACAGCTACAGTTATAATTCTGGTTAATCAACTTTCCTTTTTTCCTTACTGAAGAAAACAACTGCTTGCTTGTTTTATTTCAATAGCTTACACAGAATATTGGTAACTTCAGCGGGGGGGGTGTGTGTGTGTAATTCCCAAAGCCTCATCCTCTCTCGATGCTACAGTTCCAGGGAAAGTCAGTACTGGAAGTCTTCATAAAGGAACAGTTATAATACAATTGCTTTGTTAAAAATACCTCATTTTAGAAAGAAAAGTACAATGAAAAAATGTAAGTCATAGCAGTGTATCATCCTCAGGACATCATCAAACATCCAAAGACTGCACAAAATATAAGGCTAACTTTTAAAGCTCAGTAAGAGCCACATCTTAAGGGACCACCATCATCCACACTGTAAAATCTAAGAGGAAGCTGTATTTTGAGTAGATCACAAATTCCAGTGTTACAATTTCTAAACTGAAAGTCACAGAATGACAGAATGGCTGAGGCTGGAAGCCACTTCTGGAGGTCATCTGGTCCAAGCCCCTTGCTCAACCAGGTGCACCTAGAGCCAGTCACCAAGGACCATCAGCGGATGGCTTTCAAGCGTCTGCAAGAACGGAGACTCTACAACCCCTCTGGGAAACCTGTGACAGTGTTCAGGCACCCTCGTAGTAAAAACATGTTTTCTGGTGGTCAGAGGGAACCTCCTGTGTTTCAGTTTGTGCCCACTGCCTCTGGTCCTGTCACTGGCCATCACTGAGAAGAGTGGCTCTGTTCTCTTTGCACCCCTAAGCCTTCTCTTCTCAAAGCTAAATAAATTGTCTGAGGTCTCTCAGCCTTTTCTCGTAAGATGCTCCAGTCCATTAATCAGCCTGTGGCCTATCACTGGACTCTCTCCGGTATGCCCATCTCTCTTGTACTGAGGAGCTTGGAACTGGACACACTACTCCATGAGATTACTCACTGTTGCTGAGCAGAAGTGAAAGATCACCTCTGTCAATCTGCTCTAAAGTCCAGCTTATACAATAGTGATCTTCTAACTACTGCAATGTTATTCTTCCAGGCACAGGGGAAACAAAACCAAAACCAACAAAATCCCTCAGAACTTATATGCTTCTCTAGTTAATCCTTCTTAGAATTTCAAATACAGAAGCACAGCTAATTAGAATGGTGTTTCTTTTGATACATGGATGAAGTTAGAAGATACTGATCCACCTACTGACAAAAAGGCAAATCATTTGAGAGCATTTACAAATACATACTAGAAGTAAAACCTGCATAAAAAGTACGTGAAGAGGCTCCTTTTTAAAGGGGTAATATTTAAAATTCTAGGGCACTTATTTCAAAGCATAACATGGTTCAAAGCTTAAAGACGTCCTCTAAAATACCACATTCAACCTATAAGACTTAGGAACAAATTACTAAAAGGTCAAAGGAGCTATCATAAATATAAAATTGGTGGGGTTTTGCCTGCAAGTGGGTGGTCTAAGGAAGAATCATAGTGGTTTGTTTTGTTGTGAGGTTGTTTTTGGGGGTGGCGGGGGGGTGGGTGGGAGAGGGCTTTTTGGTTTTGTTTATTTTTTACGTCTACTTATATGTAATAACCTAAGTCTTTTCATACTGAAAGTGATTTTAATGAAACAATCTCTTGCTTAGAACTTTTAGAATTTTTGCTATGTGATGTGGCCTTAACAAATGTTGAAATACATTTCCTTTTATCAGTCCCCCTACTACTGCATCGTAACAACACGTTCTAAGCCAAGAACTTTTCCTGGCCTTAAGTAGTACTTTTAGTACATAAGAAGCAGCATCAGTAATGCATAACCTTCCCAATAAATAAATGGCATGACATCCTCTCTGCTTCTAACTCTAATAAACCATACCACATAGCTAGACTGTCCATTTCTTGTTCAAAGTCACCTAAGTTTAAAAGGTTTTCAAAGTTCAAACACAGAACTGCCCTTCTGTTGTTTTCAAAACAGCCATGTTGTCAACTATTGCCTGGAAGAAGATGACACTACTTCTGCAACATTCCATTTGAGTTATTTTCACGGAAGAAAAGGAATTCTGAACAGGTATTACATTGCTCTTTTCCACCTTCACATCAGAATACAGGGTCCTACTTAGGAATGAATGAGAAAAGCATTGGATGAAACAGTATCAAGCTTCTTAAGGTGATGGGGAAAAAAAAATAATCTCCATCAAGATGACTTTTTGAAAGCCACTGAAGAGTGAGCGGTTCAACACTAATTGGGAAAAAAAAGACACAGCCATGTGTGTTACTCCATAGTCAGGTAGTATTTTATACAACAACTGAATAAGCACAAACAAGAAACAGTCAAAGTGTTAATTAATGTTGATTTGGGGACTGAAATAATTAGATGAAAGCATTGGTATCTCATACAAATAGCAGTTTCCACCTTTAATTAATAGCAGCTGCTTTCAGAACTGTCATCTATGGTAATGGAAACCTCTTCACTTACAAACATATCCAAAAGCTGAATTTCTGTCTAGTTTGGTTAGATTACAGAATTTTTACTTGTATATGTGCATTAGAGGAAAAACGTGAACTTAAAAACTGACAAACTAAGAACAAAACTTTAGCAAGACAAGTACTTGTTTACAAGAACAACTAGTAGAAGATAGACACTACATTAAAGAGAAACGACAATGGAGCAAACCATAGGCAATGATTTATGCTCATATTTATTTTCTGTACTTACAGACTAACCCAAGTTTCTCCCTTTCATTGGCTGGTATTCAAACTCAGTTTGGGTTGTATTCATGAATATCTTCCCAGTCCACCATGTTCTTGGCAAAGGAAGAAGAAAATCCGTAACAGAGTTGCCAGAGCAGAAGAGCAGAGTCTTTATAAATCAGGTAGAAAGAGGGGAAAAAAATAAGTAGAAAAAGCAGGCATACGCAGGGGGAAAAAAGACAGCATTAGACTACTGTTTAAAAGAATCCAAAGAATTCTGTAATATCAACCATTCCTGGCAGACTGCTAAAAACAAATAAAAAAAAAATAAAAATAGTATTTTTAAAGAAAATTCCTGGCTGCCTAGTATTACAAAATAATAGGACAGCAAAGATGATCTTGCAGATATTAGAAGGAAGACATAACAGGCTCTTTTCTTCACTTGTCTATATTTCTCTGTGGTAAAAGGACCCGAAACTGAAGATCCAATTCTCACAATTTTGCCCTTTCCTCTAATTTGCAAAAATTAAAAATAAAAATCCAAATTAATGCGGAGCAAAGCTCTTCCAACATATCTGAAAGAAGAAATGAATACTGGAGAGGGTTTTCGGGCTGTGAAACCCCACATCTAGTTCCGAAGAACAACAATCTTGGAGGCTTCAGGGCTGAAGACACAATGCAGATAGAAGCTTGCTAAAGAGGAGGCAGGAGGAATAGCATTTTACTTAAGTTCAAAGACATTTCCATACAGGGATTCATTCTGCAAACTACAAGCTACTTTAGAGTCTTCTTTTAAACACAAAAAATGCTGAAACATGTCTTGCATTTCCAGACTTGAGTACAAGAAAGTAGAGAAACTATCAACAGTGCTTAGTAGTCACTGGAACCAAAATCCATTTGGTTTCCTAAATAATGGTGTCTGCTACCCTGATGGTACATACTGGTAACTGTCAGCAAGCCTAAGTTAACTAAACTGTGGAGTTACAGAAGTTCAATCTTCCTGACTTGGAGCTTACCATTATTTTTCTTACAGCAGTTTTTTAACACCCACAGTATTTATTCAGAGGACCTAAAAGACTGTGAAAAGCTAACATTAAAAAAATTAAAAAGATCTGAGAACTTCTCTAAGAACCCTATTTAGCAACACAAACACACACAAACACAAAGGAATAAGGTATTGACAATTGTCAGAGTTGCCTTTATCAAGGTTGCGGACATTTACTTCTGGTTTTACCTTACAGTTTTATTAAAAGCATTAAGAGAAATCTTGACAGTATTGATGGAATGATAACTCAAATAAGCTTTATTCAGCTATGTGTTAACACAGGCAGTAAGTTAGTTACTCTACCATTTATTTGTATTACTACACATTGCTTAGAAGACTGCCATTTGAGTACTGAATCATAGCTTAAGCAAGTCATTTTTTAAGTCTTCTTTTAAACATACTTTCACAAGTTATTTAAAAATAAGTATAACTTCAATCTGAACTTATAACTAGACTTTAAATAGCTGCAGAGTACAGTATTTTAAATGAAAAAAAGAAAAAAAACCACCAACAAACCACTGGGCAATTTTTTTGTCAGTTTCAAAAATAAAGAAAAAGAGGAAGCCATCAGTAAGTCACCTAGAAAAAAGGCAAAGGTCTATTTTAAAGCCAACTATTTCTCTTATAAATAAAGTATCTCTATTTCAGTTTGCACTGTTCAATAATTACTTGATTAAAGAGACAATGTATATTGAGAGAGTTGAAAGACGTGGAAAAGCTTAGTGTCCTCCTTCTCCCAGGATTTAATCTCTGGACGGAAAGGTACAGAGAAGAGAAACCAAGAAGATTAAGTAAGGCCCTGGAAGAGTTTTGACCACTACCACCAGCACCACAGAAAAAAAATCCACAGAAGTAAACAGATACTACTCCCCGATGAACTGTGCTCAGAGGAGGGCCTGTTAGCCTTCCTCTCTTTCATCAGTCATTGACTCACAGATCAACAGAGGCATCACCCAATTTCCTTAAACTGTTCTGCACTGAAGCTTTTCTTGTTCCATAATCCCACACACTAGATCTGGAGAGTACATGGTAGACTGCAATAGAAAAGCAGTGCATTCTGCCAGGGGAGCAGGAGAAAGAGCTAAAGGATTTCCCCTTCTAAAAGCTCCTGTTTGTCCTGGGTTCAGCAGCTTAAATGACACTGTTACAGCTCAAAGCCACATGCTATTTTAACCATTCCATTTTCCACCATAAGCCAGTCTGGGTTTGCCAAAATCGGCTAACCATAATCAAAATGGGCGGAAACAACTGCAACAATTTCTGCTGCACGTACAAAGAGTTGAAACACAACAACAGACAGATTCAACTCCCTGGAAGAAACACGAAGATGCCACCCAAGCCATAGGGCTAAAACAATTGAATACAAATGCTTCAAGAGGTCAACAGATAACATCAGCCAGCAGACACTTAACAGGGAATGTTTTTAGAAACAGACTAGGTCAAGTTTCTTGACCTCCCTTTTCCAGTCCTTCATCCTTACCATTGGAAAGGATGGTAAGAGAATCAAATTGCAAGAGTAGTAATGATGATGTGCAAATTAATAAAATTACATTCAGTGCTTCAGTAGGATCTAAGGTACTTTCATTACAAGGTTTTTCTGCAAGGCTGAAGGCACTCTGAAAGAACAATTTTCTGTACATCGCATATTTACTCTAACTGCACTGAACTTTGAAGGCATAGAAAAAAACAGGGCCTATTTTAAGATGTTAGTTATCTCAAGATGTGCATTTTTCAGAAAGCTACCAACACTTCTCCCTGTGAGTTAACAGTTTTGGCTCACCAGTAGATACGTCTTGAACTTTGTCCAGACATTACCATCAAATACCTTTCAGATTCGGCATTTTCAGCTCAGGTATTATTCACATTTATGCAAAGCAAAGCAATTAATACTTGAGTGAAATGCCAAGGATTTCCTGTTCTGTATTTTCTATAGTTTGGCACACCTCCTCCCCCATGCTCTACTTGATGGAAGGCAGATGGCACTTTCTAAATCTTTGCTTTGTTTAACCTTTCATTTTGCCAGTATCAAATGCTTCAGACTATCAGCATAACCTACATTAGCCACAATGAACTCATGCTATGCTCCATACATATCAGGGTCTGTTTGCAGCTTTGAAATATTCCCTCTATATAGTCAAAATCATTGTGTGAGCTACTGCACTAGTCTGCCCAACAAGAAGTTTCATGGGACATCCTATGAATTCTCCAAGAAATTGTCTGGATTTGATATAAGTAGAAGAGCAAGCAAATCCAACTCAGCAATTACTATCCTTTATTATTACTAATAATATTATTTAGAGAAAAATAGGCAAGTAATTAGAGAATAATTTCCTACTACATGGGTCAAAAATTTAAGGTTAAATTTTCTAGGATGGAATTTCAATTTTAGCCATGAAAACACGCTTTCTTCTCTATGGTCATGAGAGGGCAAAAAAACCCCTAACAAACCAAACTGAAGAAAAAAAAAGAAGATCACAATACACCTCAGAAGCCTCTCACTGGAATAAAAGCCAAATGGTAAGCATTTCATGGTACTGCCTCATCTTAATATCCTAACTGTGATACTAATTTCATTAACATTCTAAATGCGTGAAAATTAATTTTTCTTTCAGGAATTAATATACAGTTTATATACAGACAATATGTTTTCCATTAATGAAATGAAATCAATGTAATTTAACAAAAACATGAAACTGCTCCTCTTCCTTCCTTCCTGAAGGTAAACAGTGACATCATAAAGTACTATACAGATCAACATTACAAGCCACCAGAAGTTATCTCCTGATCACTTTCCTGCTTATAGACGTCTCTTCTCTGTCCTTCTCAGAAGTTTTAGATTGTAGTATTTGACAAAACCCAAGACAATACTTAACAGTCTTCTAGTGAATAGGAGAAACCTTGAATCTTACCAAATAGGCTTTCCAGTTAAGAAAAGTTAGAATCTTCAAATCAACAACAGCAACAAACTCAGAAGACTCTCTCGGAAGACTTCAGGAATGATGTGCTTCGATGTTACATGTGGGGGAAAGATAAATGGTCTGGATCTCCCTCCCACTCCCATTCCATGAAAGATTGTTTGATACACAGCTGTTAACATGTACGCACACTGAGGCTTTGCTCTTGTATTTATAGGATTAGAATAAGTTATGTCCATATATAATGACTATTAAACTATTAAAGAGTCACCAGGTGTACCTGCTTCCCAAAACTTGCAAAATTTTATTGGCAACAGAGTGCTGCACAAAAAAACTCAACTGCGTTTTGAGTAACTTTAAGGTGGGAATAAGGCGTGCACTTGGAAACCTGATGAGAGAGCAGTAACATTAACAGCAGTTTGCCTCTTTCAAACTCAGGGCCTCAATGAAAAATGATACAAACAATAACTCGACTATTTTATTTTCTAACCAAAGAAGGCTAGGTAAACAAGAATCATTAAAATAAACAACAGATAAAACAACCTTGGATTTTGATAATAACTATCTGAGCAGTGGCGGCAGCCACAAGTTTAGAACTCTGGATTAGAGTATGAGTCACTACTGTGGGGCTGGGTGCACTAGGTGGGATAGAACGGAAAGCTATCCCCTTACGACCTCTTTATTCGTGGCTTCAGAAGTGATTTTCACGGGTCAGTAACCATGTTTAACTAGCATCTTTGCCAAAACACAAACACATCTTTACCTCAAAGGCCCCAACACAAGTCTGGCGTGTTTTTTTTTTTTTTTTTTTAATACTAAAGGTAGATGTAGCATGATTTTAACAGTATATCCCGACTTCAAAACGGAGGGTCTGCAAACACCAACAAGACCTTCATCGTACATCAAAGCGTCAGACGCTACAACGGTGAAAAAAACATGCCTGAGAGGCAGCATTCACCACTCTGCGAACTCAGCAGCACACCGCCTGAAGAGCTGCCCCAGCTAAACGAAGTATTAGGAGCCGCCAGAGAGAAGACGGAGGAGGGGACCTCCTGAATGAGAGAAACAAAGCGACTCCGAGCATGAGGCGCCGCGGAACCAGTGCTCAAGGCGCCGCACAAAGAGAAGCCCAACTTTTGCCCGGGCACGTCTTCAGGGGAAACCCGGAGGCCGGAGCAGATCCCCAACTCCCGAGGGCTGCCCGAGGCCCTCTCAGCCCCGCGGGCTCCTCTCGCCCTCCTCAGCGGAGCGCTGGCCGCCCCACCTCCCCGTGGCTAGCTCGGACCCCCGCGCCCACCTTGGCTACCGAAGAGACTCCACAGCTTGGCGAAGATCAGGCCCATGCCTGGCCTCGGCTTCCCCCTGAGCCCCCGGGATCAGCCAGGCGGTGGTGGTGGTGGTAGACACCCTTCGAGCGGACGCAGCCCGCAGCGGCCCCGGGGCAGCTGCCGGGAGGGGGGGCAGGGGGCCGGGCATACAACGGCACCGCCCCGCCCCGGCCAACGGCCTCACGGCGCAAAGGACAGCCCTAACGCCTACACGGCTGTGGCAGCGCGTCACTTTGTGCGTCATCACGTATACCCACGACGTGTGGCCTCAGCGAGAGGGTGGATAGGGATAGCGTGGAAGGGCGGGGTTTCCCCCGGGCTGGTGGTGAGACCGGGGGATTAGGAACTCTGCGCCCGGGAAGGGTGTTGTGGGTTATAGTTTGTCCCCCGCCCGGGTAGAAGCGGCTCCGCAGCGGTGTTTGGCCCTGGAGCGGGAGCGTCTTTTCTAACGTCACCGTGTTCCCCGCCCGGGTGGGGGCGGTCTTCGTTGCGGCTGGGAAGGACCTGCTGTTTTCAAGGCATTCGATACTTTCCTGCAAAGCATTTAAAAATAGCGATGTGGTTTTCAGTGCTGTACTGGAGCACTTAACACACCGGAGGGGTGGAAGTAGCCTGTTTTAATACGCTGGGGGCGGGAGGACACCAACAAAACCCCCCAAACAAAACTACAAAATCAACATGTCGTGGTTTGAAGCCCAGCCGGTAACTCGGCACCACGCAGCCGTTCGCTCACACCCCTCTTCCGTTTTTCTTACCGTCCCCGGCCGGGATGGGGAGGAGAATCGAAAGAATGTAAACGGAAGGGGTTGAGATAAGAACAGTTTAATAATTAAAGTACAATATAATACTATTAGTAATAATAAGGGAAACAACAAGGGGAGAGAATATAAAACCAAAAGGAAAAAACAACCCAACAACAAACACAAGTGATGCACAACACAGTTGCTCACCATCCACCGACCGACTCTGGCCTTTCGGGTGAATTCCCCGTTTATGTACTGGGCACGGTAGCGAATACCCTTTTGACTAATTTGGGTCAGGTGTCCTGTCTCTGCTTCCTTCCAGTTTCGTGTGCCCCTCCTTACTGACAGAACATGAGGGACTGAAAAGTCCATGATTAGGGTAAGCACTACTTAGCCACATCAGTGTGTTAGCTGCATTGTTCTCAGACCGAAGCCAAAACGCAACACTGCACCAACTCTTGGGGAGGAAATTAACTCTATCCCAGCCAAAACCAGGACACAAAAAAACCAAAGGCGAAAACAAACCCCCAAAATTAAACAAACCCCAAAACTCCGTCAGGAACGCTTTGTCAAGAGTTTCCTTATGAACCACAACTGTACATTGAACTTGGGATCGGAACTACTGCAGCGTCGCAAGCTCGCTGCTGCCCCCTAAGGCGGGAACACGCCGCTCCGCCGCGGGTACCTGCCGTCTGCGATGCGGGCAGCTGAACACACAGCTCGATACCCCAGAGAGGGAGGAAGACATTGCAACGACCCAGCCCGCGGCGCCGCGGTAAAGCGGGATCTGCCCGCAGGGCAAGCTCCTCCGGCGGCAGGAGCGGTGAGGGCGCTGCTTACCCCAGCCAGGTATCAGGCAGGCCCTGTCGGCCCCGTGCCCTGGAGTACTCCCGCCCCTCTGAGGCATGTCTGGGGCCATAGTAACAGCCAAGCCAGCAACACCCTGTCGACCTTCGAGCAAACCCTGCAGCGGCAGAGGCGGAACTTCCTGCCGCTGCGCCGGACGAGGCGGGATCGGCGCGGTGTGCGGCGGTAGGTGTGGGACTGGCGGGGTGCGGGGGTCAGCGCGCCGCCGCAGGAGGGCGGGACGCAGCCAAGCGCGACCTCAGCGTGCTCCGTTCTTTTAACGTCCCGGCAGGAGGCCAGGTCTGTGACTCCCTCGGTGTCTGCCGGGGCTGAGGGGGCAGTGAAGGAACGTCCCGTTGAGCTGCGCCGCTTCCCGGCGCAGCCTGGGTTGAGGTGCCGCGCAATACCTCCCCGCAACCCCGCCCCGAGGTGTATTCAGAAACGGGGAGGTGGGGAATGGAGAGAGCCCCAGATTCCGCTTCCCACAGCAACGAACCAACTTCTTCCTCGTGTGGGAAGGAGTGGGGAAAGGAGGAAGTTTGAAAGTTAAATCTTGCTCTGTATAGCTGGGTGCTGGCAGCGTTTGACAGCTTGCAGTGCTTATGCATGTAGTTGGATCAAGGCCCTGCTCCAGCACCGCGTCCGCCGCAGCAGCTCTCAACAGGGGCACAAGGGAGTCTCTACGGAGATGGTGAACAGGGAGTGATGCTCCTTCAGGGGCTCTCTTCTGAAGTCTGTCAAAAGCCTTTCCTGGGGCAGGGTGTACAGCACAGCAGGTCTAGAAAAGAAAACAAACAAGGTGGTGCAGGTTTTGAAGCTGCCTCCTGCTAGTTCTGTTTGAAGTCCAACTCTCGTATTTGAAAAGACACTAGACAGTCTCCCTCATCAGCTTTTCTTCAAAAGTGTTCATTAACTGTGATTAAAAGCATCATGCTTATGTGTGATGTCTACCCCATCTATATAGGGAGAAGTGAAATCTCCTTGGTTTTATTATTGTTTTTCTGTTGGCTCTCATTACATTTCAGGTATTCTAATATAGTTGCCATCCTGTTTAGAAGGATAGTGGTTTCTAATACATTATAGCTTTCCTATTTTGGCATGAAATTTCAAGCGATAGAGATTCTGCATTATTTGTTGACATAGTTGTCTCGTTAATTTGTATCATGGGGCTAGCTGCCCTTTTATAACACATTTAGAGAACTTCATTGCAGTTCTGTCCTTTGTGAACAGTGGTTTTGACCAAGAGCTTTTGTTTCTGACCGCCTGCTGGCTCATGTTTCATAGCTGCACTCTGTCACATTTTAAAACTGGGTAGAAAGAAGTCCTGTTGCCAATGTACTGTCAGGTCAGTGGTTGGTTTTCCATGAAGAAGTAATTGGAATTGTGAGAGCTGCTCAATCACTTTGGGGGATTCTGTGGTCATCATAAAATACCTATTTAACTTCCTAAAAATATACCTCATAATGTTAATACCAAAGTCACTGTTAGGGTTCACAATTCATTCATTCCATTACAGTTTCTTTCTTTCAAAGGCTGCTAATCTTGGGAATCAAGCTTGAAACTCCTACCCATAAAACTGAAAGTTGCCTTTGTCTGAGCTCAGAAGTTAAGTCTAAAGATAAAAAGATAACATTCTTCTAGCATTAAAACTTCAACAGGATCTGAAATATCAAAAAAAAAAATTCTGGGGGGGGAAAATTTTACAATGAAAGTGACAGATAGCCTCTTATTCAAATAGAATGAATACCAAAGTTTCTGATTTATCCTTCTTATGAATATAGTAAACCTCAGTGACAGGGGGGATTCTCACTTTCCCTCCACTTATGTTGGTGTGAACAAACTATTATTTTTTTAGTAAATCTTATTTGAGACTGAAGTATATATAGTTTTTCAATATACAGGCAATATAGGGGTGGGCAGATACAACTTGGAAAGATAACTATTTTATTGCCTACAGAAAAAAACCCCAGAGAATAATTAGAAAGAATAAAAGCTTAGTCAGGGCTGAACTACCATAGGGACTTTTTAGCTGGGCTTTGCAGAAGGAATTAAAACAACATGTGGAAAATTCCTGTACCTTTTAACCATGTAATCTTTCACCAGACAGCTTAAAAATTTTCAGTGAGGATGAGCAGAGTGTCTGTTGCATTAATGCTTCACTGTGCTGACTGTGAATTAAACACAGATTCAAGACAAAACTTACTAATAGTCTTTCTTTATTTTTTTAAGTATGTATGGAATAAAAAATAATTGTCCACAGTCCCTTCATTATGAGGTTTGGGAAATTTTAACTATGGAAGAAATCTAAGAAGTTAAGCTTGAGAAAAAGAAATCTGACAGTGAAAAATTAGATTATCTGTAAAAATGAACAAATATGATGATGTAATAGAGTAAGAATTTCAAAGAAGTGACTTAGAAGAGTCAAAGCTAAATTCTGTGAGGAGCCTTTGTGAATTAATTCTAGGACTAAACAGTAAGTTCTCCCCAAGGATAAGGATATTGAAGGGAGATTTAACAGGACAGGATTTGGAGATTGCGATGCTTTCTTCACATTTTAAACACTGATAGACTAGTCTGGGAAGGTATGGCTGGGAAAGGTGTGACAGCAAGGAAACCGGTAGCCTCATTATAAGGTGATAGCAAGTGCTAAACATGTTAATGAACATATTCTGAAATGCAGTTAACAGTAGTGTTACGGTCATATCCTGAGCAGTATTTGGATTTTTGAGAACAGTAAAATTGCATTATTAAACCAGAAGTATCAGAAACTGCAGCTTAGTTTGTAATTTTATGTTACACTTACAAAACTATAGAATGTGATAAAAACCGCTAAGCAAATATTTTGCTTATTTCATTTTTTTACCAGCAGATTTTAAAAACAAAAGGAAGATGTCTTTTTTCCCCAAAATCTTTTTCCATTGTGAAGTTGAAGAGTATCTTACCAAAGTGTTCAGAAACAACGAGGTATGTGAAATAGATATTACATCAATAAATATTCACTAACTGAGCACTGTTAACATTCCTTTGATTTAATATGTTGTGTGACTTCAATGCCATAAATAAAGTATCATCTCCACATTAGACACAGATTTTTATATACAGTTCTCTTTAAAATACAGAATTATTCTTTATGCCTGTTGGCTCAAAGTAATATAAAAATGTTTAAGCTCAATTTAGCATAAATCTGAGACTTCAGGTTTGGACCTCACTGAAGAAGTATCACAGAAAATTAACCACTTATTAATCACATAATGTTGACAGGAAATACTCTCTTGCTGTAGTGTAGAACCAAAAATACTGTAGGCAGTCTATGAATTCCTAATGTCAGAGAATGCAAAGATGACAGTTTTATATATTTGGGTAATAGTTACTAATCACAGTTTTGAATCTACTCTTCCATCTTGCTAAGACAGTACAGTATCACAGAGCGGGCAGTTACTTTTGGTACTTGCTGCAGCCTGTTTACAGTGATCTTGCTAATGCTACTGTTTTTCCAGCAAGACCTTCTCAAGAAGTTTATGAGGTTTTTGGAATTAGGCCTCTAGACATAGACATTCCTCACTATTGCATACCAGACAACCATATTTCTCCATTTCTGCAGAATGTTTATTCAATTGTTGGGTTGTTTTCTTTTTTTTTTTTGCACTGAGCAAAAGGCTGCTGTGTGAATCTCTTTAATACAAAACCTCTTCTTTTGCTTTCAGCTTATCACTGCTTTAGGTACACAGGAGGCAGAGAGTAAATACCAATCTCTCTTAAGTCATCTATCTCATCCACCGGCTTTCTCAGCTGTTAGAGTTAATACCCACTTGGCCTCAGTGAAACATGTGAAAAAATTGCTGTTTGAAGAGATCCAGAAGGTTTGTGGAATTTCTTTGTTACAGCAAAAATAACAGGGTATTTAATCTTTTGCCTGATTCTGAGAGCTTTTCATTACTGGAAACTATTCCTTAACTTAATATACGTCCACTAGTATTAACATTATGCAATCATATTGACTTCCTGTCAGCATTAAATGTTAAATTTATTATCGTGCAGTATCCTCATCTAATACATTCAAGAAAAGCAATAACAGAGGGAAAAGGACAACCAAATCTTTTTCATATGGCAGATCCAAACCTTAGATAGGATTGAGGTACTACTGTAGTAAATACCGTAAAGGCATTATGAGTTTAGATAAGATGGTACAAAGAGATAGAAACTGAAGTTCAGTATGCAGTGTTCAGCATGTTTAGAACACTTTAAGATTAAAGGAGAATGGCTGTATGTCTAATTGCACAAACTGTTCAGGAAAGAAAATCTGTATGTTTTAGAAACTGAAGCCAGAGTGATGCCTTGCAGCTGTATTTTCTATTTTTTAACCTGTTTTTAATCTTTATATGATTTCCTGGATTTTTACTTACCTTAAACATTTTTTTATCTGATAATATGTAAGCCATTATGCTTAAGAAGTAGGTTATTTTGAAACTGTATCCTGTATCTTCACTCTGTCGAAAAAGATCCAGTTCTTCTTTAAGTAAATTATTAATATTAGTGGGAGTACAGGGAGTTACTGCATGACAGGAGCCAAGACATTTCTGTGATGCAGAGGCAGTTGACAGTATTCTGCTGGCTGGAATGGTAATGAGTTATGCTAATTTTAGCTTGATTGTAGAAGTCTGAAAATGGGTATTGCAGTATGATATTTGCTTCAAGGGAAAATGCTTTTCTGCAAACATAATTAAGGCTGGGTTTTTACAAACTTTTTATTTTGAAATATTGTTATATTAGAAAAGGAAGCCACATAAGTTTTTAACGAAAGTATGGTCATGGATTGTTTTCTTAAGAGAAAATACTTATACGATACAAATTAATTTATAGTTTTGCATGCTTTGAGTTTATATTTTGGAAGGCTCAGGCAAGAAGACATCATCTTTTTAAAGTGATAGTGTTATAAGTGTCAGAACACTGTCCCACTCCCTAAAGTAATTTCTCAGTGAATCGCTTTGTGGCCTTGTTATTTCTCAATTTACTAAATATATTAAATGTCTTTTACACCAGTATTTTTAACATGGAGTGTCTCCTTACACACTATTAGCCAGCCTCTCTTTAACTGTTTCATTACTTTGGGGGGATTTTTTTGTACGCTGCAACTATAAATTTGAATGGAAAAATAGTTTTCAGTCTAATTAAGTACTTAAGTATTAGATTTTTTAGTGTTGCTTAATAATTATGTTTTTTAATGAAACAGCAATTTAAAGGACTATGTGTTCCAGTTCTTGAGCACCCGAAACTCCAGGACATCTTATTAATTCCTGTCATTGGACCCAGGTTTGAAATTTTCCAGTCTTTTGGCTTGTCATAACTTATATTTCACTTACAGATTTCTTGTTAAACAGTTATGATAACTAATTCACTGTAAATGAAACACAAGTTTGTTTATATAAGACCTAATGGACAGTCCATACCCTAACCAGGTGAGAGTTTGAGTTCTTAAAATATGTAAGAAAACATAGAGAGAGTTCTCTCCTTATTGATGAGAGCTTCTATATGGAAAACGTAACATTAAGTAAATCCTATCTGGAAAGCCAGCTAGGTGGCAGACAGAAGAGCTAAACTTTTGCAGTGGAATATGAACTACAGCTACATACAACCAGGGTTTTCTTCCACAAGAATCAAGTCCAGAGCAGAATTTAGGGAGACTGTGTCATTAATTTGAAAGGATTCATCAG
The DNA here is from genome assembly GCF_963264785.1 of Psittacula echo. Lineage (NCBI taxonomy): Eukaryota > Metazoa > Chordata > Aves > Psittaciformes > Psittacidae > Psittacula > Psittacula echo. The sequence goes on along the minus strand of NC_137737.1, from coordinate 39,460,321 downwards.
TCAGTTTTATCTCCTATAAAGTGACTATCTGTTCTTCATTCTTAAGATATGTTTGGGTATTTCCTGTGATGCATTTGGGTCTGCCCCTATGGAGTTTCTTGACTGTTTTGTTGAATTCATTGATGGGCCTTTTATTTAAAGTATTTTCATAATGAAGACTAACGTGCTTAAGATTCAGTTTATATCATGATTAGGTAGAGTTTCATAACAGTTTGTAAATGCTGTAGGCTCTAAAATAGCATTTAATTCTTTTATTTGTTCTTTGTCAATTTAATTCTCTTTTGTAGCGTCTTTCTCTGAACATTCTGTTTTATTTATATTCAAATACGTTCACATTTCAATAAATTTGAGTAAGTATCTTATTCACAGTTCTTACTGGTGGAGTTCCTTGCACTTGGCTACACATTTACTATAGAAACATTTAGCAGTCATTAAACACAAAAAGTTCACTTTACAATCATCAGGTCGTTGAAGGGATAGAGGATTATTTCTCCATCTCGGTATAATTTATTTGTATTCTAGTGTCAGGTTCATAATAGTGGCAGAATGTACCAGAATATGTTTTATTTTGAGGATTGGTTTCCTTCTTGGCTCCTTCCTTTGATTTCTCTGGGACTAAAATAATTCTTTTCAATGTAATACAGGATAGTTAACTATTATTTCTATTATACTGTGACAAAACCAGTATTTATAAACTAGATTTTACTTGCAGGGTATTTTTTTTCAAGTATGCTTTCTCTTTTTTTTTTTTTTTTTCTTTATTTAAACTGAACTGCATTTTGTATTTTTAGGCGAGATTTAAAAAAACATGCATCTGAAGTCATTGTTGGAGCCCAGTGTGGATATGCAGTACTTCGAGGAGCACATGTTTATGTCCCTGGAATCATATCTACCTCAAGATGTAAGAATTCTATAAGACACCCATTGAAGTTGTAAAGAGGACAGAAAAAATGTCACTGCTTGATGACAATTTCCAATAAATAGTGACATTTTTCTTCCTATTCACAGTTGCTTTTTCAACATGGAATTCCTAGTGGAAGCCTTAGTTGTCAAGGATTTCAGTTGTTTTCATTTGAAAATAATTTTAAAGAACATGTTGAAAGTAAAACATGAGATTTTTTGTACTGCTGAACTCTGTAACTTTTAATGTGAATGCTCAGTAGAATAAACCCACAGAATTTTGCCATTTTCCAGTCTTGTAAAAAAGAAAAGAGGAATGAAAGGAATGCCACAACAGATACATCTGGATGATAAATTGATGTATGTTGATTATTTCATAGATACTACTTCCAGATATATTATTTTTTTAATTCAGTCACAAAGACACTTGCCTTCATGATCCTCTCAGATTCTAAGTTACAGATCTAAAAAAATAGATTTTTTTTTTAATCCATTGGCAATTCATTTGCTGTTGTTTATGTGTGAGAGATCTAATAAAAAGTTTCTTTTTTTATTGATGAGAAAAATTTTCAATTTTAATGGCAGATTCTTAAGAAATGGAAATTTTTGTTTCAATGCCTGATGGGCCAATATAAAAAATCTACATATGCATGCTTGGTGTTCAGCAGCTTATTTCTTTTTTATTTAAAGGTCAGATTAACTTTATGTGAAATCAGTATAATTTTGGATGATTCACCTCATTATTCCATTTTGATGAGATCTACTAGTCATCATGGTTCTTATTATTAAACAAAGTGAGTCAGGAAAGCATTTATCTAGCTGCTTATCTTCATTCCCTTTTAGGAAAAAACCTTCAAGAAGTTTTAAGCATGTGCTTAAGTCCAATTCACTGAACAGGGATGTTTTTCATTCTAGGAAATGATAATGGAATAAGTATATTGCCATGGCAGTTGCTGAAACTGCTTATTTAGACAACCTCATAAATATTCAAATCCCCGTTTGAGTGATTTATCATAATTGCTGTATGTAATTACGCATGCAACATCAATTCAAAGAAAATAAAAAATACTATAAAACTTTAGGAACACTTCAGGGGAATTGCAGATAGGAAAATAAAATAAAAGGGCATCCTACATATTCAAGACCAAATATAATAAGGCTGTATTAAGCACAGATGGTCTAAATAGGGAAAAACGAGTACAGCAAGAACACATACTTAATCACTGAACTTGAAACCCAAATGACGGTAAACTAATTATCAGAGGGCTTTGAGTTTAATTTAACTAATCAGACTCTAAGCTTTATGTTTATAGAATGCCAATATAAGCTACAAAAAGCTTAAGAACCATACACGATATTAATGCATTTCAAAAACACGATTGTCAGCAGAGAGTGAAATAAAATCCTTTGTGCTTGAATGCTGCAAAAAATCCCTGGTAAAAGTGCTTGATGGGAGAGTTAAATTGCTAGAAGTTTTGTTCAGTGAAGTTTAAGCAGACAATAACAGTACGCTGTTGTACAATTCAAAGAGTTGTTGGGGAGCTGAACTGCTATCAGTCTTACTTGTCATACCTTCTTGTTACTTCAGCTAGTCTGATACGTCAGAAATGTAATTTTTAAAAATTGTTTATTGCTGACAGTGGAGACCTTTATTTTTAAGCTTATTTTTTCAGCCAGTCAGTGCATAGAGCTTGCTTATATTATAAAAAAATCACCTAAAACCATCTTTCTTTTCCATCAATTTTTGTTCTAGCTCAGAAAGATTGTTTAAAGTCCCTAGGCAACTTTTAAAATTTGGTGTATATTTACATACCTTACTGTTCTGAAGGATTTAATTCCAGATGTGAAACTCTTTTAGAGGATTATTGAGAACAGCAGTTGCCTTAAAGTGAAGAGAGCAACACCAGAAAAATTATTTCAACAAGAATATATAATCATTTGTATCAAAGCAGTAGTTGCAGAAAAAGCAGCTATAGCTATGTTGTACCTAGCTATTGAGAGATCATTGGACAAATTTAGTATTACTGCCTTTGTACAGTAAGTGTATTTGATGCTTGCAGGCTTGGAGCATACACAGAGGACTGAATCCTGAAGAGCGTGCTTAGAACTTACAAGTGACCATGCAGTGATAAAACCCCCCTGAAGATTTGTCTGGCCTCTTTAAGAACAAGACACATGGTCTGATTTGTAACCTTGTATCTCTCAATAGCTCTGGTCATTTAGTAGCCATTGTTCACCATGTACCCTTTCAAGTCTTAATATCAGTTAATCTTTTTGTTTGATCACATTAAGAAAGTTTGAAGTTTGCTATGATGTAGGAGTTGAAGTACATATTCTACTGAAAAACCTGAATTATTTGGTCACTACTGTCTTGTCAAGTGTAATATTAATTTCAAAATTTCTGTTCTTTGTGCAGTTCTGAAAGCTGGAGATCTGGTCTCTGTGTATTCAGATATTGAAGGGAAATGTAAAAAAGGAGCCAAAGAATTTGAAGGAGTCAAAGTTTTCCTTGGAAATGGGATTTCCGAACTGAGTCGCAGTGAAATCTTTAGTTCAAAGGGCCCATTAAAGTAAGTCCGTAGTAACTGCAATCTACACCTATAGCTTTGCAAAGGAAAGGAAGATAGGAAGACATTTTGAAATGCTCGGTACCCTACATAAAACACAAGGTGGCTTTCACTGAGACCTGTGTTACATCTTGGGATTTCCAGTATTTTTTAGGAAGTGTTAGTTTCTGGGAATATAATAGAATTGTGCCTCCTGCTGTCTTCTGTAACTTCACAAATAAGGAAGCAGTAGTGTGATGGCAATTCTGATTAAAGTACTACAAAAGTACTGAAAAGTACTAAAGTATTAGAAGACTCAACATTTCGTTTCAGGGTAGTACCGGATACCAGTTTACTTGAGGGGCAGGAGAAGAGAAATGAGAGCCTGTTCAGAATTTATGTAGGATATGACTTCAATAATGTAGAACAAACAGAAGTGACAAACATTCTCACTATGGAAAAATTGCATTTCAGGAAGTTGTTCTGTATCTACAGAACAATTTCCTATTTGGAAGGAACAGAAGTGCAGCCTTGCCATTTTCTCCCATCTCCTAAAAATATTTGTAAAGGCTTTTTTAGGTGGAGCAGGGGACAGAACATAAGGTCAGATATCTTAAAAAAAAACCCAAACCAACAAACAAACATTTGCCAAGGTAGTTGCCTATTTCAAGATTACTTGCTTTTCTCTTTTGTTGCCAAAGCATATTGTTTGTTCTCTTCTGTCATCTAAAATACTAAGGTGTGCTATACTAAAATACGTATAAAAAGCAGGGTAGAAGAGCATGGACATTAAATTAATGACCAAGACTTCACACCCTGAGAACAAACTACAAATGGTCTAGTTAAAAAAAAAAAAAAATAGAAATTACACTGTCAGAGTATTTCTGATAACATTAGAGCTCAAATATAGTAGAAGTAGTGGTAGGATATACCTGTTGAGTTGATGACAGGGAGTGGCAGCATGTAACACAAGATCTGGTGTCTGCAAGTTTGCTTTCTCCTTGTTTATCTTGTTGGCCATTTTCTTTTTGTCTTAATGAAATCTCTGTCAGAACTTCAGCCATATTTAAAATTCCTAGTTTGCTTCTAAGTTCAAACTTTTGTGTTGCAGGCAAATCAATATTCCTGTAAGGCTTTTGAAATAGCATTTCTTTAGTTATTGAAATCTGAAATCTCAGACCAATCTAGGAAAATGGAGGAAGACCTAAATGGGAAATCATATACCAGTTCCCTAGTGCATACATGGCTAGCCAAAAGCAGTTATGGCTTGAAATTAACACAGTCTGGTTTAATGCATTTCTTTACATTATCAAGGCTTGGATTAGATCTCAGTTTGTCTTGTGTACAAAAAGTAAAAATTTGCCTTTACAGCTATTTCCAATTTATAGCATAGTACCTTTTTTTGTTCTGGTTTACCCAAATTAATGATGCAATTTTTCTTAGTTGATTTATATATGTTTTCATTTTTGTGAGATTATTGTTCCAAGTTTCTATTTGTAAGCATAATGATTTTATTTGAATACTACTATAAATAATAAATCAGAGTAGTTGATTTTTTTTTTTGCATGTTTTTCAGTGGGCTGGGCATAAGAATGATAGAGCCAGTCTACCTTAGTCCTTCTTTTGACAATGTGCTCCCTAGTCAATTGTTTTTACAGGTATGTTTATTACAAAAAGTAAAGTCTATACTATTTGCAGAATGATGAATATTCTCTAAGTACTTTATAAATGTGACACCTAATTCACTCTCTGGATTTAAAGAAAACAAAGCATTTAGAATGAAGTCAGTATCTGCATGTTTAAACATACTGCATCTGAGATATAGTAAGGGACTTCAAAGTGACTTAAATACTCACTTAAAAACTTAAAATTCTTTTTGCATAGATACTTTTAGTAACTTTCAGTTACCATGTGTGAGGTGAATTATTGTGAATTTTTTTGAACACTGTGGCATGGAACTTGAAACTGTGCTAACCAAAGACAGCACATAGTAAAGACAACTTTAAAAAGTTTTTATATCTCTGTGTTGAACCAAGTTAGAGGAGAATCTTTCAGATATTGCTATTTGTGTAAGATGCAGTACTGTGAACAGTTACTGCATATTATTTCTCTTCAATTCATCTGTTATGTTTATACCATTAATAGCGCAGTTCAGCTTCTTGGTACCTTAATTCAGCAAGCTTAAACTCCTGCCTATTGATCTTACTGCTTGTTACTATACTACACCAGTATATTCATATAGTAAATGTTCCAGTAAACATCAATGTAAAATAATTGTAATATACAGAGCTGCTCAGTGTCTGTGATAGTATCAGCTTATTTTATTTTGACTTTTAGAACTGTAGTCTCCATAGTCATGAACCCTTAAACTTCAGTCATAGATCTTCATATAAAGCTTTAAATAAAAAAAGAGGCATTGGAAATTTCTGACCCATACTGTGTCTCTTTTATGTAATTGCAATAGTTCATTTTCTCTAGGGATCTGACAGCAATATCATAGCTTATGACAGCATAGTATCTTCACTGCTGAATGAATTTTTGTTTCAACAAGTCTGTCATTCCTTAATACAAGACTTGATACAGGACATAAGGTTTGAATTCTCCCTTATTTGTTGTTTTGGGGTTTTTTTGACAGAACTTGCCTTCTGTGGTTGTGAGCCATATTTTAAACCCTCAGCCAGGAGAGAGAATTTTGGATATGTGTGCTGCACCTGGAGGAAAAACAACTCATCTTGCAGCATTAATGCATGATCAGGTAAGAGAAGACTCTTGTCTTCCAGTTTGTTCTTTTCTTCTGAGAGTTTCTCAGGAGAAGGAGTTATCTCTTTATATCCACAGTACAGTGCATGTGTAACAAATTTACTCTTTTAGCAACAGATCTAACTTTGAAGCGTTTTTGTTAGTGTGAATGCACAATAGGTTGAACAGTGATAGGTGAGAAGCAGCAGCACATGGTTTAAACCCATCTGGCAGCTAAGTACTACACACCCTCTTGCTCACTCCTCTCCATCTCCCCAGTGGGGTGGGGAAGAGAGTTGGAAAAAAAAGTAAAGGCCCATGGGTTAAGAACAGCTTAATAACTAAAATAAAAGTTATTACACTGTCTATCTTAGTTTTGTTACCCTTCCATAAGCCTCTAGAGAGCCATCACCAAATAGAAGAAGGTTGTCATGTTTTCTCAGCAGATTCTATTTGCTATAGCCAGTCTAGTGGAAGATTTTGGCCTTTGGGGTTTTCTTGAAGATGGTATTTCTGTTCTGGATTTTACTGATGCTACTTTTTACTTTGTGCTTACAGGTAGTGGTGTGTGTCTGTTTTGATTTATCTTGGGAGAGGAAAAGAGAAATCTTACTCTTACGTAAAATGAATAATGCGTAATTGTGATTCCTCTCCCCCCACATCTAAAATTCGTTCTAGTATTTACTGTATTTCCCAAAGTAACTTGAGTGACAACTACTGCAAATCTAACAGTATATTGAGCCTGAGCAAGCCAGAGGCATGGATGTGGGCCTCATGAGTGAACTGGATGTAATCATGTTTCCTACCATCTCCATGCAGATTTCAAATCTGTTGACCTATTTTACTGTGCATTTGAGACTTCTATGCCCTTTTAAATGATTACATTTTAACCTATTTCCCAGCAAAACAGTACAAAAGAAACAAAAAGAATCAAGCAAAAAAAACCACTTGCCATTAGTCACAATATAGGGTCCCTTGGGGAGTGACTATGCCAAGCATCTAGTGCTAGTCAGAATGCACCCAGCTTCAGACTAGTATCTAGCCTGATGAGGGTATCATGGAAAATATGGGTGAACAAGGACTATGGGAGTGTGGATTTAAGAATAACAAAATTCTGTAGGGAAAACTAAGCTTCATTCGTTACACGGCTCATGGCAGGGGGAGGAAATCAGGAACTTCACATCCATTTAATCCCTATGCATTTGATGAAGAATTCATCTGTTTTTTTCAGGGTGAAGTAATAGCCATGGACAAGATAGCGAACAAGGTCAAAAAAATTAAGCAGAATGCTGAATTGCTGCAGTTGAATTGCATTAAGGCTTTTTGCTATGATGGAACAAAGGCACTTTCAGTTGAGAAGAGAGAGGATGAACAAGGTAAAGTAACTCAGGTAGTAGCTTTTCGAAGAAAATAGTAGGGTTTTGCACCAATAGCATTAAAACTGCCACAGGTCTACAAGCTCTTAAAATCTTGGCAGATACCTAAGTTGCTTTAGCACTGTGAATTCATTTATTTTCTAGTCTTTTGTGATGATCAGCTTCCCCATGAAGCAAATACAAACCTTAAACTGTCTGTCCTTATCACAACCTAATATGCTCAAAAGGAAGTGCATTTCTTTCTCAGATAATAGCAAAGACTGAAGAAGCTTTAAACCTTCTTTCATGGTAATGTTTAACCCCATGCTCTGAGATGACTGACTTAGTCTGAGAGAAAAAAATATTTTGCAGAATTGCTTGGCTTTCTGCCTTAGAATCCTCATTTGTAAAACGGGTTATTAATACCTAATTCCCAGGAGTGCTGCAAGGTTTAGTTCATTGATGTTTGTTCAGCTGTTCAAGGGAAAATTCTATAGAAGCACAGTGTATTATTTTAAGTTCATTTAATTTGCTTTTCTGAAGTGCTGTATTTATGATACTGGTTCTGTTCCCATGATGGAATGATTTAAATGGTATCTTCTGTCTTGATTATTTTTAGTTTGTTGTGCAAAGTCTGCTGTTCTTTCTCACTGTATATTATCCCAGTTACCGGTTAGCCTAAATAGGAATCAGGTTGCATAATTCACCTTCACTGTCTCTGTGCCTTACTGTTACTTCTGCTTTGGAGGAATAAAGGTACTTGCTTAAAAGTCTTTCTATGAACATAAAATATTGTAGGTGGTATGTAGCACTTTGTCATGGTTTAAACCCAGGCCATAAATTAGAACCACGCAGTCTACTTCCCCCCCACACACACACCTTTCCTCCCCTGGCTCCTGGAGGGACAGGGAGGAGAATTGAAAGAATGTAACTCCCACAGGTTGAGATAAGAACAGTTTAGTAACTAAGGTATAACACAAACCGTTGCTGCTACCACCAATAATAATAATGATAAAGGAAACAACAAGGGAAGAGAATACAACTGCGCATCAACCAGTACCTCGCCCCCACCCAGCAGTGCTCTAGCCCTTCTGGGCAACTCCCAGTTACCTCCCGGGCATGATGTGCTGTGGTATGGAATACCTCTTTGGCTAGTTTGGGTCAGGTGTCCCAAGCTTCCTCCCAGCTTCCCCTCCTCCCTGGCAGAGCATGAGACTCACAAAGTCCTCGGTCAGAGTAAATATTCTGACCAGCAACTGAAAACATTGGTGTTATCAGTATTATCCCCAGGCTGAAAGTCAAAAACATAGCGCTGCACCAGCTACTAAAGAGGAGAAAAAAAATGACTGCTACTGCTGAACCAGGACACACTTACATAGAAGAACAAGAGCTAGCTGTATTACTGAGAGATTATGAAGGCTTTTCTGTGCATCCCTGCAAGTAAGACATGGCATATTTTGAACATTTTAGTAATGGATCAGACGTAGATAGATAGACTCATTTTGTAGTGCTAGAACAAGCTAGGTAGCAGTAGTGTGAAGTCACTCACTTGTTTTCACTTGTAACCTAGCTTAAATATTTGAGGAACAGAAGGAAGAAGGGAGGTAAAGCATATATGTATGTCTCTCTTCCTCATTAGATACTCACAGATACACGTATGGAGCTATTTTTGTTTTGGTGATGCTGAGCTGAAGCGTCTCTCTAGCCCTAAGGTGATAGAAACTTTTGGGCTGTTGAGTCAGTGGGATTCAGATGAAAGGATAGGCTTTGCAAACAGAAGTTACATATTCCGTTATCTATCCAGGTGATATTAAAAAATTGTTCTTGTCTTCACAGTCCTTGTTTACTGAATTGTTCTGCTGTGGGGACAGTCCATGTCACACATTAGAACATGTAATATTTCATGTTATTTTGAAGTGCTCTATTTCTACAGAAATACATGCATTGCAAGAAATAGTTATTATATCGACAGTATTATTCTTATTCTTGTTATTATTGGCTGCCTTAATTGCAGGCTTGTCTGAGTGAAGATTTGCACACTTGGTTCAGTTATGAGCTGATGGTGGTTCACTGTAGCCTATACGTACAAATCTGTATCCAGCACCTCTGACCAGTCATATTTAATTTTTACATTTTACTTTTGAATTATTAAGTTAAGGTTAAAAAAATCTTATTGCCTAAAGGGATCATGTATTGTTTGAGCTCACAAAACTAACACTTTTTGGTTTTCTGGAAGATGAAATCTACCACAGGCAATGCTGAGACTTCTGTCCAGCGGAGAGACACTATCATCTATAGCATAAATGTTCTATACATACAGTAACAGCTTTTCCTTATCTATGGTGAAGACTCTAAGTAAAAAACAGCCACATTTCACATTACTGCTTTTTACAGAAGGACCTCCATTCTTACCAGAGTCATTTGACAGAATTCTCCTTGATGCTCCATGTAGTGGGATGGGGCAGAGACCAAACATGGCTTATACCTCGACTTTAAAGGAAGTGACCTCTTACAAACCACTACAGCGCAAGCTTTTCACAGTGGTATGTATTAATCATTGAGTAGATAAGCTAAATTGACCATAAATACTTTTGCAGCTTAAAGCTTCATACTGAAAAATGGTACCTCATTTTCCCTGCCTTTTCAACAGTTAAGAAGTATTAGGATCCAGTTAACCTCTCAGCTCCACCATATCTGCTAGGTGAAATCAATTCATTGGAGCATGGGAAAGGTATATGTAAGTTATAGTAAATAAAAACCTTTGTATTCATGGGGAAGTGGGCATTTCAGAAGGGAGAGTCACTGTGCAGGATGACGTGGATAGGCTGGAAGAGTGAGTTAACAAGAAACTTACGATGTTAGCAAGGACAAGTATAAGGTCTTGCACCTAGGAAAACACAGTCCAAGAGCTGGGATCTGCCTGGCTGGGAGCAGCTCTGTAGAAAAAGGGACCTAGGGGTCTTGGTGGACACCAAGCTCAGTATGAGTGAACAGTGTGCTGCTGCAGCACAGAAAGCCAACAAGATGCTGGGTTATATCAACAAGAGCATTACCAGCAAAGATAAAATCATTGTCCCACTCTACTCAGCACTTGTCAGGCCACACCTGGAATACTGTGTTCAGTTTTGGTCCCTGCTATGCAAAAAAGATGTGGACAGGCTGGAAAGAATCCAAAGAAGGGCTGCAAAGGTGATCAAAGGATTGGGAAGCTACCCCATGAGGAAAGTCTGAGAGAACTGGGTTTTTTCATCCTTGAGAAAAGGAAGCTCAGGGGAGACCTTATCACCATGTTGTGGAATTTACAGGGTGACTACAAAGGAGTTGGAGATACCCTTTTTACAAGGAGTAACATGGAAAAAGTGAAGGGTTTTGGGTACAGGTTACTCCTGGGGAGATTCTGATTGAACACAATCAGCCATCGGAATAATCTTGTCAGGCAAGTGGTGGACTCCCTAGTGTTGGACTTTAAAGATTCAGCTAGACAGACTGCTGGGTCATCTAGTCTAGGTCATGCTTTGCCAGGAAAGGTTGGACCAGATTATATTTGAAGTTTTTTCTAATGTGGTATTCTGTGATTTTTTTTTTTTTTGTCATTCGTTCAGTTTCATCACTTTTAATTTCTAGGAAGTCATGGAGCAGGTTAAAGTCTTCTGTCTGCAGCAGCACAGACTCTTGTAAGTTCACTGCATAGAACTCCTGTGCAGTGGTGCTGTGAGGTACTGTATGAGATACGAGGTGGAATACAAAGCCAGGAGGCTGTATTTTTCATGCTAGTAGAGGTGTGCTTGGGCTAATTTTTAAAGACAAGATTTCATGAAGCTTGTCTAAAGCTGAATTATATGTATTCAAAGAGAAGCACAGCTTGAAAAGCAGCATATCTATAGCTTCCATGCCAAATATGTGGAAACAGTTGACATCTAATATTTCTGATAAAAATACTGTGTATACATGGTTTGCAGCAGGTGATGAAAACAGAACTAATTTGTCTGGGATATGGAGAGCTGTACAAATAACAAATCTTACAAGATGAATCATCACAATGACATTAATAAACTGCATGAGCTATAATGCTGATTTGGAAAGAAGAATCTTTGTAATCCTTGGGATCCTTTACCGCATTTCCTGAGAAGAATTAATATCCTAATGCCTATCTCAGATAGAAAGATTTGAGTGTAATTAAGTGCTAAGTTTTCATATTATAGCTTAATGGTTTCTTGGTTAGTGTTGCTTAATATGACAGTTTTTGCATTTAACAATAAGCTGAACTATTGTTTATTTCTCCCTGTAGGCAGTGAAATTGCTGAAACCAGGAGGTGTTTTAGTATATAGTACATGTACAATTACACTCTCTGAAAATGAGGAGCAGGTTGCATGGGCCCTGAAAACTTTTCCATGCCTACAGCTTCAGCCACAGGTAATAGTATTTTCAGGGTATTTCACACAATCCAGTGAGCTTGTTTTGGCACTGTGAAGATACACACTATATTTACTATCAATAAATCTTTTTCACTGCAGACAATTTTAACTGCTGCGGATAGAAATAACACAAGCATTTCTGAGGCTCTTTCAAATCTATTTTCATGTTTAATTTAGCTTCATTTAGGGATCGTTAAGTAGTTTCCCACTGTGTGCCATGGTTGTTTTGATTTGTACAAGTCATTTAAAACGCAAAAGAGACAAGAGAGAGTTCAGACAGGGTAAAAAGTGCTCTTGCAGTTGTTCTTTAATGCATATATTTTGTTCTCTTTTTTGGCACATTCACAGAAGAGGTGACAAATTTTTTATTAATGCCACTGAAGTAGTGAAGACTGGCCTGAAGGATGGGAGATAAATGGAAAGAACCTTGTGTTTTGAGGAAGGAGGATTTAATATGTATGGGAGCTATTTTTGCATTATGTAAAGGAATGAGGGAACAAATTTATTTCAGGCTCACTGTCCCAAGAATGTACCTTGTCATTTTTGGAGTTATTGTCTACCGTTAATAAGTAAGTCTAGGAGGAGGTAATATATAGGGAGATAGTAGAATCTTTTATCTATACTAAATACATTAAAAATTATGTTACCTTTATTACTACCTTGAAAGAATTTACCATCAGGCCATATGCATCAATCTTCCCCTTTGTTGATGTGGTGAGTTGGGTGCGTTAGTTGTTTATCACCATAGTTTGAGGAAAAGTCTAACCTGTTTAGCTAATTTCATAGAATCATAGAATAGTTAGGGTTGGAATGGACCTTAAGATCATCTAGTTCCAACCGCCCTGCCATGGGCAGGGACACCCCACACTAAACCATGTCACCCAAGGCTCTGTCCAACCTGGCCTTGAACACCGCCAAGGATGGAGCATTCACAACCTCCCTGGGCAACCCATTCCAGTGCCTCGCCACCCTCTCAGTAAAGAATTTCTTCCTTATATCCAATCTAAACTTCCCCTGTTTCAGTTTGAACCCGTTACCCCTTGTCCTGTCACTACAGTCCCTGATTAATAGTCCCTCCCCAGCATCCTTGTAAGCCCCCTTCAGATACTGGAAGGCTGCTATGAGGTTTCCACGCAGCCTTCTCTTCTCCAGGCTGACCAGCCCCAACTTTCTCAGCCTGTCTCCATACGGGAGGTGCTCCAGTCCCCTGGAGACTGTGAGAAATTTATATATTCTGTGATGACTTGCATCTGTCTTAAGAAGTTTAGATGCATCTTTTATCTGAAATTTAAAAAATACATACAACAGGTGTACAATGAAAAATTGTATGAAGGCTGGTAAAGATTTAACAGAACTGAAGCTTTTCTTAAAAATTTGTATGTCAGGGTTTTTTTTCTGCCCACTTTCTCACCATCTATTTACTAGGAATTTTTTAGTTCCAGCTGCTTCAACTGAAATTATACATTTACCTAACAGCATAAAAATTGTCCTTGATAGATCAATAAAGCAAAACAGAAGGCCTGTTAACTCAAATGCAAGATTACTTCTTGCTTAATAAGCTTCCTCTCACCAGTAATATCAGTCCTGAATAAAGCTCTAATTTTCACATACAAATGCCTTATCTGTAAAAATTAAGCTTTGTGTATAGTATATTTTAAATGAGATGATACTGAATTGTTTACCCACAGAAAGTTTATAGTATCTTACAACCAGTTCCCTGGTAAAGTCAGGTGATTTTTGCCAATGAACAGGAACTGCACTCTAGGGTTGACTTACGTTACGTTCCTTTATGTATTTCTCATATTCTTCTAGTCTCTCAGTGAAAGCCTCCTTATATAACCAATTAAGTGTCTCCCATTTTCTCAAATTAGCAACAGGTCCTCGAATCATGTTGGGTAAGGAAAGAACAGGAGATAGAGCCTTGGGTGTTGATCTCATAGGTGGAGGTTACTGCATGGCAGTTGATCCTTTGTGCAGACTTACTTATTTCCTCTTAGAGGCTTACACAAGAGATAGATACTGTGTATCAGCTTAAATGCAGTAAATTAACTGGAAGCAAAAAGAGGAGGTAGAGGAGAAAACTGGTCTGTCTTTGAGCAAGTTGCTTGTAGTACCATTTTCCCTAGACTTCTATCTTTCCATCCACTATGAGTTGCTATCCTGGTCTTCCTTTGTATATTGTTTTTCCTCAATTTGCAATGGATACCTCTTTTTGTCTCTTACTTGGAAAACACTGAAATCCTGCTGAGGGAAAGGAAGGGAAGAATCAGGCTGCAAATGCTTGGCTACCCAGCTTTACAGCATACAGTACGTGGTTAAGCAACTAATTCGCATCATGTGCTGACTGGGTGAGCTCGTGTTAGCAAAGTGTGATGGCTCAAAAAAAGTGCTTTGTGGTAGGCTGCATGATAGACTACACTAGATTTACAAAGGAAACATTTATGATATTGCAGTGCCAGCTTTTGCACATTTTGTTGTATTTTCTTACTGAATGCATGGAAAGAACAATCCACTTACTTAAGAATCAGGTTTTTCCAGGAATTGGTATATTTATACCAAGAAGCAGTCAAGGCTATTCACAAGAAATACTGAGAAAAGGGCAGTGATTTTAAGCCCTTCTCCTCTCCAGGATTTTGATGCCAAATGTCATCTCCTGAATTCAGATAGTGAAGCTGTTTCTTTGTCTTTCTCTGCCTCATATACCTACCCATGTAACAGTAGTCCCATTTACCCATTAGTCTAAATTACATGAAAAGAATCTGAAGTTCACATTTTTCTGCTGCTTCATCTTCCAAAATAAATAATACCTCTTCAGGCGGCAAAGTATTTCGGTATGGGGCTTTCAGTCTGCAGTTGAATTTTTAATGTGAATAATCCAGTTATTTCTACTACTGTTACTGAGTACATTGGTAACTGGCTAAGGATTCACTATTTTTGACTTAACGTGTAGCTATCAGTCAGTACACAGAATCTCTGTATCATTTAAAAGGAGTAACCTAAAACCTTTAGACCTTATTGTCTGGTGATAACAACCTCCTTGTGATGTTTCTGTCCTTTGAGTAATGCATTGATTTAAACCCGTGTACCTGTCCTCAGTAAGTGCGCTAAATTACTGGGCTAAATTACTGGACTAAAGTGAATAAGGTGCACCACGACCTCCTCAAAGTAATTTGGACCCTGTATGTATGCATGCTTTTATACATACTGGCCAGCTGAAGGCAAGAAAAGAAGGGGCACATTACTTCTAAATCCTCCTCTGGTATGAACGATACACACCCAGCTTGTCCATGTGAACAGAGGCTCTGCATACTTACCAGAATACATTTAGGGCAGTTAAGAACTTTACTGATGCAATAACTTGCTCTTCTTTGTTACTTAAAAAGGAACCTCACATTGGAGGAGAAGGCATGAGGGGAGCTGGACTGCCGCTTGATCAGTTGAAACTGCTGCAGAGATTTGATCCATCTGCTGTGACACTGCAAGGAATGGATATGAATTCTTTGCAAGATTTCAGGGAAGATGATCTGATTTCACTGGCAAATAAGGACTGTATAGGATTTTTTATTGCAAAGTTTATTAAATCGAACAGTAAATAAGCATTTAAGAATGCCACCTGAAAAAAATACCTCTGTGCGTCTATGGACAGTTGAGACATGAAGTGTGTTTCTCACTGCTGCAACGTTGCCAAGCCAACGTGCTGACGGCAGGGTTGCTATGGCAGCCATAAAATCTACCAGCTGTTCTGCTGGGAAAGAGCCACAGGTTGCAGAAAGAAAATCATGTCTGGGGGAAGGGCAGCATCATTTTTAAGTCTCCATTTGCTTTTGAATTTACAGGAGGTCAGTGCATGAATGACAAGTATGTTCACTCACACTGCTGTCTGCCCCATGCGAGTAGCTTATCAGTGCAGCCGGTGTAGGAAAGGGTTTCTCTGGTAGGGGAAGTGAGCTACTTTATGAAATGCAAACATAAAAAAAAATAGATGGGAACTATTATTGTGAATCTTAGAAAGGGATGTTTCTATGGAGGTTTACCAATAGGCAATGTTTCATTAAATGAATGTTTCTTCACGAAACACTAACATTTTACAAAGAACTGTTTTATAAATTGATACTTAGAACCTCATTTCTCTTTTATTTTAATACAAGCAAGATTCTCTGTACACATAGTATATACACAAAATACGATTAGGCTTTGTAGCATGTCTTTTATAGCAGCATAAATATATTAAACCATCTCACTCTGGGAATGTAAATAAATATTGTTTCAACATCAAACTTCCCATGCATAAACTGTATTGGTTCTGAAATAGCCTATTGGACTGGCTGACACGTGACAAATTTAAAATCAAACATTTGCAACAGAAGGGGCTACAGTTGTGATTAATATATCAAAAGACAGAAAACAATGTATAACACCATCTGAAATGTTGCAAATCACCTTTCAAACAACTAAGAATATTGACTCTTCACTGGTTAAAAAGCATCACCAGCTAAAATCATAGGAAAATTGAAACTGGGGAAGCATGCTAATGAGAACTGCCTGAATACACTGATCAAAGATTTAGTAATCTAATTTTTTTAGATTAGATGTACTTGAAAATTCTGCTTCAGTTCCAGTTTGAACAGTATTCTCTTTTCTTAGTACTGCTGGAACTGACAATAGCACTGAAATCAGAGAGAAAAGGTAAGTACAATTCAAAACCATAAACTGACATCTCTGTGTGTTTAGTTTTTCCTCTTACTCATCAATTTCCAGTTTTTAAAAGCATTATCCGGAAAATATCTGGTTTTTCACATATAATTATTTGGTTGCATTAAAAAGAGTGATACTTCTTTTATTTGTCTTTATACTGTCAGAAGTGCTTTTGCATTTGCTCACAATCAAAACAATTTATACAATTCTGTTTCTCAGTAGTTTGGTTGTTTACTTATATTTGCTGTAAATGTTTTGATACCATATGTTTGCTACTGTTCTTAAATAAATGTCCCTTCTGCCACAGTTGACTAGTACATCCTCTGTAAGGCTTATGCTAGCAGAATAGGAGGATGGAATTCCTGTCTAGTACTTGTCTACTTTCGTTGGTCACTCCTTGCCATTAACCACAGTTGTCTAAAGAAGATTTAAAGTACTTTTGATTTCATCAGTAGTAGGTGAGCTATCCTGTTCAGAATCATGAAAGCTCATACTATAAATTACAGTATTTTTAGTCTAAATATGGCTAAAATAATTACTTGGTAACAAAAGGGATTAGACTTTTATTGTAAGTGCATGTTGAAATCTTTACCTCAGTGCTAGTAAAAAAGCATTTTCTTTTTGCAGACTAAGTAAATTCTGTAAACATTGATCAGCACACATAGACTATCTACTGAAATTTGTGTATGCATGTAAAGTAAGGAACTGTGCCTCCAGTTTCAGTAGCAGGATTTTGCAATGCGGAATTTGAAAGAATTAAGATTGCTGAATGTGAGTGGAAGACTTGTTGAGACCTGCCCAGATTTCTTCAGTTTTGAATGATAAACAGGCTTTTCAAGAAGGTGGTATTACTTGATTTTATATGAGAAGTTTCTTGGGGGGGTGGGAAGTGGGGAAGGGGAGAAAAACGATTGTATTTCATTCCAGTGTAATTGCAGACCAGACTTCACCTGAAAATATTACTGATACCTGAACTTTAACTGTTGTTATTTCTGCAAAAGTCAACTGCTAGACTTGAAAGAACACTCAGCATATTAACACGAAAAGCCTCAGCTGTTTCCCTTAGGCCCCTCTCTCCATTGGTAATTTGGGGAGTGATGATGGCAAGGGGAGAGACTTCTCTATCAGGCAGCTCAGAACAGAAACTCAATTAAAATGCTCCAAATCATCCCTTAAAGGCTCCACTGGCCTTCCTCTGACTACAGGCTTGGCTAAATCAGATCAGTAAAGTTGGATATATGCCTTTTCTCCTTTTTGCTTTTTTCTTCTTTTCTTTCTTTTATTTTTTTTTCTTTTCTCTTTTTTATTTTTTCTTTTTTCTACTTTTTTACCTTTCTTTTATTTTCTTTTTTCTCTCTTTTTTCTTTTCTAACCTTACTGTGACTTTAACTAGAAGTGTAGGAATACTTTCTCAAAGTCACAATTCTGATAGTGTATATATATTTTTAATACATAACAGGATTACTTTCCTGGTAAGAATGTTTTACACACTGAATCATTATGGTTCAGCAGTTGGTGCCGAAGCACAATTAAATATATGTATATATTTTTATATATATACTATATGAGATATTGATAAATTAAAAGTTATTATCATTGTAATTAAAGATTAACCCTACAAAATAGATAACTAGGCATGCAATCAGATTCTGTCTTTAAGAAAATCTGAAAAGTATTTTTCTCTATATACAGAAATAGTGATTAGTAATAGTGCCAAATATAAATATTTATCTTTCTTTGTCAATATAAAGATATTAAAATAGGCAGCCTAGTATAGTACGAAATTATTATACAGCTTTTTCCTGTTTTACTGTCATGGAGTCCACCAAATTTTAGATCATATGATTTCATATGCTTTTTAAGGAAAAGGAAATTTTTTAGTAAGAAATAGAGTGGTGATGGTGATCAATGAGAAATTACTTTGGAGTGGGTAGTTTAAAACATAACCTTTTTATGTTTAATTGTTCATCACTAACAAAATTGATGAGCAAATCCAACTCTACTGCTAGAATTCAGTGCAGAGTAGGTAAGCGTAACAGATAAAAGTGGTAAGAATGAAGCAGGAAAAGAGAACACAGATGAGTTAGAAGAACCAGCTTAATCTCTATTATAATCTGATAAAAATCTTTTTTGGAGCTGCGTAGGAACACATCTCTAGGGTGGTAAGTTATAAAAGGAAACTGTCTATAAAACTACTGTAAGCTCATATATAACAGTTTGTTATATAGAAGTGGAGAAACAAATTGCCAAGCAATAAATTTGACTGAATAACATTTGATTAAAACCACTTGCAATAAAAATGGCATCCACATACTTTACAGACAATAGAAGAACTAAAATTTTGGTGAAAGATCTGCAATAAAGCAATAAATATAGGTAAATGTACACCAGAAATGTTATATTACACTCCAAAAATATTTTTTCTGTTCTTTCTCTAGACTATGTAATAGTTTTTTGCAATGTGCTTTATTTTCATGGACGGCGTAGAACTAAAGTCAAAAGCATCTGGGAAATAGGTTTCAGCCTGATGCGTTAAAGCTGTCAGAGATCAAATGTAACCACAAACCAAAATAAATCTTTAAGAGGCTTTAGTAACTAACACAGGAGGTGGTTTACAAGAACCTTTTTACTTTGGATAGACACTGATTAAAAGCAATCAGACCACTCACTGCATTCCAGCTAAGGGAATGATGGATCACATAAGGGAATGAGGTGTCACAGAATGCAAGTATGACTTTATAAACCAATGGAGCTTAAAGAAGGTAACAAGTAACAAATTCATAAAAGACAGTAAGTGTTAAGGGCAGGGTATTAGACCTGGGCACGAACTGTATGTATAGGGTAAGTAACTACATATGTAAGGACAAGTAAAAATAGGTCTCTGCTTTTATTCAGGGTTTGAGTGAAATTTCATTTCCTTCTCCTCTATTACAGTAAGGGCTATAGATTATGAGTTTACAGATTTCTGTGAAACCAGGTACACCACTCATTGTGGGTTTAAAACCAGTCTTCATTAATTGGGGCTAAATCCTTAGGATAAATTATCTGATTTTACACCTTGAGTAGTAAAAATTGCAGAACTCTAAAATTTTGAACTCCTGATGCCAGACAGAATATGAATTTGTGAGTATTCTAGAAGACTATTTTAATATCTAGACAGTAATTTATGGGTAGATTTAAAAACAGTTTCTGTCAGCTCTTAAAATCCTACTTGATGCTGCCTTTGTGCACAAACCTGTTTGCTTACTCATCCCCACTGTCTGTCCCTTATTAGGTCTAGAGACTGTTACTGTCACCCCCTCCAGTCCCTGCTCAAGAATTCTTTTTTCCACAGTGTTTGTGTGACACTAAACAACTGATAAAGGATAGACTTGGGCTACTGAAAAGTACTGATGTGTATTCATTTGAAAAGACATACAAAAATAAGGTAAACATCTATATACATACATGTAATTGTTAAAATGTATCCCATTCCTTCCATATACTGAAATTCTTTAGAAGAATATAGAGCAAGAGCTGACAAGAGCTATGTATCACTTAACTCTTTTTATTTCCCCTCTTCCCTTCTGTTTCACTGGTTTTATTATCTTTTTAGCTCATTTTAATAGAAATTTTGCAGGTTTGTTTTGTACCACACATACATAAGATGACTCTGGAGCTCACTGGGACCTTTACCATTTATCAGATTCAAAGCTCCTGAAACGAGATACAGAAATATGAACTAATTAATATCCTAATGCAAACAATAATATTAAATTTTCTATTGGCAAAACTTTGCAAAGACATTTCATCACAATAACCTTTGATATGTCCTCCAGTTGGAGTATTTTTAAAGCTTCTTATTGAAATAATTCTATTAAAGTGCTTTTCAAAGTAATGCTCAGCAGGCAGGTGCTATTATGCAATATGTGTAGTACAAGCTCATGTTATAAATAATTTATCACTCATAAAACAATAACTGACAGAAAGTATCTTAGCAAGGCTAATAAAAACCTACTAAGTGAGTCTGCCTAAGAAATACATGTGGTGTTACTACGTTTTCTGTACATAATTAGCAGCACTATAGAAAACATGATTCATTAGCTGGATTGGGACATGCCTTATTTTGTGATATTTATATTTCATAAATCAATATATAGCCCATACTTAAATACTAGGGCTAGGACGATGCTCTTTATTTTCTCATTTATTTGTCTATACATGGCTACCTACTCCACGGTTTTCATTTACTGCTCAGGGCTTCGAAATTCTGCCAAACATTCCTTAAGAATTACTTTAAGAAAGGTGGACAACAAACACTCTCTAGAGCAAAAGTAAAAAAGAAAAAACAAACACACAAAAAAACCCTCAAAATCAAAACCAACAAAAAAAATAGTAAGTCAAGTTACTGAAGTGGAATCCATAGATCACTTCTTGGAGGACACAGCTGTCATATAACAGTTGCAGGGAGCAACAGCATTTACTGAAGCTGGTAAAATAGCTACAGCCAGGTTACACAGAGCAAGACATTTTAACTTCTCTTCCCATTTACATGTGATCAGATATGAATCAAACAACAAAGTCTTTCAATATAGTTTTCCACTGATAACCTGGAAATCCTCTTGTATCAAAATACACTGTTTTTATACTCTTATATATCCATTTAGTAATACAACAGATCTACTTACCTATAATTCCTTTGTCTACAATTTCATGTAGTGATGTTTACAAAAATGCTTATAATTTTATTTCTAGAAAAATACCCTCTTCCTTGTGTTCCCCACAGTTCATGTTTTGAGCCACATACTAACCTTGAATAACCACAACAGTCAGCAGCACAGGAGAAATGGCCAGATATCTGACAGCAGAATTTCACACTCTTACATCATTGTAAAAAAGTGCATATAAAGCATCAGGGGGCTGGGAGGTGAGAGGGAGGACACAGTATGTTCATGGGAGTTAAACTGAATTGCTTGGATGCTGGAATAGGAGATTGGAGAAAACACGCACCTGCTATGTATCTTATCCATTTCACTAAAATGATATTCAAAATCAGGCAATGCTGTATTCCCAGAATTAGAATAATAAATAGAAAGAACTTCCAGCTAAATTAATTATCATCCCACTACAGTCTTTATATAAAGTGCTATTTACAGTGAAATACAAAAAGTATTTCATTCATACAGTTATTACAAAGACTATATATGTGATGCAGAACAGCTTTTACACTAGGCAAGGGTATGGAACCTGTAGTCGAAAACAACAGTGAATTTTCCCCACTTACTAGTGCAACAGGTGTTCAATGCAAAACAAATTCTGTTCACTCCCTTTGATTTCAATTCATTTTCTCTGGCAAGCTCCTAGCAGTATTTTCTCAGACATTTTTCTAAGCTCTCACCAGCATCACAACAGTTTAGGTGAAGCAAAAGCAGTGAGCTGGCTGCAGAGTGGGAATGTAGAGGAACTGGCAAGTGTAGAAAAAGTGGAGAAGCTACAAAAATTTATTTTCCAACAAAATAACTCTCCACAAGCTGTGTAAACTTTTCTTACTAAAACAAATACTCTAAACCACAAGGATTTTACATTTCCAGTGAAATACAGTAACATTTGCCTGGTTTTACTCTTTTGAAGTCTCAACAAAGAGCCAGCAGATTTATGCTTTCTCAATTACCTGGGTCAGTAAACTCCCTCATATTCCCTGACGGCAATTTGGATTTTTAATGTAATAGAATGAAGAAAAAGACCTGTTGGGCTTTTGAGTAACCTTCGTTTTCTTCAGCAGATTCTCACACTTTGCTGCGTAACATGCACACGCACACGTATGCCCATCCACCACCCACAAGCTCACATACACACCTCTGCCATATGTGCTCTATTATTCTGACAACAGAACAAAATCTAAGCTGTGCCCATTGCAATTTTGTGACCTCTACAGAGAAGAATAATTTATAATGGTAAGTTCAGTATCTTTACCATAAATTTAAAATGCAAAACTGGGTTTGCAAGGTATAAGAGTTAGACCCTTTATCTCAAGCTCTCACTCGTATTTACAATAAGCTTTCTGCTACAGAAGAAAAAGTATTTAGATTGAACACTGTTACAGATTTCCTAAACGAGGCTAGTTCCAGTTGCCAGTAATTCAAAAGCAAATCTGCTGACTTGGCATTAGGACTCTAAAACAGTGTGATCAAACTTATATAGTAAGAAGGTGTCTGCAAGAAATAACATTTATAAACTGTATATACAGTACACAGTACCAGTACATAGAAAATAGATTTTGATTTATGATCCCCCTGTGTGTAAGGCAAGACTGAATTCTGTCTTCGAATGGAGTCCACCAGAGGTACAAGCAACAGAGAGGGGCTCTTAAATCAATCTGCAAATCAAGTGCATACAAATTAAAAATCAGAGCAGACAAAAAGTTTTAGATTTTCTTTTTTATGTGCTGATTCTGACTTGCTGAATACACGGGAAGTCATTTAACATCAAATGTACCTTTTTTTAAAAAACACTAACAACACCTTGATGGCAACAGATATTGTTCAAGTGGCAGCTACCAAAAAACAGCTTGAAAAATGGCATAGTACAACATCAGAAACACTGCAGTTGTACTACGCTAATTCATATAGCACTAACCAAAAAAATAAGTATATGAATATTCTATTTCATGCTATTGCTATGCAAGCAACAGCAATACAAATCAGCATACAGAAGGATACCATATGTTCTGCAATGAAGAACCCAAAGATATTTTCAAGGGGTATCATTACAAGACTTCAAAGAAACACAAGACTGCCGGAGGCAAAAGTTATTGATGGATGTAAACATCCCTGTTCCATTCTCCTGTGTCGTTACGCTTCTTCGATATCACTTCCCCATCCTTGTCACAATATTGGTCCCTTGATTTATGCCGACTACGTTGTTTGTTGCATTCATTGTGGTCCTGCTCGCGGTCCCTCTCCTTTGAGCGATGCCTTGATTCTCTATGTCTGTGATCACTGCTCCCGTGGGACTCGTCTCTATGATTGTGATCCCTGTGAGAATCATAGTGGTCACCATGCTCGTGTGAGTAGTCCTCCTTTGGCTCTACGTAAGCCGAATCTCTGCTGTCTTGTGTTTCTGAGTCAAAAGTTTCTTGCCTAGGAAGGCCTCTAACACCACTGCGATGGTTGTGGTGTTGGCTTGAGGAAGAGCGATGCTGGGACTTCTTGATGGGCTCAACCCGTGCTTCCTCTTCGATTTGTGAACTGCTGCGTTCAGGGACTGAATGGTCATTCCTCTGGTCTCCTTGAGATCCCTGCTATCACAACCAGCAGTAAGTTCACATATATGAAGTACACATTTTAAAACTTTCACCAATATGAAATTCAGCTAGAAAGGATCACAAAACCAGTGAAATTGAAGTACACAATAATCCACTTTAAATCTAAACTAGAAAAAAAATGAATTCAAATTTTACTGAGGATGCAGTATCATAATACAAACAATTCCTTTCAGCAGAATGGAAGGTGGCACTTGGGTTATTCTATGACGTGTTCTTGTCTCATGATGTTTCTGACTATTCCAGTTAGCAATATTTGCCTACCACACTTCAGAAAAAAGAGAGCATGTAGAAGCAGGACAGACTGCAGAAAATTTAAGGAGGACATATCATGCCAGAAGAGGGTAGGTATCACTTGAGAGTTTACAGATGCCTGCTTGAAAACAGCCATTATGGGAAAGTGATTTTAGAGGGCTAGAGAGGTGGATTCCAAAAGAGAATCGAAGTATAAAACCTTGGCTCTTTTAGCATAGTTTTCTTTAGAAAAAAGTGCAATTGAATCTGGTATGGATAAAGTTTGTATTATGATACTACAAGTATCACTGACCTTCTGCTTTTCTCAGCAATAATTCTGTTTCTTCATGGTAATGAAAAATGAAACTTTCACCTCACAATTTTAAGATCTCAAGAATGCAGACCATTGCCAATAAAAGCAGGAGGAGAGTGATATTATCACCTATAGAATTTCCTAACACACCACTACTATTAAAAGACTGAAATAAAAGTTACCAGGTAACAACAAACTCTTCACCAGCATAATGCTTTGAAATCACTGCAAAATGAATAGTGGCATTATTTAAAGTCATTCGGGGGTTTGATTGCATTAACCTGCTTTTGTTCCCAAACCACAGTCAAAGACTTCTCAAGCTCAACTGCAAAATTTTAAGAAATAGTTTATAGTGAAATTGAATTATCCTTCTCACATGAAGTGAAGAACATCAAAACAAAATCATCTCTACTGGCACAAAATTCAGGTAGGTTTTCACAGAGTTATACAGGCCTTTGTTTGCGAGACTGTTCTGAATTTACCAAAGTTAGTCTAAAGTTTGCCCTCCTATGTTCAGGGTTGTCTAAAAATAAGGATTGCCTCTGGGGCAGCTCATGGACATATATTCTTTCCATCTATTTTGTGGAAAAAAGCTAGAGGAAGGAGGAAATTTTACCCCTCAGCCACAGATCCTGCAGGTGGGTTTCCTAGCAACTCAAAAAGTAAAATTACAGAAATTGGACAGGAACAAATCTGTATTTTATCAGAAACTCATAAAAAGTAACATATTTCAACCAGGAATTCTATAAATTTAACAAATCTCATTTTCTAAGACAACACTTTGCACTGTAAACTTCCCAGCAACTAGATGAATTGCTCCATGTGTTCCTAATTTGAAACAAATGGTATAGATGAGAACAAAGTAACCGAAACTACGGCCCAATTTATTTTTTCTTCTTGTTTTTATGATTCTCAAGGTGATTCTGATTTGCCAGAAAGGGATATAGTAATTGTAAACATGGATAGATGCGTTCAAAGTGAACAGGAATGACTCAACAGAGGTGAATTATAAATGAAATCAAGTGAAAAGCAGGAGTCTAAAGCAATTCCTGCTTTGGATGTGTAAACACATTCTTATTAGTTCACAACCATGACTGTTTTTAAGGCACGTAAACGGGGTACAGATGTGAAACCCTTCAATTCTTATGGTCAAATGCCAAATATGTATGTACCTATATATATATATATAATCGTGACTAGTAAAATCCATCATTGCTGTGGTTTGAGAACAAATGCAAAATTTGAACCTGCTCTGAACAAAACACTACTTTTACAAATTGAGATGCATCTTCTTTGCATATGTGGAGTAGCACAATGAATAAATTTAGAACCAATACCTGCAATTTCAGAACAGTGTTAGGGATATTGTGCTTTATGAGAAAAGTAATTGACACTAACTTTCCTTAAATATTACAGGGACATTGAACAGGTAATATTTGAATCTGGGTTAGGGTCTGGCTTTGTGGTTCATAACCAAATTAGGGTGCTGGTTTGGATTAGATTCAGCAATGCAGAGATTTTATGACCCCATCTCACACAGTTTTTGCCTAAAATGGAGGAAGTTTGAAACAAGCCCATTTCATTATTCAGTTGCAATTTCAAAGAAGCAGAGGTTCTTGGAAAGAGTTTAAGCAGTGTTGAAAGAGGAGAGAGATCTGTGTCCACCAAGCCAAGTTGGCTTGCTCTCCGTTTCCATGCAGTGGTCCCTAATCGCCTGCACCATATGTGTGTAAGGTTGCTCCAGTCTTCTTTTTGGAATTAAACAAGTATTTCCCTACAAGAGGAAACCTGAGAAGAGTTGTCAGGACAGTTTGCCTCAAAGCTTTCCTGATAGACAGGAAGTGTATGGTCTTCACCAACCTCATTTCAAACAGCCCCAGGTCTCACACCTTCAAGCACCTTGTGCCATGCAATACATACAGTCAGTATCATGCTATAAAAACACGACTCTGCCAGCTGGCAACACAAATCTCCCATTACAATGTACACCCAGGGAAAATGTACAAAAATCAATTATGTCTCACAGCAAAGGTGTGCTGCACTGGACTCGGCGAGAACGACTTGAATGCTTTGCAGCACAGATTTGGCTCCTCCAAGCCAAATGCTTGGTGGCACAGTTCTTCTCTGCAGAGCAGTCCACAAAAATGGTACATAGACTTTAAATTGTCCAAATAGAGGGTCTTAACACTATTGAGAGAATAGGTTTAGCCACTATGATTAGAAAATAAAACCACTCTATGCCAAAACCATGACAGGCTCAGGTTTGACATGGCAGCTGAAAATGCATCATAGGAAAATGAAACAAAAGGAACATAGGAGTTCTGTGTCCCATAAGGGATTCGTGCTGCTTCACGCTTTTGGATTAGTAGACCTACAAACAAACTGTGAAACTGCAAATACATTTGTATTTTTAGTCCCTAAAATATGTTAATTTGTAAGGACATAGCATAACATTCAGAAAAGTGTTATTAGAACCCTGTATAGTTCCACTAGAGAATGTGGTTAATAAAATGAGTAAGTGAATTATAAATCTACACCCAAAAGGCATAGAAAAACTTGAGCAACATAATAAACAAGTCTACATAGGAAAGAAAATTTATCTAGCAACTCTACACACAACAATGCTGAATTTCATACTCAGAAATTCTTCCAGCTCACAATTTTTTTTCAGGGTGTTTCAGCTCTGAGGACAGAAAAAGAAAGCAGAAATGAGCTATCGCTTCCAATCTCTCTTCCTGCAGTTGCTTTTGAAAGCAAGAGAAGGAGATATCCTGCAAGTTGGCTGAACCAGTTTTTCTTGTTAAAGAACAAAACCTGTCAAGTTTGTGGTCTTCTAATGAGAAATAAATTCTTTGACACAAAAAATAGTTTTGCAAGACCATAAAAAACAAAAAGCAATTTTTCCACATTTTAATTTGGGGGCAGACATGTATTTTGCTTGGATTTTCTGGAAGGGGGTATTTTTCTTAGCCAAAGTTATGAATTGTAACTGACATGTAGGTGACTTAGGCATATTTGGAACTTGAGTGGAAATTTAGAGGTAGTAAGCCATTATTTAACCTGGGACAGATGTATTTTACCCCTCAGTGAGATTTTCTCAGCCTCAAGGCAACATTCACTATTTATAATGAAGTAGCATCTTTGAAGATCTCATTTTATGCCATGAAACATATACAACAAAGGGCAGCACCCTCCTTATGCTGAAAACCTTAGTGCAATTGTACAACCCAAAAGTTGAAGGAGAAAAGAGGATATACAATATGCCTAAAGTCAACACATGGGTCAGTGCGGAGGTGGGAATAAAGCCTGTTTTTCCCAGCTCGCTAGCCAGTACCCTTGCTGTTCAGAATACACTTGCCTCTCAAGGTCTTTCTGCACAATGTGCAGGGTGACTTGCATTTTATGTAAGAGTTTGGCTTGAAGGAAGTATGTACTTTTCACAGCACTGGCCAATGAATAAAAGAACAAAAGAAACACTGGAAGGGCCACTTGTGCCTTGTGACTTCACTAATACAGTCAGTCATTTTCAACCTCTGCAGCTCCATAGCCTGTGAGAAGATAGGAACAGATTCCCTCCAACATTTGTGGATCTGCTCTGTACCTAACCCAGTTTGTCATGCATGGCCTCTGGGGCTGGGATTTGCCTATTAGAGATTGTGTGCCCATCAGTCAGAGAGTTACCAGAGGCTGTAACGTGCATAGTATTAGCCCAGTTTTATTCCTCTGATTGGATAACACATGGCCAGCTACGAAAATGCTTGTGGCTGGTACATATATATTGCTGGCACAGTGGTGTCCTGGGCACAATAAAACCTTAAGTATTTCACTTCACATCACCATATGTTTTCAGTCAGGATGGCTTAGTCCTTGGAATCAAAATCAGCCCCTTAGTCAATATGTAAACACATGCTACTGCAAATACAATAGTAACAACAATAATGTGCCTGTATTTGATTCTTAGGCTGAAAATGGGTGAATATGCACTGAAAAAGCTCTTACTCTATCAATAGTAAGACATTCAGCATATTCTAGTATCAGACTACCACTGTTCTTTGGAAGAGGAAGAAATGGATAGAAAAAAAAGAAGAGACGGCATAAAAACTGTACCTGTAAATTAATATTTGGACCTGGGCTAATAGGAAGAGTGGCTGTTGCAAGTGTGCGAGTGAGAAGCTGGTTAGGAGGATTGCTGCTAGGTGGATGTGTGGCCTTCCAGTAGGCTTCCAGGTAGTCAGCAAGGTGCTCACAAGCATCTTCAAGCTGGTTCTCGTCAAGAATTACATCGAACATTTCCTGATAAAGGAAAGGTTGTAGTGAGAATAGCCACCACCTAAAGGGAGATCCCCTGGAGACATTGATGGCCACGCTTTGCATTCATCAAAATAAATCACATTTCTAATACTTTTGTTACAATATTTCATCCCCCCCCCCCCTTTTTTTTGAATGCAATTGATACAAAAGACAGCAATCATAATTAGCACTAATGTTACATTTGCTAATGCAAGTCCTCATGACTTCCACCCAGTAATGCACAGTTAATGAAGATAGGAAGAAACAGCTTGAACAAATCTTAAATACCCAGAAAAAAAGGTTAAATATTGAAGATTTTAGCTATTAGAACAAAATAGAATGGCAAGAAAAGGAATTCACTTCCTATATCTAGAATAAGTAAGAGAAAACTGAGACAAACTAAGACCAATAACTAACAGCAGTAAGAAACATGAGTAATACAGATCATCCAGTTTCCAAGTGTCATACAAATATTAGGTAAGAATTTAGTCATACAATCAAACTTTAGGCATCTAAGGTTAGGAGGCAAGTTTTCTTCATTCCCTCCCTGCTCAGGGAGACAGAAGTACTCCTTAAGGAGGCTCTGAGAGCCTGCGCAGGTCTCTAGCATTCTTCATAGACTTCTTGGGGACCTGAGGAGACTAGTGTCTTAACAGAGATGCTTGAACTTAAATGAAGAAAATATCACGCTCACTCAGCTCTGTAACTACAGCAAATTCCCATATCTGCAAGTGAACTGAAACTTCTGGTCTCTTACCCATACTCTTGACAATTGAGTACGCAGATAATAACGCTTGCCCTGTTTAAAACACAGCTGAGGTCTCATTAGCTCTACTTTATAGGTGTAAATTGATAGTATTTGCTTCAGTGCACGTCAACAGAAGAACTGCAAAGCTCTCAGCTACACAGTACCATAAAGTTCTTTGCCAAAACTGTGACCAAGAATGGCAGCAGTGATGGGCTGTGGTGACATATGCCCTGCTTACCCTGAACTGCCAGAGATAAAGCACTGTCACCAAGAGGGTTCATTTTTAGACAAATAACCCAAAAGGATTATAAATTAAAATAAATGCTCAGTTTGTTTAAGCAGTGAACGCATCAGCATATATCCTAATAACTGCTTGTGACTAGGTCTGTTTTTTCTCTTCACACATGTGCAGAGCCCAGATACCTCAGGTGTTCTACAGAAAAGCAATAGTGAAATACGGCCAGAAGAGGGCAAGCGTTCCCAGAAATCAGGTCATTAACCTCGTACTTGAAAAGAATGGCACATTTTAAAAAGGAGACATAAATTAACTGTGACTCACGGGAGGACACTGTGCCAGTTTATCAGCTGCCACCATTTGGACATTAAGGTGTTTGGCCTGAGATTTCCCTCGAGATTTTATTAGCCTCTGTAAAACCTGTGAAAAATAAGACATTAACAAAAGTGAGCAAGTTTGGACTTCATGTACATATCTAAACACTTAAAATGTTTGTATTTTTAACTGTCTACTTCAGCAGATCAAATTCTTCAGGCTTTAGGAGCATTTCTATGCTGTTTACATCCAGAACAAGCTAATTTTCATTTACCTCCCAACATCTCCTTTCCTGTTACGAGCACTAAAACGTTCCCCTCCTATTTTCCTGCTGCTTCTGGTTTTGTTTGTTTCTAAGTTGAAATTCTTTGATTGCTCTCCTTAGTTCTCTTCCCATAAATTTGTTCTCTTTCAACTGCCTCTTCACAAGGCCTGTGCAGGGTTTTTTTTCCACAGAATGAAAGAGTACATTATCAGGAGATGTTAAAGTTTACTAATCAGTCTGATATTCATTATGCGAAAATATTTGTTACATTTCTGTATTATTTTGATTTAACAAACTGTTAGCATTACTTACGTGATTGATACTAAAAGTGTAATCCAAATTTAAAAAAAACCACTGGAGCTACAGCATCTTTTCCAAAATGGATTTTGGTAACTCTAAAGCTAAGATACATTTTTTGTTTAATATTTCACCATCCAAAGGGAAGCAATAACCATATTAGCACAGCACTGAACTTTAATGAGTACGTGATTATCTCAATTTAAGACTCAAAAAAAGGGGCTAAAACCAGTATAAATATCAGTAAAATATTTACCTTAGGAGAAGAAATCTTTACGTATACTATAATGGGAGCCAGAGAAGTTTTGCTTAGTTGAGCTGGGTGGTTAATGGTATCAGCATCGAGCACTACCAACTGCAGTGTCCTTGCTAATTCAAAAATCCGTTCAATTTCACTTTGAACTTCAGCTGCAGATAAGTACAAAATTAGAGTTACGAAAATATTAAAACACAATTCGTTTCAGGAAATGTAAAAATGTGGCAGACTGGTGTGCTGTTCCTCCTTAGGCTGGCCAGAGTTGTTAGCTACGCACGTCCCTGGCATAGTAGAGAAATGAATACAATGTTAAGGAGAGTGTCTTGCCCTTGCAAGCAGCACTGCCTGCCTTTCTCACCTCCACTGCCTCCTGCAATCCCTTGTAATCTCCAGGGTTGGCCTGGTGAGATACTGTTAACACTTTCTCACAGGACCTCAATCCACATACGTAAGAAAAGAGGTAAGAATGCCTGCTGCATCACAGAGTAATCTTACTATGCCATTAACTTCCTCCATGTAAATAATTTCAGCTTTGAGACTTTAATCAATTTGCTCAAACTGCAGTGTCTGAGATAGAAATTAAGATAACTGAAGTATCTACATTAGCAGAAACTCCTGGTTTTCCATTTACTTCAGCTTATCAAAGTCCTGGAAAACAGTGTTTCCTTCATTTACTGGTCTCAGACTGGCACCATATTAAAAAATTTGATTACAATGTGTAAAACACTTTAAAAAAACCCTAAAACTCAATAATCCAAACAATGCTATGGTGTCCTCCAACCCCAGGAGTTCTGGAAAAGTGATTTTGCTTGAAAAAATCATGTTGTCTTCCAGCAACTCATGTTCCCAGCTTCTCAGAACCCTGCCTGATTGGCAGTAGTTGCAAGGGGCAAACCTCTCCAAGACAGATGGACTGGATGCGCTTTCCCAAGTGACATAGAAGCTGTCTTCATTCCCAAATGAAACAAAACTCTATCTTATCATAGCAAAATAATCCTTGAAATGGAATCACATTTTCCTGCTCAAATCTTGCCATAGGCTGACTTCACAGAGTTATTACAGAAATCGGGTGATTTGTGCAAGTCTATAAATAAAGTCACAGAGCCAAATAAGATTGTAGTTCATACAGATTTCCCTTTAATGGCTGTGCACACTCCATGAACCAAAGTCAGGTTACAGATCTAGTCCATTCAAAGTAAATATCAGAAGATTACCAAGAGAAACTTAAAAGTCAAGAAGAGGTACCAAAACCTTAAGAGTTTCTTGAAAATACAGCATTTTATTTATTATGCTGGCACAAGCATTACTTTTGCTTGAAAACACAGCCTATCTGATCTGGCTAGAGTTTTCTATAGTGAATGGTTTCTTTCAAGAGGTGTGAAGAGATTGCTTTTTGTTACCTGAGAATAGCAACTCAATAAATTAGGTACCTTGGTAAGGTTGCAAAATTTCTAAGAGAGCAAAGCATCCCAGCCAGAGTGCATATATCTCAGTCTTTTCATTCCCAATCAACAGGTGACTACTACAATCATTTTATAAATGAAGCAACATCTTAAATGGCCATCAGAAAATCTGTATACTTTGTTCTCTATTGGAGGAGGTCGACATTGTTTTGGATCTATTAGAGATCACCTCCTTCTGTTTGTAGTTATCTCAAATTTTGGCTGAGTACATGCCAATAGGTCTTTTACAGCACAGAACACTGTGAGATGTGCCCGGAATGCTGGTATGGAAGGCGTCAGTGCGTGCTCTCCTGCTTGTTGATAAAAGCACCATGGCCCACCTGCAGTTGGAATTAGGGCCACATTTTTGAAGACAGAACATCCGATGGTTCCTGGCACAATCACGATTACATTTTCTGCAACTCTGTTACATAGAGATATTGCTGGAATGACTGAACACCATTGTCTCAGTGATTTAGTAGGAGATAGTCAACAGTCTATCCCTCATTTAAGTCCAACTGACAACTAAAACAAACATATCAGAGGTAATTTGTCGTACTGTTCTGATGATGAGTTTGGATTGCTCTCCTGCAATTTTAAACCAGGCTCAACACTTAACTCAGTATAACAATATCAGTTAATGTATCATTTTAAGACCATTCCAGACTGCTACAAACCCTTGTTCAATGCAATTTATCACCAGTAAAATCTGTCTTTTTGCCAGTGTACCATAATTTTGTCTGGCGAAGCAGTATTTGCTTCACTGCTGGAAGCACTTTTCTGCCAGTATAGAGTACATCTCTGTGAACCAGATTTCCTGCTAGACTTTCTGAGACTTTCCCTGTCTTTGCCAGGGCAGAGCATGCCTCAGGGTGTCTTCTATTGTGAAACATATCTAGGGTAATAATTGCAGGTAACTATGGCCCTACCGATCAATAGTTTCCACCTGATGGAGAAGGTGGGGAGTTACCTTGTCCATCAATTAAAAAGTATTTCTGTATTTATTTTTCTTAATGTAGGTATAGGGAAAAAGTTTACTGCATGATTTGTGAACTAATACATTGTGCCTCTAGCTCTCCAGTCAAGAATGAATGGAAAAAAAAAATGCCACAGATATTGCTGAAGAGGTCCCAATCTCCTGTCCCTCAGCATACTTCTTCAGCTTCTGGAAAAGCCTTCATTTTACTTGAAATTTTCCTTGTATTCTGACTTTTCACTACACGTTAGATTGTTGCAATTACTTATATAATAGTAGCTTCTCTTTTTAGATGACAAAGGCTTTACCTACTGCAGCGTTGGTCTTCATCTTTCTTTAGCAACATCTCTCAAAAAACAAATTCTGTACCTGTAAAGATTCCTTCCCAACAAGACACTCAACAAAAATTTTCTCTCAGACTTTTGCCCAAAGTAAGCAAAGAACACTAAATATCATGTGGGGATATTAACAAAAATGTCACTGGTAGTTAAAATAGGAAGCTGAGAACAATGACAGTTTGGTATCTTCAAAGCAGTACAGTAATAACTTAGCAATCTTCCCACCTCCATGAATATCATCTATTTATAATAATGTCCCTTCTGATGTACTGGAGAGGCTTAACAGTGAGGCTATAACATTAACTCCAATAAATTATATTTGCCAATCATAATGAGAGGCATGAACATAATTAGATCTACTGTGACAATCACCGTGACAATCACCATGACAATCAAATAAGCTATCAAATTTTAAAGTGACCCTTACAATCTACTTGATTTGGCCTCCTTGATAATCAGAAGAGGAATATATTTTAAATGACAGGAGTGCTCAACTATTTTTTTTTTTACAACAGGGGGTCAGCTCTAAGAAACAGGAATTACACATCTCCCAGCAAACTTTAAATATTGCACATTTAAACTTACTCCCATATATTAATTCCAAATATTCTTTCTGTATCCTGAAATGAATAGGAATTCAGTGCAATGAGAGCCCAAGTAAGTGGCTTATCCCATTTTGGAGGCAGACAAATATTCTTTATACCAGTTGGAGCTTACAAGTGAATTTCAAGCAAAAACCTTTAATAGTTCTTTACAATAAACTCACTTGAAGTAAAGACAAAGACACAGCAACACTGCATTGCACCTATACCAATTCACTAAGAACAAAATGAAATATGGTGGAACTGAGGGTCACTTATACAATGCCATGGTAAAAGAACATTCTCTACACAGTTGGAGAAATACAGCCCTCTTTCAAACCTGGACAGAAAACATCCATAGCAGCTAGGAGTCACAGGGACATCCAGATGGACAGAACAGTGGCTACATCAGCACTATCTCTTAGGAAGGCCCTGATGAGATGGCAGTTGCGTGATGGGGATGTGATGCAAAATGGCCATGATTCTGGCCTGCAAAGGCCAAATTAGATTCACAAAATACTGCTTATATGCAGCAAAGAGGCTCTGATCTTCAGCAGGAACAGCAAAGGTCATGGACCACCAACTGAGTACAGTACGACTTTAATATCCTATTAAATCTGACCTTGTCTACTTTTCTGTGGTATGAGTGGCACTGTTTTGTTCATAGAAACAGAACTGTAAATTATTAGTTGGACTGCAATAGCCACAAAGCATTCTATTTTTCTAAACAGAGCTCCCGGTATTACAGATGTATAGCATGAAAAGAACATACCTACTTCAATGCATGTCATAAAAATGCTGAACAACACCTTGCACAAATGGCTTTCAAATAATTTTATAAATTAAGAGGAACAGGTATCAGTAGCCATGAGTTTTCTTATGCTAATTCTTTTTAGAAGCACACTTATTTACCACTGAATCACTAAATTCTATGAACGTAATTAAATTAGAAGTCTAAGGCAGCCTCAGGAATTCCAAAAAGAAGGGAAAAGAAAAAATTGTGTTATATATGCCCAGTGTCTTAAAAGAACAGAGAAAGTATTGCACAAAAAAATTGCTAAAACATGGATAAAGGTCATATCTGAAATCCAACAAAATGAAAAAAGAAAACCAAAAAGGAAGCAATGACTACTGAGCTGTGCTCACACACCTCTTGATTAACAAGTAAATTAACAAGTAAATCATGAGCTGGACTGACAGAACTCAAATTTTAAATTTTAATTTGTGAGCATGTGTGTGTATACACTTTTATGTTGCGGACAAAATCACCAAAGTGTCTACACTTTACATTAGGTATTGTACTAGCCAGAATGCAGGTCCTTGGCCACAGCAGGCTACGCCAGACTACATTTGATGCCTGTGCTTGCTGTACACAAAGTGGAGAGAACAAGTGTGATCTAGAAAGCTACACATATAAAGTGTGAGCAGTCCAGAGCGAGCCAGTAAGAAACCCCACATGTATGTAAGTGCTTGGCCTCTTTCTTCTAATCTTCCCTTTTCCTCCCTTCAAGCACCAGTGTTCCTCTGGGTAGACAAGGGGCGAACAGCAGGATCATGCTGGGCAGCGAACAGCTCGCTCCATCCCTTCCCAGCCAGGGAGGGTCAGCCCATGCTCTCCAGGCAGGATCAAGTGTCCCACTCCACACACATGGCAATGCTGGGGAGTAGAAGCCTCTATGCCTCCCCACCAGCATACCCAGGTAAGAAGGAACAAATCTTAGAGGGGAACATAAGCAAATAAGAGGGAATAAATGCTCTAGCTTAGTCCTCAGGCAATGGGCTAGAAGATACCTGGATTACAGGTGGTTTCATCAAATTTCTAACATAAATGCAGTTCTGTGAATATGCCCACATTTCCCTGGTCTCAACCAAATCCCTTAGCCACTAGCTTGTTACATAAAAAGGGGAGGGCTGGAGTGGGAGGATGACAATATTTTCCAGGGAAAGCGGCTACATGTTATGGCTGGCAGATGGGGCTCCTTTAAGGTGAGGGATAAGACAGAAACAAGAGGAGCATGTTTGCTCCTCTGCCTTGTGCTCCCTCCTGCCTGGCCTCCACTGAAGGGGACCTGTGGGTTAAGGAGCAGCAAGAAAACAGGGTTTCCCTCTTCCTGCCTGCTGCATCTCAGTTTAGACAGAATTCAGATGGCCTTGAATACACATCCAAGTGGTATTGACAGATACAATGTGATGTCTGGAAACCTCAACATAACCAAGATCTATTTATAATGGATTAACATCTCCTGAAATGCAATACTGTAATTACGTGAAAATATAAACCAGATAGTGTCATTTAAAAATACATAATAGCACATGAAGATGTCTACTTCCTCCTCTATTTATCTGGGCTAGAAAAACAATAGCATTCATAGAATGATGCTTCTTATGCCAGGTTTAAAATGGAAGAAAATTTTAATAGCCTATGAATGGAAAAGCTCGAAATCAGTGGATTGCAGCAGAAAGATGAGTGGATGAGCACTGTGCAGGGGAGAGCTGCCCTGAGATGACCACGCTAGGTAAAAAGCAGCTGTTCCAGAAGGTGCCATGCAGCAACATAGCACAGCTCCCATCGTTAAGCTCCCCTACACTCTGTTAGTGAGTAATTGGGAAAGTAAGACTGGGCAAAGAAGCAGTCTAGCATTTATTTTGCCCAGGGGACCAAGCAAGCATCTCTGCAGAGTTCAGAATGGATATTATTATGTCAGCCTAGCACTAACTTGGACATTTTTTCACCATGCCTCATTACTCAGTGCAGTGCTATAGGCTTTTACAGCTCTGGTCCATACACAGACTCTAAGTAAGTGTTCCCTAGGTCTGTTGTTTTATTCACAACAAATATAAATAAAAATGCTCAGCCCTTCTCACAGATAGGATGTGAACCAGCCCATCACTGGCTATTCAACCCCTCCTGCTGATGGTGTGCCACTCCTAAAACATTTGCGTATTCACTGAGTGGGAGATACTGACTCTATGGCTTGATGCTGAGAGTAGGAGGCAAAATACACGGATTCTAGTTCTTTCTCCAGGGAAAGTTTAATTATTATGTAAAGTGTATAAGACTCAGCAGGGCCAACTGACAACCACCATAAAGGTGATCACAGCCCTGTCATGGTGACAGAAATTATGAATTCATGCCTCTGTTAGTAGAGAACAGAAATGAACCCAGACTTCTTTGAATTATGGTTAAACAACCCAAACCCTTAGTCATGGATAAACTGAGGACACAGACACCAACTTTTTATCTGTTCCATGAGCCTAGGAGAAAGAAAAAATACCACATCAATTCAACCTACAAATGTAAATAGTTTTAAGTGAAGCAAAACTGTATTCTTAGGCAAACAGCTAACTTGCTAAAATTATTACATTCACCTATCTCAAGTTACCTGATAGGTTCATTCACCTATCTTAGTTATTACCACAGAATTGTAGAATCATAGAACAGTTTGGGCTGAAAGGGATGTTAAAGATCACTCAGTTCCAACTCCACTGCCACAGGCACGAACATCTTCCACTAGACCAGGTTGTTCCATCCAACCCACCAACCTGGCCTTGAACACTTCCAGGGATGGGGCAGCCACAACTCCTCTGGGCAACCTGTGCCAGTGTCTCACCATCTGCACAGTGAAGAATTTCTTTTTAATAGCTCATCTATATCTACCCTCTTTCAGCTTAAAACCATTACTCCTCGTCCTATTCCAATACACCTTTGTGAAAAAAGCGCTCCAGATTTCTTGTAAACCCCCCTTTTAGGTATCCAAGGCTGCTATAAGTCTCCTCAGAGCCCTCTCTTCTCCAGGCTGAACTAGCCCAGCTCTCAGCCTTTCTTTATAAGGAGAGGTGCTCCAGTCCTCTGATCACCTTTGTGGATCATCTCTGGACTTGCTCCAACATTCCATGTCCTTCTTACGTTCGGGGCCGGAGAGATCGTTACAGAGACTCTGACCTTAGATTTTAATAAAATCAAAGCTGGTACAGCAGGATAAGAGCATTTTGAGACATGTGAGTCTGATAAATCATAATAGCTTCAGGATGTTCATGCTACTCTTTCCCCACCCATGTGCAAAAAGAAGTGTAGCTGCATTCCCATGATAACCCAAAAGCTCTTGGCTGCTATGTTACAGCATTCTGATTCCAGGTTTAGCAGATTACCATATTTAAAGGTTTAATGACTGCAAGTGAGAGGTCTGGACATTTTTCAAGCTATTTTGAAGATAAAATCATAAAGGGACAATCAGGATTTTCCATAACACACTGAACACCTTCTTCTCTTGAAATTATATTAGATCCTTGAGACTTTGGAATGAAAATACACGCCTGGGTAAATCCCAATTTTGCATTTCTGTTCCATGGCCTCTGCAAGTAAGGAAGGATCTTTATGAGGCTTAGCACTCTTTTAAGTTTATTTTAAATCTATAGGTGAGGAAGCATTTACTTGAAACTTATCACATACAACAGTTGTCAAACATATTTACCAAACATGGAAAATAAATAGTAACATTATAATTCATATATATATATAATGTGTAGAGATATATATACACATGATATATTACATATATAATAAATTGTTACCACAGTGTCAAGCATTCAACTGTCTTTTCGCATAGATATCAAGAAAATAAAAAGAGAAAACTGAAATTTGCACTGATAATCCACTACTATTTTTCAAGCACTTATGTTTCACTTTCAGAAGACAATACTCTGGGATATGAACTTAATGATGTGAGTACAGTTTCTAGAGACAACTTTCCAAAGACAGGCTTTCAACTGCACATGCAAATTGAGTGCATGTAATGCCCAACAGGTCACTGTATATGCACACAGAAAGCAAATAAACAGATTTCCAGCCGTTTGACTGCAGTCAATTTACCATATACACAATGACATATTTTACATCAATATTCACATGTCCGTGTTAGAATGTGCAGATTAGGTGCACACACCTTAGAAATTTACAGTGGAAAACCTAATCTTTAGTGTTTCCTTGCCAATCTCAACTTTATTTTTAGAATTACATAAAAATAAATACCGAAAACCAGCAAGATTTTCCAAAAGAAATACTTAGCAACACAGTATGGGATTAGCTTTTCTCTGTCAGTGAGCCAGCTGTGAGAAACACAGAGTGGTTCTGTGAGGTACAATAAAGCACTGAACACAAAACATCAGGAAAAGTAATTTGCAAGCTTGTATACATACCCAGAACATCTGGAAAGGGAGAGCATTAATGAAGCAAAGAATGAAAAAAGCCAAGACAATCAGGTTCTTGTACAAAGCATACAGCATGAGGTAAGGTTATAACAAGTGTAACATACACAGAAACAACAAGAAAAAGGGTTGGATCCTTTTGACAAAGACATGCAGCAAAAGCACAAAGCTGGTTCAGCAGTTTCTGCAAATAGCATGTGTACATACAGAAATTTAACTAAGCCAACTGGGACTGATCTTGAGGTGAATGGGATTTAACCATGTACAGTACTTTCTTGGAGAGAAAAGTCTTTTCAAAATTACAGATTTCTTCTAGGCTTTTAAAGAAATAAATTCAGTTCTAGTATTCCACATGTTAAGCACATAACAG
Source organism: Psittacula echo (assembly GCF_963264785.1). Lineage (NCBI taxonomy): Eukaryota > Metazoa > Chordata > Aves > Psittaciformes > Psittacidae > Psittacula > Psittacula echo. The sequence continues at coordinate 39,420,505 of NC_137737.1, read as the reverse complement.
TATTTACAAGCAAACATTTCTCTTTATATACAAAATAAGCTTTCATATAGGAGAGGGATAAGACTGTACTGTCCCCTCCTAAATCTTTACAAGCCAGATACCGTTTTCATAAAATTCTTGGATACATTAATTTTACTCTACAATATTCAGTGGTGGCTTTGGTTTCCAATGACTCAAATCCCAAGTCTGTTTTTAACTGATTCCTTTACAAAAGCAAACTTTCAGTCAATAACTGTGTGCCGTATTGAGCCCATTGAGACCTCCCTACAATCCTGTAAATCCAGTTCCTCATGGCAATTCCTACTCCTGATTATCATATTGTTTGTCTATGTCTCCTTTAAATTAATTCCGGGTTATCTAGTAAATCAGTTCCAAATATAATGGTGCTTACTCCACTGTTTACTGTGCTATGCACAAATATCAGCAATATGGACAATACTGCAAACCTGTATTGGGTGATAAGAGTTCCCATAAAGAGGTTAATTTATTTCCCATTAACAAGTATTTTATATTAATATATCAAGTACATTACCTCTGTACTGTGCTAATTCATGAATAGAACACCTATTAAAATAATACTTACATAAAACCCAATAATGTATTTTCAAAAGTCTAAAAAATAGCCTTCTCTGCTACAGTTGCTACTGCTGCTCACAAACATGACCATTAACTGAGGGGATGAATCAGTACCTTGACTGCCTAGCTGCACGAGGTACCACTATGCAAGGGTGGGTGCATAAAGGACTAGCTTCCCACCGAACCTTCAAGGGGGGAGGGATTTGGATTAACATAAAGTAGTTTTGGGGAGCTATGTGTGCTATAATAAAAAGCTGTTTTTAAATGATACCAGACGTAGAAATGAACACATGGGTCTCCGTCTATGCGCCACTGTCTGAGGAGGAGAAAGACAGACAGACAGCCCTGCAGCTAGAAGAATCCTTCAGACCAAACCAAACCCTGTTTTTCATTAACAAGATCAAATTTCATAGCAATAAATACCATTTTTAAATACCTGGACCAGAACTATGCCATTTAATGTTTGCTAAAATTCTGTCTTTTGATGTTTGGTTTTTTTGTTTTGTTTTTTTTTTTTTTTTTCCCCAGTGATTTGAAGAAAAGCCCCTATTACTTTATACAAGGAAAAATGAAGGTAGAGAAAGAATTCATCTCCCAGGACACCTCAGCAGACCTACTGCAGATATTAGAAAAGAACTAATGTAACCTGAGTCCCGACTCAATGATTTATCTGTGACTGAAACTTGCATTAGAAGAGAATATTATTTGGCTGCAAAGCTAATATTAATAAAGTAGAAAATGCCAAGGTTTAATCAAACCTTCTGTGATCTGTATTATAAGAAACATAACTTGTTTCTGCAGGGCTGCTGTTTCGATCAATACACAATCCCATACACAGTCAACTGATAAACAGCTACTGAATCAGTTACTTTCTCTTCATTGTCAAGTATGTGTCCCACATCTCATTTAGAGCACGCTGTTCTAATCTTTCTCTAAAAACAGAATGAATAAATTATTTTACGGAACTTACTGTGGTGGTATTTCACTGATGCAACAAAATGTTTTTTCACTTTGAAACATTTCAGTTAGGTGAGAAGATGAATTTCTATTTTCCAGATAGAATAATCACAAGTTACCACTAATTTTGGAAAGTCGATTTTAGAAATACAGTGTCTGATTCTTCAGAGTAATTACCATAGTAAAAAGTATATTTGACTAGGAAAATGGAAGCCATTCTTCAGGAAATCCTGATTTCTTGGGATTCTCTCTTCCAAAATGGAACATAACCTTGAAGCTCCTTTTAGAATTCAGTACTAAGACTCAGGACATTACTGATACAGCTCTGTACTGTCAGTACGTGATATCAGTACTGATCCAAGAGAAGGGAAAAATTCTTTGAACTAGGCTGAGAATGAAAACAATAGCTCCCTAGTTAAATGTCTGCAAAGAGTAGAGCCTAAAATGGGAGGACTTCTTGGGAATGAGGAGCCATAAGGCTGGTATTTCATGAGGTACTCAACAGTAGCTCCAGTCATAGAGTACTGCCTATTTTCCATTTGCATTTCCCAAATCAGTGCATTAACATGCAACGTGCTGATTTTGATGACATACATTACTGTTTAATAGGTTCAAAGCCTGAATCTCAGTTTCAGCCACAATGCTTAGTCTGCTACAAATGATCTTAGAATCATAGAATCAACTATGTTGATCAGGAATTCAATTTTGGATCTGAAAAATCTTTCTGATTGATCTAATGCCACATGAAGTTTCGGTCAAATCACTATTTCCTGCCCTGCTGCCCCCAAAATTTAAATTGCAGAAGTCCTACTGTGTTTTCAGAGAACATCATTTGCCTGCCTGAAATTTCTTGCCTCATTCACTGTACAAGATTCACAGCAAGCAAAACAGCAATTCATTAAGCAATTCCAATTCCCTACATTAGTTTGCATGTTTAAAAAAAACCCAACAACTAAGGCAAAGCACTGGTGGAAAAATAATCTTCAAACACATAACCAAAGACTGAATCATAGCATACATAACCTAAAAATACTGAGAAGTTGCACAGTTAATCTTCTTACTATTACTTCCTAACCTTTATTTTGCACAACTTGAGTTTTTAAACCTAATAATACTCTTTTAATAGCATTTTTTGTTGACTTATAGCAAATTCATCATGGAAGCTGAAAAATAAAAATTCTACTATATGGTGTGAAATTGTCATTCATCTCTGCTACTTGAGCCAAGTAAGTACTCGCAGTGGTAGCATACTGTCACCTTCTTTATGAGCCACTGCTCATAAAGGCCACCTACCAGCAGGCTACAGTGATATTTTCTAATTCTGACTCTATTTCTACCTTGAGGTAGAAATGAGGTAAGCATTGCAGGCAAGCAAGGGAACAGGCTGTAACTCTCCTTGTATTTTCTATCTTTTGCCTTGCACAAGGGTTTTCCCATCACCTTACAAAAAAAGCAGTTTCTTTTTCTGACTCCACGCTGTTCTGCCGTATCTCAGTTTTCCTCGCAACCCACTGCCTCAACTTCATTTCCCATCCTGACTTCCTTCCTGGCTGTTTCTTTTCCCCCCATGGTTTACCCCAAGTCTGGAGCGTGGACCTTGGAGGTACTTCACCAGTGTGTTCAATTATCCCAGCTTCTATCCCACATATCCAACTTTTTCCATAATGTATTTTGACTACTTGCCTTTCTCCCTTAACCTGCTCCTCCAGTTGAACATCTTCAAAGTAAACAACTTGCTACTCCATCATCATTCATGCTGCACAGCAAAGTAGGGATTGACAGCTGAAAGATGAGCATCTTCCAGCCTTAGTTCTGCTTGGCTGCCCTGATCCAATCTGCTGGGGCAGGTTCTGCTCAGCATCATTTCTGGACCTTGCCCAGGGAGAGCTGAGTCTTTAAGTAATTCATATGCAAAGCTTGGCATGTGTTTGTGGCAGCTTCTAATAATTTGGTCAAATTTTTGCATTATTTTAATGACAATGCCAAGAAACATGTAACTGAAATCTTTTTTAATTTACTACCAAATTTCAAAACCCTGTTAGGTTATGAGAAAAATGAGAGTATTACAGCTTCTGAGAGAAAAAAAAAAAGAGTTGTGAGAATACTTTAACATGAGGAAAATTAATTTTTGCCCTAACTTCACTTTTAACATGACCTAGTTGCTCTAAAAATATTTCCCAAGAGAATTCAAAATTCTTTCATAAATCACTTAATTTTTAAACAATTATAACTAACTGAAAACCTGATGACATGTAGTATGAAATTTTAGATAATAATAATAATAGGGCTGTTACAAAAACAGGAGACATATCTATCCACATATTTATATATATTCATAATCACAATCAGCATTTGGGTGTCTCCAACCGAGGTTCTGTTAGAACTTCCATTTTAAATACCTCTATCAAGGAAATAGTTTAGCCCAAAGAAAAGATGTTGATATTCTTAAGGGTAAGGTTCTCTATGAGATAAAGTTATATACAATTAGGCTGCATTCAGTTTTTATAGATTTTTTTTCCTGTATAATTTTTCATGATAGCTGTTTTATAGATATGAAAATATTTTAGTATAAGAAATAGATTATACGGTTTTTATTGCTGAATATATTTGTGCAGTATTGCACGTGCTTTGATGTTCAGGTTGGGAAATAAATCACCATGGTTATGTTTGTTCCACGACTGCATGACCTATATCCTTATTACTAATTTTCAGTTCTATTCAAAGCAAGTGACACTTTTTCTTTTCATTAGATTATTAAACAGACCTTGATGACAAAACTGAAATACATATAGAAGAATATTCTTGTGTGTAAACATTCATTATGTTGTTACAGTACATTTTGACATTTGAACACTTAAAATAAGACATACTTGGAAGCTATCAAACTACTTGCAAGTAGATTCACAGCTTCCACATAGCTGAAAGCAAAGGTTTTAAGAAGCAAATTTTCAATAAAGGGAAGTCAAACTTTTTAAGGCAGAGAGTAGTGACACTTAGTTACATCTTCCCAAAGCTTGTTTTACTTTCTGTCTCATAACCGTTTAATTACTTACATAACTGGACAAACTATAGTACAAAAAGACTCATGTAAGATGACAGATATGTATACTATGAACCTAGATATATAGTTTAACAATGTCTCCTCTTTTCCATCCTTCATATTTTGTAACAACCTCAGCATTAGTGTAAACTGATACAAAATTCAGAAAATGTGTATTTAGTATTTGTTTTCAGGTCTAGTGTCAGAAGCTATCACTACTAGTAATCTTATCAAAGATAATGCATATTATCAATAATATTCATATAATTTCAGGTATTCTGAAACCATCACTTCTCTTCAGATTTTATGTACTTTACGGATGGCTACCTCTCCCCACTGAGGCAGACAGCAAAACTTGAAAACTGAACATAAGCAGGACAAACCAATAATCAGTACTATATGAAGATTACCTGGTAGTGATTTAAAATGATTTCTCCTGCCAAGATTTCTGAATTACAGGAATCGTGATCTTCTCACAGCAGAGAGGCTATTTTTAGCTTACACATACGAACTGAGAGTAGAATACTTTAGAGCCAATTTGTAGACAGCATAGTCATAGGTACTTACCTAAGCTTGATCTTGTGTTAGATCGCTCTATTATCGCATGCTTACTGGGATTGTTTAATACTGAGCGTTTGGCAAGCGAGATGTCTGCTGTGACTCTTGTAATTGATATACTGCAAAAATAACATACAGTGAAATAGAACAGAATGTTATTTATCTTGCAGGGATGTGGGGACAAAAAGGGACTAATTTAACACTAGAATATGGCTAAGACAACAAAAAAAGCACTTCTCATCAGCACGGTATATTTTGCACAATGTGAACAGAGAAGAAACTTTATCTCACGGATACTGTTACAAGAACTATTGGTAAGACATCCCCCTTTCTCCACAGAACTTAAATGCACTGTGACTACTGACTGCAAAACTACATGCGTCTGGTCAGAAGGGAGGCAGCAGGAGCTCAGATACATGCTACAGAAGATGAGACTTCCCTGGGGGCTCCAGGCCTGATATGCTTAGACTTTGCACCAGCACCCTGATATGAACAGGCTGGTTTTGCCTTTCCCTAATTTTGATGAATTTCTTGAAAGGTACTGAATAACAACCTGACTTAATTTAACCACACCTGTAAGACATATAGGGATATGCAGGGTTGATAGGAGAAGGTACAGCTTGGCAGTACAGCCATATAACTCTAATTTTTATTGCTCAGCTTACTAGCACACGTTTTTTAACAGAGTGCAAGAGTTACCTATAATTTTCCAGAAAGATACAGCAATATGCTGGGCACCTAAAAATGGTGACCGCAAACATAGAGAAGCATGCAAATAAAATCTCTGGGCTCTGGCAGGCTCAGTTTTGTGTTTATGAGAAAAGATGAGCCAAAAAAGAAGTGGTTACTTCGAGTTGTTTGCAGTGACCTCCTACATAACCTTCTGCATATTCTTCTTCCTAGGAAAACAGTTAACTGGGTTTGTTTTGCTTTACAGGGTCAAAATGCACCCTTTGGATAAATTCCCTTTCAGACTCTCTGGCCTAAAGAGGTTTACGGGTCACATTTTTCCAGTGCTGAGAGTTAAATCAGACAGATGATATTCCCTTGTTCTTCCTTGTAAGATTTTATATGCAATTTAAAAGGAGGAAATGGATTTGCTAAGAACAGGGTGGGCTCCTCTCTAGCAATCATCTAGTCAGATGCTGTTCATCTGAAATGTAACCAAATAGGTCATTTCCCAGTGAACTCAACATGTGTATATACTTATCTAAACCCGTACAAAATGTAAAAAAGCCAGAAGTTAAGACAGAAAAACAGAATTATTTGCACAATACTGATTAGTAACATAATTTTGGAAATTTAGGCATGATTTAACTTAAGCTGAAAACATAACCAAGGATTTGATTTCTGGCTCAGCTCCTCACAGATAATGCTATTAGTTCAAAATGAAATCCAACATGTAATTTAGGTACTCATTATTTCTCTTTATTTGCTAATGGATGAAGACTACAAACTTTTACAACTTTTTTTTTTCCCCTTTATTTTTCTTCTAGTCTTCCTTCCTACATGAAATAGAACATAATTTTCCCTTTTTCAGATACAATTATGGTATATTGAACAAAGCTAGAATTAGCAGTCTAAACCTGCTATTTTTCATTTTAAGAAATTTTAGTATCTTTTTAAGGTAATTTTACTGTCTTTTTAGATTTATAACATGAGAAAGAACAGCCTACTTTCAAAACAAAAGGTATGCATGTTCATATAGTGGAACAATTGCAATGAGAGAGGGGACAGCTTGACAGCAGAGTGGCAGTGAAAACAGTAGCATGAATCTTAGAACCTCCTGTACAAATTTGCTGAGGACCTAGAGTACCAATTCAGATTGCTACTTTAGTTTGGTATTCTTCAAATCTGCTACTATAGATATCAACTGTATCGAGACATCCGCATTTGTGGATTCACCCTGACACAACTGGATCTGCAACTGAATATTAGATATGCTTTAAAATACTTCAAGACATAAAGACATATTTTTTTTCTGCTTGCAACACTCATTATTTTGTTAACTTCCAGTTCTGAAGGTACATATCTAAGATTTGACAACTCTGACTAACATAAAGAGGGACTACTAAGTGGTTTGGTATCAACATCATCACTCTGACTAAGAAAATAAAATAGCTAAAACCACAATGTCTGGTATTTTAAAGAGCTGAAGCTATTGACTGAAAACTTCAACCTCTCTCTTGAAAGTTTGACAGCACCAAGACAGACAGAATGGTGTTACCACTCTGCCCACTTCCAAATGGAATAGAACATTCACTGAAGTTACAGATATTATAACAAGACCTTCCAGTTTTCTCAATTTTTCCTCCCAAACATCAACCCACTAGCACATACTAATCTGAAGCCTGATCCAGCAATAATAGAATCACATGTGGAGAATGCACCTGATGTCTCTGGTCCATGGGTCAGTGACATTTTAATTACAAAACATGCCACTGCTTTTAGAGATGGATCATCATTTGACATTTGTACCACAGTAATGCCTGGAGGCTCAAACACAAACCAGATTGGACCTTGCCTGGGGGAAACAGGTTGTAACAGCACTCAGATCAAAATCCAACAAAGTGCAGCCTGTCTGTCACCAAGGGTGACCATATTTCAGCAATGTGGGGGACTGCCTGCCCCAAGCAGCCCTTTAGAGTCTTCCCATTACAGAGTCCAGCACCACTGTCAAACCAAGCTTCCATCCTGAGGGACCAAAGGTTTGACAGTCATATACATTAGATGGTCTGAATCTTGTATCACTCTTTCCAGGTTAGATGTCACTGTAAAAACCCAGAGCTGAGAAGGAATGGTGGCCCTTGTCAGCTTGTACAGAACCCAGAAGTGCTGATGAGGTATCACTTGAAAAATACTTAAGCAAAATAATATTTTAAGAGTACATATTTATTAAGTCTTTACATAAATATTTAGCTATTTGGAGTGTGAGTATCACAGTCATCAAGAAGATGACATCCTATTTTCCACTTTCAACACTTCCCACTGCAAAAACAGCCTCAGTGTGCTCTGCTAAGGAATCTACCAATCCACACTAGAGTCCACTGATAAAGGAATTAGCTGCCATTACTAATTTTCTACAAAAAGAATGCCATTATTTCTTGGTAGTACCTAACAGGACCTGAACTCAAGTAGATTTGCATTGCAAAGTACTTACCGCCCTTCGAATCTATGTTTTAAAAAATCAAACAATGCTTTTTGCATCATATCTGTTACCTAGAAGCAAACAAACAACCTATTAATAATCACATGAGAAATTCATAATACTTGATGCTAATTATAATACATACAAATTGACAGTAAATGTCATATATCTGAATATTAGTACTGGAATGTAATTTATTCTTAATCTGAATTCTGATATGAAATGAAATACTAATAAGCAGCTATCTAGTAGAAATAAAACCTGTCTAGATTTTTTCTATGATATAAATGATGTTATTCAGCTTAACTACCTTTGAACATCTGAATACAAATGAGAAACAATATTTTTGGCAAAATAAAACCATTCACACAATCACTTACCTCATATCCTTTCAGAGAAGGTCCCACTAAAACTACTGGTCTCATAGAAGGCACTACATCATAGGGAGGGATGTGCTCTGTCTGCAAAACAGAAAAAGCTTTCAGCATCACAGCACCTAAAGAAAGTGTTATACATTACTTACAATATTAGGAACGCTGAATTTCCAGTGATGTCACCAATACAGGAATCATGGACTCGTTAACTTTTCCCTAAAACTGGTAGTACAAGATAAGAACTTAATAGGTTCAGGGATTTCTTTCGAAAAAGCTTTTCTTTGACTTTTAGTTCTCCTGCTATCTTCATACTTACTCTGGATAGCTACAAAATCTTATTCTGGAGACATTCACATGTCCCACTTCATAGCTCCTAACTATTAAATTGAAAAGGTTATTTCCAACAGTTAATGATTTGAAATGATTGACTCTAGAGCTGTGACATCTGTTTCCCAGCAGAACATTAATGTAGGCAAATTGTGCAAGAGAAAAATAAAACAAAAAGGGGTGGGAAAAGCATAACACATTTCTTTTTATGTTCAGATCTGCCCACTGCTTGACAAAACATTGTGACACCACTGCAAATTCCCATGGGAGCACTCATCGTCTGTCTTCGAGATTTGCATCTGCAATTTACTTGCAAATGAAATCACAATACTGACTGATCAAGTTAGTATTTCTAGAAAACTTTCATAAAGAGAACTTGGGATAATAATCCTTCCACTTGGGAAGCTGCTGTTACCATCCAAGAATTGATTCTGTTAGCATGATATTCATAGAACTACTTACTGATGTATTGTGCACAATTTATAAGAAAGTATTTTAAAATACAAAGATAAAAAGATTGCCTGCTTCCAAAGACTGTAAAATAATTTATATTGATATCAAAATTAAATATAAACTAACTGGGTTTTTTTTCTTTAATAAATGTCTATTCAATACACATCACCAAAAATTAGTCTTCTCAGAACTCATTTTTTGTTTGTAAGGCAGGGTTTGGTTTATCTTTGTATTGGGGAAAAAAACAATTGAAATCCAAACCCAGGAACATGTGGATGATACGGAAAAAGCTACGCCAGATCCGTTTTTCAAATGCCTACATCACACAAGTACATCAGTCAAGATGACAGAATACAGTCATTTTTCATTGCTTCAGTAATCAACGTATCCCAAGGTGTTTCACAATAACATTAAAATAGGTATATGCAATCCAAAACACAAAAAACACATAAGACGGACATTAATACAGTGACAGCATTTAATGCTACACAAGCAGCAGTCTAAAGCAGTCTAACAAACATACGGAAAACATTTTTGTGAATGTTTTTCAACAATATTTATCTTATTTTTTGTTACCTGTAGCTTAACCAGATAATTAGTAACATAAGAATGAACACCAGTGCCCAAGGCATCATAAGCATGTGAAATGAATTTATTATACACAGTGCAGAATATGACTTGACACATTTCAAAGCAAAACCCTGCAATTATGCTGCGACACTATCAAAATATAGCCCTCCACTGTTCTTGCTAACATTACTAATAACCTGACAAGCAAATCAGAGACAGATCCTAAGAAAAATTCATTACAGATATGTAAGTGCTTATAGCATGAGTGTCTTGATGCAACAGATCTTTGTCTTAACGTGGCTGACTCAACTGAAGATATTCAAGCTAAGAGTTAACCAGCTATATAAAAATGAGGGAGAGCACAGAAATTACCTTATTTGATGGAATATGGGATATTTTAAAAATCTGTTCTGTTGAAACAGGCATTTTTTTTTTATCTAATCTTTACAGCTTGAAATGATGAAGCTGTCAGCAGAAAACTGCAAAAGTTATCTAATTGAAGCATTAAAGTTCTTTAGTGTTACAGAATCTAACATTTTCTAAGGGACTGCCACTGAGCTATACGGCTTTCACTTACAGATTTAAATTGAAATATGAACTTGGAATAAAAACTAGCATACTTTTGAGCATTTGACTTTTGCTTAGTGGTTTGACTATGCAGGTTAGTTTGGGATGCTCACCCAGTATTTACTGTAAATGTATTACCAAACCTACTATAACCAGTAATGATTCTGGTACAGGAGGAAAGAATGAAGAGAGAGATAGGAACAGCCAACATCCACATCCAAGGGGATCCATCTAGAAGCTGCATCTTCAAAAGATGCAGAGAGCATCTAATACATGTCACCATGTATTATTCTTCCTTATCATTTATAGTTGGTTACAAATATGATTAAGTAGGAAATTACTCAGAAGCATTTCCATAGTGGGCTGGGACTGACATGGTACTTAACAACCCCTACTGAAGCAAACACTGGTGACTTTGGAAATGACAAGGATCCAATATTATTTGAAAGAGTTCAAAAAGGAAAGAGAGAGAGAAGTTCCATTTACTAAACATGACAGCATCCACAGCACGGGCAACAGAGTCACTGGGAACTGTTCATAATCACTATAATAGTCTGTTGTTACCTGTAGATTTAAGCGGTTAAAACAAATGAATAAGAGCTATGAAGGCTAAAGAATAGAAATGTGGTATTTCGCTGCACAGTTTGGCTCCTACCTAATGTCTTGATAACTTATTCCAGCCAAGATCCTAGAAACATATTACACTTTGCTGTAACAGGATGCCAATTGCATAATTCTGTAGTTATCTGGGTTATCTATGGAGAGACATTGGCTCTCCTGGGAACTACCAGTACCATTTCCAATAGCTGAGCTACTAAAAAAGTCTGAGTGATGGATGGTGAGAACATTTGGCTGGTAATTTATACATGACAACAGGAAAAGCTCAAAGCAAACCGTTAAAACAAGTCTGTGGTTTTTCACTGGTCTTGTTCACCTGAAGATTTTGCACCTAGCAAATCACAAGTTTAAATACTGACTAAATTAATAATACAACAGTTTTGACTATTTGTTTTCTAAGTATAATCTGAGTATCTGATTAGATTCCAGTAATGACTTTAACAGACTGAATTATAAGGGAAAAAAGCTTGAAAAAGATATATAGAAAGAATAAGCATGCCCTAGAGAGAAGCATTATATAGATTTCTTAGAAATACATTTCTCACTTCTCTCTACTTTAAGGTGGCCTTCCAAGTGTGTCCTATTATTCCATCAAAAAGGATAAGTACTGTAACAGAGTTTCATGGATGTGCTGAACTTGACACTGCTTGTTTTCTTGTACTGAATCCACTAACAGCTAGATACATTTCTACCTTAATTCTAGAACAGCTGAATTGTTAATCTGGGGTAATAATGCTAATGATGCCAGTGGCAGGATAAACACAGGTAATGTTGATATAAACTTACCGATTTCTGCTTCTGCTTAGCTACAGCAGCATGGAAAAGAAACAAAGAACAACAAAGCATGCATGTTATTGGCTTGTCAAAAGACGCAGACAGTTAACAGGACTAAGAAATGTGACGCAGTGCAGGTGAGCAGGTGGACAGATGGGAGCTTGGAAGTTGGTGTTACCTTCTTAAAGAAGGGCATTCTTTTCTCTTTGGAGTGGGGTGATGTTACACTGTTTGCACTGGGTTTGGGGGAGCGATGGTTTGCTGGAATATCATTTTCTTCTGCATCTAAGCCAGTGGCATCTATGTCTATAGCTATATACAGACAAACAATTCAGAATTATCAGATGACAGGGAAAGTAAAGATAGGTTAAAAAGGAAATAACAGGTAAAGAGAAACAAAAATGTCCAGAGTAATAAATAAATAAATAAATAAAGAGATGAAAATTAAAAAATCAACCATGAGTGCAAAACACAATAAAACAAAGGGAAAAATTTAAAGGTGCAGTACATTAGAAGACAGAAGGCAATCTAACAGCTACTGTAACATTTTCCTCTGATCGCCTTTTACACAGCTATATCAGATATACACACAATTACTCTTACAAAACTGAGCAATGGCCAAGTCTGTTCTTGTTACATCAGAGTAAATCCAAACTAGTTCATTGGAACAGGTAAGATTTTCTCCAGTGTAAACAACAGAACTTGGTCAACAACATTTAGATTATTTTAAAGCAATGAACACTAATTTGATTTAAAATTTAAAATTTAAAAATTTTAAATTTAAATTTAAAAACTGAAATTTGAAATGTCATTAGTATGCCCACAGGAGATTGAGAAACAGAAGAAAAATCACTTTTGAAAACAAAATCAGCCTGGATACAATATCATCTACATCTCAAGGTGGACTACAACTGGCATTTTTAGCAATTTTAACTAAAAATGCACAGTACTCATAAGATACATTTATTAGAAATAATAAAAACAGACCTACTAATAGTGAAAGCTAAAAAGAATGGGTAGCAGAAAAGAGGAAATAGATCCCAGCTTGTCTCAGAGACCTGGATCTTGTAAAGAATGAAGAAGTAGGCAGGGCAAAATGGAAGTGAATACAATAAACCACTGTTGTTCAACCTCTACTCCAAAAGAATATAGAGCACACACCACTTAAATCATTAATAGAAAATATTTACCCTCTTTAGCAAGTAAGAACAGTTTAAGTAAACAGCATCATGGACTCAGAAATAAATACATTTCAAAATGCAAAGCCATGCAATCCTGAATGTTGAGTTCAAAAGATACCTGGTAAGTACTTGTGAAACAAAACAAACAGGTTTTCCTGTTTACAATGCTCAATCCTGATCTTATGTATTAAATTTGCCTTTAGAAACCAATAATGCACAAAAGCGATCCACAAACAAGCTGTACAACATCACTGTTGTGTGAAGATCTTACCCACCTTGTGATACACTCTCATAACACATTCTTATCTTGCTGTGCCATTATGTTGAACTGAATCTAACTCTAAATAGATCTGTAAGCACTATCATTTGCATGGACTTTATCCAAACCCATAATTAATCATTGCAAACTATTATGAAACCACCTCAGTGACCTGCTTTCAGACGCTTGATGAGTGGGACATCAACCAATCCAGCGGCATGTGCTATTAAATTATGCAACAAATAAATATTTCTGTCAAGCTTACATGCAGCTGCTGATTTAAGGGGCACTTGGGACAGTGATCTCTTCTGTTTCAGTGAAGTATATTTTCCCCCGAAATTATCGAAAGATCTAACGCCATGATGCCTGACAATCCTTGAGTTTCAGAATTGTGTCTTTGAGCCTGCCTTTGACAGGAAAGCCTGTGAGTAGATCCGCACCCTGTTTCTGTATTGCTGCTCCTAAAAACAGCCACAGAAATCACATAACATTTTCTTCTAGCTGAACTGTTCCTTCATCCTCTTCATAAGTATAAAAAGAACATATTATCTTTTCTTGACTACAGGCCAGCACAGATGCTATAAATCACTCATAATAAGGCATAATAATGTTCAACTAAAATCGTCAGTAAAGAAAAATGAGGGTTGTTAAGCTTTTCCTGTAAAGAAGAAATGCAGTATTAGATCAGCTAGATATCAATATCAGTCTCAGTCTTCACGCTATGTAACATCCCCTCTGTGACAGTTCTTCTGCTGTTGATTATCTTTAGTTCATTGGGTTTTCTTTAAAGTAATTCTCACTATTATCCTCACCCTGTTTGGAGGCCCATAAGGACTATATGGATTGATTACTATATCAATATAATATTATTTAAATGGCTATGTGCCTCCTTTTAATTTGGGGGATTTTTTTCAGTTTCTTCATCTTGTTTGTATTTTTGTTTGGTTGATTTTGTTCATTTGGAGAAAAAAAAAATCCCTGACTCAAAGTCAAAAAATGAGGTTAACTTATTCAGCTAAAATCTCTTTGACTAATTAAAGAATTTATGCATCAGTCATTTATTATACTTTCAAAATGAGGCGGCCTGGGAATAATTGAACTGTACTTCAGAGTCAACTGAGTCCTTGTGTTAGTCACAAACTATGCTTCTTTCACACTTCTTGGGATGCCTTAAGCAAAAATATAAATACTGCAGAGCCAAAATCTTAAGATCACAGGATAAGCTAAGTGCATAGAATGCACACTATTCATAGATATTCTCCAAATCTGCCATATAACAGAATAAACTTTACCAGATTTCCTTCTTTCTCCAGAAAACCGTGTTTCTGGAAGCTACTGTTTGAAGAAGCAATTCAATGCAATGAAATGCTAGCCAGGATGGCTAGCCAAGATGGTTAGCAAATCAAGTCAGTCAGCAGCATAAGTATGCTATCTGTTCTCTTGCCTCTAAATTCTGTGCAACAATCTGGAAATATATCGATCTCCAAGTGTTTTTTAGGATACAAAAGGATATTATAGTATTTCAGATGCTCTAACTTGCAACACAGGCCCATGGACACTTAAACGCAGTTCTTGAAAATTGGGCCTTAAGGGTAAATATGACAATTTAAAGCCATCGTAAAATAAAAGATTAAGATGTGTTCTACAGACTTGTGATGGACACTTACTAGTAAATTAAAATGATATTTTCCAAGGAAAAAAAAAAAGACAGGTAGGGAACTCAAATGGAATTTCAATAAACAAACTGCAATTGTAATAAAGTTGGTTGTTACAAACAAATTGACTGCAAAAGACAGATATCTATTTCAATTAATTTAATTCAATTAATTTAATTAAATGAAGCTACTATCACAACTTGATTGAATTCCTGTCTCTCTCTTAATGTCCATGTAAATACTTTAACATCTTCAGGATCATTTTAAGATGCCTGCTCTTTAGACCAGGCTCCGTATAAACTAGTATGATTGGAAAATAGATGTCTTCACCTCATTAGACAAGGCACTAGCAACATTCATTAATAATTTCAGATTTCAGGTATTAAAAATACACATTTTCTGTCTTAGGAGAAGACAAAACATCCAGCAATGCAGAAGCTGAATGTAGCAGAGTTTTATTTTTTGGGGAGTAATCTGCTACACTTTTTTTTGAGGAGCTGATGCTAGCTTTTCTTCCATCAACTCATCATGTATTTGCTTCAAACCTAACTAATGTTAAATCTGTCTGTTGATGCTCTAAAATCAAAACGTTTGTGAAAAATTTGTCACAGAAGGCAAAAAATGTCCAGTATACTAGAATTGCATGAGACACATCCTCATTACCAGAACTGTAAAACTAACAGTTCCTGTTATTATAAAACAATGCCATTCTGGATTCTACTGCAGAAACCTCTTGGGAATTCTTACTGCTGCTTTTTCTCCTGTACCAGAAGGTATTTCTTGTTCAGTAGGAGTGCTCAGACTAGACCAAACCTCTAACTATCCTACTGCAATGCTGTCTCATCATTTTATTATGATGTCCTTGTTATAAAAAAACATGGTAAAAGCAAGTAGGGAATTTTGTGCATTGTTAACAGCCCCATCATTCCCTGAACTTGAGGGCACTGACTCTGTTACTTCAAACCTACTCAAACCAGCCTTACAAGACAATGCAACCATCCAAACTTATAGAATCATAGAATAGTTGGGGTTAGAAAGGACCTTAAGATCATCAAGTTCCAACCCACCTGCCATGGGCAGGGACACCTCACACTAAACCATGTCGCCCAAGCCTCTGTCCAACCTGGCCTTGGACACTGCCAGGGATGGAGCATTCACAACTTCCCTGGGCAACCCATTCCAGTGCCTCACCACCCTCTCAGTAAAGAACTTCTTCCTTATATCCAATCTAAACTTCCCCTGTTTAAGTTTTAACCTGTTACCCCTTGTCCTATCACTACAGTCCCTAATGAATAGTCCATCCCCAGCATCCTTGTAGGCCCCCTTCAGATACTGGAAGGCTGCTATGAGATCTCCATGCAGTCTTCTCTTCTCCAGGCTGTACAGCCCCAACTTTCTCAGCCTATCTTCATAGGGGAGGTGCTCCAGTCCCTTGATCATCCTCGTGCACCTCCTCTGGACTTGTTCCAACAGTTCCATGTCCTTTTTATGTTGAGGACAGCAGAACTGTACACAACACTCCAAGTGAGGTCATGAAGTCATGGAGTAAGAAAAATAGGCCTAAATTTATAGAAATTTTAAAAGATTTTGTGCATGAGTCTATAAAGGAAAGGATTCATGACCTACTCACCAGATGATGGAGGCGTCGATTTTCTGGAACTAGGAACGATGTCACCCAAACTGGATGAAGAGTTTCCTCCTGATTTACTGGAGTAAAGCAACAAATTAGTTGGATGTTTTATATCTTTCTCAGTAGTTACTCATTTTTCACCTGCCTTCTAAATGAGCTGCTAGCTGAGAGACAAACAGTATTTCTGGCAGCAGTATAAAATATACATCTTACACAAAACGTGTATACATTTCAAGGACTGAGTAACTGCAAACATCAGTCATGTTCCTTGTTCTGCTGTGCAACTTCATTCTGCTGCATATGCTCTCACTACCTCATGATCTTAATGAAATCCAGTCATTAATATGGCTACTGATATATAATTATTAATACTAATACTCATTACTAAGACTAATTCTTAAGCCAATGAGCATATCTGTTTCCTTTAACGGAAGAATTATTGGTAGCTCCCTAATGAAAATGTTAGTATGTTTGCCTAAAATCTTTTCAATTTAATTAAAGTACAAATTCTTTTGCTGTCTCAATACGAGGTAGCACTTTGGGAAAAAAAATATCTCAAACGAAGACAAAGCAGTCTAGGGTTTTGCCAAGTTCTGCCTATCCAAGTTGTGAAAATGAAACAATATTTTTAATCATTATATTTGTTACCATAAAGATAAAAGCATTGAAAAGAATGCAAGAAAGGCTATTTCACTTTTCTAATCATTTTTGTGATAGTACTAGTTTCCACTTCATCTTAAAATACTAATGAGATGTGTAGGACAGTGTTATCTCCAGTGAGAAGTTCCGGTGAATGGAAGCCTTTACAACTTCGAAAGTGTCTGAATCACTGGGTCAAATCTGGCTGTATCAGAAGCATAAGGAATTTCATGTCCCCCTGCTGAGGACAGCACACATAGGAAAGGCATTTCACAGTTAGCAAATGCAACTGAGCACTGTAGCATCCTGGTCTCCTCCTAGCATAGATGTGTTCTTCAAACACTGTTGCCCTTTCTATTGAACTAGGAAATCCTCTCTCGCTTCCCAAATGTTCCCCAGCTGTTTTCTCAATTCTAGATCCATATGCTCAGGCATCCTGGAAATATTTGCTTCCTATATACTCAAAGGGAAGCAAGTAACATTTGCATCCACATGTGTTACTGTTTACTGGAAAATTACTTTATTAAGAATTCCACGGTAAAGATAAAATTATTACCATCTTGCAGTATTGTTCAATATATTTAGAAACTGAACAGCTATTTTTATGCAATGACAGCAACAGTCAGAGACAGCAAACGATTTGACGTGAAACTTCTATCATAAAATGCAGTATTCTTAAAAGCTGTACTCATAGGCATTGAATTTGACAACACCAAAAAATGTTTTCCCTAAGATGCTTCAGCTTACAAATAAATTGATCTAAACATTTTCTGTAACTTCTAAAATCAGCTTTAAAGATGACTTTAGAAAGTTTCAAAATTGCAGGATCATGAAAGCAAGTAACAAATGCTAAAAAATTTAGGGAGATCAAAAATTGTGCTTGTACACAGTAAATGTACTAACTGCAGTGCATATTTGCAAATATTTTATGAAAATAAAATTGAATAGTAGCCACTGCAGAACACCACAGACTACCAATCTAAATATCTACCTTCTTTCTCAAATGGTAATTACATTACTTATATAAATAAATATTACTTCCTTCACTGGTTCAATTACAATAATTTAATAGAAGTATAGCATACACAGCATTAAATTCCAAGTTGTGCCACAGTCAATGCTACTATTTTTAATGATTTGTCATTATTACCTGGAGTAGAATTTTCCTTGTTTTGCCTTTTGTTCATGCTGAAGCCTCATGTTTTCTAGTTTGACTGGGCTTGGTATGAATCCAATTTCACAGCCTTCTTTTACCAACCTTCCTATCCACCAGTCATTATTAAATTTCTACAGATAAAAAAGAAAAAAGTAATACATTAAGAAAATACAGTATTTGTCATTTTTGTTATTATTAATTTGCAGTTTATTGATTTTACATAATTCTTCCCTGCACTTAATCACTGTACTATGTTATTATGAAAATGAAGAATCATGGTAATATCCAAAAATATCTTAAAATAACGATACCTTGCAAATTATTAAATTGCCATAGTACTTAGCATAAACCTTCCTTCCCAGACTTCATGATTCTCCCTGGCTGTTATTTCCATCCATTTCCCCATCTTTATTTTTTTCTGCTTCACAGTTTTTTCCCCTCACACATGAAAGCTGCTTTTGCTCTCCCTTGATGTTTCTCCTTGGTGGACACCAGAGATTTCTTCTGATCTGCTTCTACCCACTGCAACAATTTTTACAGCTCTGTAATAATTTATTTTTCTTATTCCATTATATTGGATTCTCTATTTGAAGTAAAAAGTACTACTTCTCAAACTCCCCCGCTTCTCTGAACTCACTAAAATCCTCTGAAATACGACTACATCCTGCTGCTTATATATGCTTACTGCATACAGCTCATGTGATCTGCATCTTAAACGTACTATCGTAGATCCAGAAGGAATGGGTATATTTGTATAACTGAAAAACTCTTATGAGTATACAAATGCACTGAATTTCAGCTATATGAAACATGAGATAATGACTACTCTAATCACTATTTTTTCATACACAGCGTTTTTTGTTTTGCAGAGATCTGTAGAGCAGAACTATTCGCTTTTTCCTTTATTATTTATTCAATTTGGGGTTAGAATAGGCCAGTTATGTATGGCCTAGGAGTTCTAGGAGTTCCATGTGAACAGCCCTAAAATACGAATTTTTGATAGTTTGGATTATTTATGAAACTGTAAGAGAACATCTGAATGGGAAGAAAAGTTGCCCTCTTGAATCTGAAGCTATGAATGTATACATTATAGTGCATGTTTAATTATTTAATAAGTAGTTTTAACAGCTGTACAGTTAGGACTAAAACAGGTAAAATGTGTGGGCTCCCATAAAAAGGAATTATTTCACTAAGAATACAATGTTGGTGGATCAGTCATACACAACCTAAATTGCAGTATTATCTTTCATTTTGGCAACTATAGGAATGTGATGCTCGAAATGAACTTCAAGATATTTAGTTAACAAAAAATAAAGATTAAAATAAAGCCACTTTAAAGCTCCTAAAATATAAGGGTATCTATAACATTCATCCTGTGGGATGCCTTTATGAGTAAGAATAACAATATTTAAAAGGGAGCTAATCTGGAATAGCAGTTTCTCAAAGCTGTATTAGACAGAAACATATTATGAAAACCATAACCTTTCATCACAAAATGCTGACGAAGGCTATGCATATGTATTTAAAATATACTGCAGGATAATATAGGTGGAGGAAGACTATAGCAATTGAGCCAGTGGAGGTTGCCATTATATGGAACTGCTCTAGGGTATACATGAAGTCTGCAGAAGTAGCATCATTAACTTTGTAAAAGAAAGAGATAGATAACTAAAAACCACCACTAAATCAAAACATGGTCACTACTTCCTTACGCTGCCCTACAGTACAGCAGGCTACTTTGCAATCACATTAATCTTCTGCAATAGTGGATATCTTGGTAGCAAGGTGTCCAGCTCTCAAGGTGCAGGCTGGGGTGAGCAATTCTCTGTAATCCACCTGTTCTTGGAGTGCCATGGCTAAAGATTAATTAAATGCAAAGCTGAATTATGGCCATGCACCAAAGCCTCAAAAGATTCAGGAGCAACTATGGGGCAGTGCTTGTTTCTTCAAGCAGGAAGGAATCCTTCATCTTTATATGTACTGAACTTTAATGAATGCAACCTGACAACGAAAATAATCACCACAGTACTTTTCACCACTGCCCATGTACACTTTGAACTGAGGGGTTTTTTTGTTTCAGCGCTCTCAGCAGCACACTCCTCGTAGACAAGAACAGAACAACACTGATCCAGTGCGGCATTACTACGCAGGCCAAAATTACTGGAGATTACTTAGATTTCATTATTTCTAACACTACATTTTACAGTCAAGTATGCTTTTTTTTGCTTTTCATCTGAAGAAATAACTAAACTTTGGACATTTCAGTTCTCCCAGCATTAACTATAGGGAGCACCAAAATTACTGAAGGAGCAGTATCTGGTGGGATACAGCCCCGGAGAGTGAATAGGGCATGGCCACAGAAGATGGAGAGGGAGGATGCAGCTGTTCACAGAAGAGCTGCTGCGTGGGGCACCCTCCAGATGCAACAGCTGCTGCTGAACCCAGGACCAGAGAATCCAGGTCCAAATGTAAATCCTTGCAGGTCCCTTCCTACCTGGATCCTTTCTGCAACCCAGTTCTGACCTAGCACTGCCAGACGGTCAACTTTCCTTAACTACTTAGAGAGAAAAACAGGTATTTTTAAACGCAATTAGCACAGAGTGCCTGTTCTGTTACATCTGAAGCTGCAAGAATATTTGAATCTATTTTTCCATTCCTCGATGCTAGATGCAGTCACACACAATATAACAACTCAGCTGAGCTAAGCTTCCTTTCAAGGCATTTCTGAAGATCCAGAAAAGTTCAGGAAACTTTTTCTCCCTCATTTTCTCCCATACATATTTACATGTGAGTTTAAGTTTTGCTGGGAGGAAAAAGCATAAATTATAACAGAAGATCTGCTAACACTATATTTCTGGTTCATATGGAAACAGGGAAAACACTTGATGTGAAGTCTGAGATTACAACCTCATCTCAAATGCAGACAGAATAGATGACTATACAAAATCACTTATCTAACCAAACTGTGCTATATTTTCCAGTGCTCCCAGTCTCACCAAAAAATGCTGATGGTTTTCTTTTGACAGGACTCTGTACCTGCTCATCTCTACTTCTGTCACAACAGAAAGAATTTTTTTTGCACTAACAGAACACACATTTCCTTTACTACATACAATCTGAATCCAAATTAACCTTTTTTTGTGTGTGTGTGTGTGTATTTAACATATATGGAAAAAGATTATCATTAGTCATCAGTATGAAGGCACTAAAGTCTATTTCTTCTGTTTCCTTAGCCTCTGTACACCCATATTTCTACCTGTGTATTAGGAATGTTCACTGCTTCTGCAAAGCACCTGCACTAGCAGATTCATTGTGCATTATCATAACTACTGAGGGATTTTTCGATAATCTAAAATGGGGCAAACATATAACTTCAAATGCATGGCTAGGTTGTTCTCATCCTTAAGTTCTTAGTTCTTCTGCTATAAATGTCTATTTCCAGATGGGCTATTTTGTGACAAAACACAATGGAATGTGAACAGAAGCTGGGAAAACTTGTAAAATGAGGGAATCATTAAGAAGGGACCAGGGGGCTGCTATGGAGGGCCTCTATGGGAAAGTTACTATTTTATTTGCTTTATTTTTGCTTGTTTTTCAAGAAGCAGAGAATGTAAATGATTTCAGGTGTCTGAAACTGTAAAAATTGGATATTTTCAAAGTCAAACTACAGAAGAAATCCAATACAGCTTACAAAAAGTGCCTTTTTTGATGGTTTTTATCATCACGAAACATCACATCAGTTCTTCAATATGTAACTGTTTAAAAATACTGCCTGTGCCAGAGAAGTAACAACAATGAAAAAAAGGAGATCTGAGGATTTTGGGGTTGACTGAGATTCAGTCACACAAATAAGAGAACCAACCCTTAGCTGCTGAATCACAATGAACTCTCTTAGTATTAGAATGGTAAAATCCTGAAAAATTGTATCACTGAATGTGCAGATGTAGATTTCTAAAGCTCACAATAAACTATTTTTACTAAAGAAGAAACGCATTTGCTTTCCAAACTTCATTAATTTGATTGTAAGGATATTGTGCCATAGCTCTTATAAAAATGATATTTCAAAGAATATTCGGTTCCTTATTTCATAGCATTTGCATAGTGCAATGTGAAGCGTTATCTTAATGTTAAGAAATAGTAGCACTATTACTCAGATAGACCCTTAAAGTGATATTCATTTACTTATCTAGTTTTACTTACTTCTTTAACATGAAGAAAATCTTTAGCCTCAAATGAGATGGCCATGCCTGGGACTGGAACATCATCATCGTGAGCTGCACTGTACCCAACATTTGTCCGAACTGCAAATGCAACTGGTTTTGTCTGCAAAACAAAGGATAAACGGCGTGAAGATTT
This sequence comes from Psittacula echo, assembly GCF_963264785.1. NCBI lineage: Eukaryota > Metazoa > Chordata > Aves > Psittaciformes > Psittacidae > Psittacula > Psittacula echo. Next base: position 39,397,667 of record NC_137737.1, on the reverse strand, counting down.
TCCTCGGAAACACATATGTATATGCACATGTACACACAGACCATGATTTATGCAAGTTATCTTTTTAAAATCATAAAAATTACAGAGAATGCTCAAAGCATCCATGTAGAACATCATGTTTACTTACCTCAGTTGTTTAATATCAACATGTTTGGCAGAATATGAGACCTTTTTCTAGCTACTAGCACTCTAGAGTAAGTTTGGAGTAAGTCAAACCAGTAATTAGAAATCATAAAGCAGTTGGCAATTCATACATTATGTTCTGCTGCCACACTTGCCTAGAGCTATGGAGGGGCACATCCCAGCCCCCAGACAGTCTTCAGGGAAATCACAAATTAGGAGAAGCAGTGCCAGGAGCTTCCAGTGACTCTTAAAGCAAGACATCTCACTGCAGAGCCATTCTGAGAATAAAGTAATGTGCCCTCAGATTGTCAGCTCATTACCAAATACCAATGACACAGAAATTTACTAGTTCCCATAATTCATTCTATGACCTATAGTGGCAGTTGATAGCAATGAGTTACAGGATTTTCATGAGCTTTACTTTCAAGCAGCAGGTGCAGGAAGAGTCAGCAGGCCCCCGGTCCCACAACTGCTCTCCACCCTCCACAACTCCTCCTTCCAAGCTCCGCTGATGCTGAATACACCTTTCTACAGTTAAGCAGTTAGTAAAAGCTGCTCAGCCCAGCCTACAGCTGCAGAGGGCTTCCTCTTCTCAGAATGCAGTAGAACAACCTTTATTCTGGTTTATTCTACGCCAAACAACACCTTCAGCTTGCTTTCCTGACAGAGGATCCCTGGGACCCACTATTGTCCTACCCCAGGCTAAACTTTTAGCCCACCCCAAAATCTTCCACACTGCTGTTATAATTTAGTCTGAAGGCCCTGCACATTACGGCTTGTAAAATATTTTTAAAGATGGGAACTGAGTCTCAGGGTTGCTCACGAGGTACTGTGGAAGGCGTGACATAACTTAGCATCTTAAAATGTACTAAAACTTCTACCAGACAACAATTTTAGCTTTATTAGTTGGTATCCATCATCACTTCAGCTTGGCTAAAAATACGGCATTTTGCTCAGATGACAAGCAAAAAAATTGTCTCATTTCCTATGTAAGGAACTGCTTCCACTTATTCTCAAAAAAGAGACTATGAAAAGCATCCCCTACTTCATGACAGCAAACTTGAACACCTGAAACCAAAAATCATGCTATATTTTTCTGATTACTAAAAATCCCTGCCTGCTCCATCCAGACTTACTCTGACAACCTGCATAGTGCTAGGGGAGAAAAATCGGCCACTTTAAAATACATGATAAAATAATGAGGGAGATGAATAAATAATTCTAAAGACAGTACCATGCTACCTGGCCTGGAAAGGACAGTTGGAAATAAAGGGAGAGTAAGTTCCCTGTTGCTTAATTTAGGTCTAATGTGCTGTAAAAGCCATGGGGTTCCAATAAAGCAGATTTTAAAACTCCTTAAGTAGGCCTATATTTGAATGAATTACCACAGTCAAACAATTTACATCTCAGTGCACATTCTAGGAAGGCTTTTTAATTTAGGAGGAGAAACAATGAGCTCTTTCGTAACAGCGGGGTTGAGAGAGTCTCTGTAGCCAGAAGTGAAAGAGCCAGTTTTAACAGAAATAAATTTTGGGAGGGGATTGCAGAATGGGCTTCATGTTTATGTGGTATTCTGTATCTAAATACGTATTTGTATGAAGAGACAATCAGGAAATTACTGGAGAAGGACATTATCATGTCTGTTCTTTCTTCCAGAATTAGTGGAAAAATCTTAAGAGAGGTCGGGTAGAAGAAAGGGTGGGTAGAAGGACTCTGAAGACTGAAACAGTACCATTTTAACAGACACTTACTTAAACTGGAAAGCCTATGACACACTAAAAAATTAAATGCAACTGAATATAGTTATGGGTTGAAATCACACATCCCAAGAGTTCAATGTATTTCTTGGTATTTAGCCAGAATCAGAATATTGCAAATAGTTGATTGCTTTTCTTTTCAGGTCACCTGAACGGGAATAATATATTAACAAAGAGGAGTGCTATGTGAAATGCAGTAATAAAATAGATAGACAAATTTTTTAAAGCGTCTTTACTTTCAACAAGGAAAATCCTATTGCTATGGGAACATGCTGGAGATGTTACTCAATAAATATAGGTGGTATAAACAACATGATTGTATTTGCACTATGCAACGAAAAAAAAAGTTCAAATCAGGAACAGTATTTAAAAAAAACACAGATGTACCTGGTAAGTGGATCAAATTCATCCATTAACAGGGAAAATATGTAGAAATATATGTATAACAAAGGAGCTGGTTTAGATGAGTTTAGCGGACATTCTTATTTACTACCATCCTATGTTAGAAAATGATAGACACATTTTTCTTTTAGAAATATGAAAAACACAATAAAAAACCCCAATAGCTAGCTGAACTCATTGTGTTGGGTGTGTTTCTCATACCTGGAACTTTTCCGGTGTGCTGCAAAAGGAGTTGAGGCACCTGAGAGAATTTTCTGGACTCCAGTATGAAAGAAAGGTATGCCCCTTACTAAGCCCGTGGTAAGTTAAGCTTGTCATTACACAGATGAACTGTTAGAAGGGCATCAAGATATGCTTATGCATTCATGATTACATATCTAAAACTGGGCATTTATGAAAATGGCCATCCAAAAAATAAAATCTGGTGATTCCTCCACAACAATTTAAAAACCTTGCAGTCTGAGTATGTCCACTTCTTAGCAGCTCAAATTTGTATCTTACTGAACTCTTCTACTATGCTTTCAGTTGTTACTAGCACTCAGCTACCCAACGCAAAAGACAGCAAACTATTACAGAATGCCAAAAAGAAAAAACATAGTCACACAGGCACTGAATTCAGTGATACAATGTATCTTCCTTAAAAGATAACAAATTACAGGGTTTTACTATTCATAAAAAACCCCACAGTTTTCCTGAATTTTAAAATTACAGACTAACAGAGTTGATGCTTTCTATGCTATTACTCATTTCAATACTGAAAAATACAGATATGAATAAGCATTAAATTGTCAAATCTAAACAATACTTCATCATTAAGTAGTACAGCATGGAATAAATCATTCATTGTTATTAAGAATGATCTTTTTGTAAAGCATAGTAAACTGTCATTGTAGAAATGAATCTCAGAACAAGAACGGAAATATTAAGGAACAACCTTTGCCAAACACTGATAAGGGGGATAATATGCTTGCTTATCCATTCTCACATTTGCTATATCCTCTAGTGAATATAAAAAACGCTCAACAGAGTATTGTGACTTACTCCTAATAGAATCAGTGGATGAAAGAATTTAGGCTGACTGAAGACTCTAAAATCTCTGCTGCACTGCAACAAACAGACATCTTCAGCAAGTAAATGCCCTTGACATACTTCTAAGAAATGATCTAGAATTTCCTATTAGAGGGCACACCTGACTGCCCAGGAAAAAGAGAATAATGGAAACTACCCCAGAAGTATCTTAACATGAAAGATAAGTAGTAGGTAAAAAAGCCTCTGTCATTTTCTGCAGTTGAAAAAATTACTGTAAAACTCTGAGTATTAAAAACAAAGCAGAACATTGATCTACAGATACTCACAGAAATTATGTGTCCCATTTTAGATACTTGTCATACTGGTAGAAAGGGAGACTGAAGTACCATGGGATTAGACTACAATAATTCGTCCAATTGATATTTAAAACTAATTATTTTATAAAAGTTACATGCTAAGCCTTTTTACATAAATAAATAATTCTGATGGTGTCATAGAACTGTCAAATTAACTACTTTTTCTTTTCTCGAACTACACTGCCTTGAACTAAAAAAAAAAAAACCCAAATAATCCAGCTGTTATGTAATTAGGGCCTTATGTAATTTTTTTTTCTTTACATATGCATATGTATATTTTAAAATATATCTAGCATCTGCTTGCATATCATCCAGTTCTAAAATTAGACTAGGTCAAAACAGTTAAGCACTTTCTGTTCGCTCTCTAAATCTCGTGAAAATGTGATGTCAGTTTAGCATTCAGTTAATCCACAGCCTGGACTGCATGGACAGATGTTCCCAGATGTTAAACAGTTTAACATTTCATCTCTCTCAAGAAAAACAATGTGCCTGAAAAAGTTCAGTTATCTTCAGAATGAACACATCCACTTCGTTTTCCCTTCTTCCTCTGTAAAAATACAACATTCAACAGACCAAATATCCCCACAAGGAGAACATTAACCAGACCATGGACACTACTATCATCTGTACCACTAGGGCAGCAGGGAACACACGCTGGAGTGGGGTTCTTCATGAAACAATTTCAGCTTCTGGTTTAAATTCAGATTATGAATCAATAAAACCTTATTCACCAATTGTTAAACCAACTCTGGCTGTACAGTTTTGGTAGCGGACATAAATTCAAACAGGAATAGGTAGACTTTACTTAATTTTCACTTTTTCCATCTGTTTCTACTTCTTCCTTTTGGTTCACAAGTTACATTCACTTTATACATCTTCATGCCAATCTTTCTTAATAAATTAATAGAATTTACAGTATTATTGTCCTCTACTACTTATGTTCCTTCCCCCTTGTTTTATCACTAACTTGTATGAAATGCATTACACCAACATTTGCACATTGTATCTGCCTCAGTCAATTTGTCAGTTGAAATGAGTTTGCACCTGCTTGGTTGAATTTGTATCCGAGAAATATTTCACCCAATAACAGAACAAAATAGTACCATCTGTTTTCTAGTAATGCACGTAAAACATGACAAAGCCCTTTCTTTCTTGTAACTTGTTTCAGATTTTTTATGCTGTTCCATAAACCCAGTGGATGCAGCCCCTGGGGATCCCAGACAATGAGGCAAATTTTCTAACACAGAATTTGCTCTCAGAACAGGTCATCTCCCTTACAGCCACTAATTTTGGGAATGTTGCTTGATAACTGAGGTATTTCTATTCCCCATCCATTACTAGAATGTAGAAAAACAGATTAGAGCATTCTCCAAAGCATTTTCATTTACACCTGAAGTTGCCCTATCTGAAGCAATGACTCTAGGGCTAAAGAAACACAAGCAAGGTTCAAGGCTGCCTTTACTTTCTTCAGCAGTAGTAGCCAATGAGGATTTACAGTCTCTGATCCATCTCATTTCTTACTTTGTTACATCATTCCCACAGTAGAGGTACACCGTATTTACACCAGTTTAAACAAAACTGAATGCTAATCTGAATGCATCTTTCATGAGGGCAATGCCAGCAAAGTCAAGAACTGACTCAGAGAATTACTTCAGTTACCATTTTGGCAAGTTGCTTGTCAAAGTCAGCATCTGTGGTGAAGTTTGAAACATTTGTCTCAAAGCACATCTCCTTCCTTACCACTTCTACATAAATGCTACGCACCCGTCATCACACCCACTTTTTACAGATGCCTGTAACCTTGTCCTGAAAGCAAGGAACTATTTTTCTCCAAAGTAATGAATATAATTGGTCTCTCTTTGAAACACTACCAGGTTCACTCTCCTGAAAATTTAAAACACCATACAGGGCTTTTTTTTCAGCTTAAGAAAGATGATACTACTGCTGAACTTTTCATTAGTGGTCTTGGTAGGGAGTAAATATGTTAGACAATGACCTACATTTGGTACTATTTCCACAGAGTAGCCCTGTACGTAATGAAACGGGGCTATAAGCAATATTAATACCTCACATAGGACAAAGATCAATAGCAATGTGATGGCCTGATACCTGCTGTCTTAAAATATGTCACTTTATTTTACTCTGCTGTTGAGACTAAGAGTCAAATACATAAGGCAAAAGCAGTTAAAACCTAGAAGTTTTACAGAATTAAGTGATTTTCATTATTATTTTACAGAAGTTTAAAATGATACTAAATATATACTGTCACAAAAGCACCTCAAGAACGCAAAAATAAAAATACTAAAAGAGCTTTACTATTTTTTATTCTGTACACTAATTTATACATCTGTTACACAAGAAACAAAAATAAAACCCACATGAGTACACAAGCAATTCATGTCCTAAATGCTGATTATTGCTGGAGCCTCATTACAGATCAGTAATTGACCAACCTCTAGCAATAGCATCTGCCCAGCAATCTCATTGCTGAGGAAGCAATGATAACTCATGGATGTCCAATAGAAAACTCGAGTATACCTGCTGTCACTAAAAGTAGAAATCAATACTATGACTTTCCAGCAAAGATTAGGCCTTCTTTTATTGGTGTGGGCGTACATATCAAACAAATCTGGTAGCAAGACAGAATTACAGAAGAATTGAGGTTGGAAAGGGCCTTTGGTGTCACCTAGTCCAATTCCTGGTCTGGTTACATCAGGCTGCTCAAGGCTGTGTCCAGGCATGTCTTGAGCACCTCCAAGGACAGACACTACAACCTCTCTGTGCATCCTGCTCCAATATTTGACCACTCTCATGGTAAAAAAAACATACAGGAACTATAGTTCACTCATACATCTATGGGGGAGGGGCCTTATCTATAACGGACAACAAATACTCGATATTATACTGCAGTATAGGAAAATGAAATGTTATTATAAGTAGAAATTGCCAATTTCCAGTTTTAACTGTAAGTGGTCTAAAAAGAGGAGGTTTTTTAACCACTAGGTCAAGGGCTTTGTGTGTGTGTGTGTGTGTGTGTGTGTGATATACTATTATTTCTGGTTAAGACTGCAGTTATATTACTTTCCCACAGCAGACAGCACTGCCCTCGTAACCGTCTAATGCCTGAGGCTTGTCTCGGATTAGTGCCTCCCTGTGCAAGGTGCTACACTCAGCACTTCCAACAACTGAAGGAGCTGAAATAAAAAGTATAGTGAGAGAACAAAACACAATAAACTTGTAGTTACTAATTAGCAGCCTAAGTACAACAGTGGTATAATGAAATTTAAACTCTTCTGAATTATTTAAGGCTATCAAAAGAAAGCATGGATGTCTCCTGAGGCATCTGGGAGAGAAGTGGTCAGCCAGAACAAGTAGTCCTGGAGCCAATTGTCATTACTGACTCAGGCACTGAGAAATTATTTGAGCTGAGTACATTTCAACATCTATTTCCAAAACTGAGGCAACGTGAACTATGCCCAGCCATCACCACCGCCTGCACGCTACCTTACCAAAGGCTGGCTCACCAAATTCTTGTCAAGGAAATATCACAACCACTGCTCTCCAGGGCCTGACACTAACATGCACCCTCCTGCAAGTTGCCAGCAAGGAGACATACTCATCACAAAAGCCACCACTGTGATAAGCCTTCCTTTTGGACTCTCTAAGCAGGTTGCAAGTGTCGCTGCCTGAACACTCAGCTATTAAAGATTAAGCATCATTTTCCTTAGGACTGAGACCCATTTGAGGTGAAATTTGCTGAGGAAATGTCTGAATCCTTTCAGTTTCTTGGTATACCTGATAGAGCAATGCCTGCTCTCAGTGGTAAAGGAGGACATTTAACACATCCAGCTGCTACAAAAGAGAGTCTGCCAGATCCATTTTTTCTTACACAACAGGTAGGTTTAAGAGATTTCTTTTTTTTATCCTCTTGAGATACTTTTGTTACTATTTTAGCTCATCTTCACACACAGCTTGAAAGTTATTTTTCCTACTTCCTTTTACGAAATCATATCTGAATAGAGTCACCAGTGTCGGTTTACATTCAGCTCAGGAGGCAGCAAAGACTGAAATAGCTTTAGTGACGCACAACTCAGCTTTCTCATATGAGTGGGGTCTTTTTTTATTAGAGCATAATGCCAAAACTCATCGGTGGCTGTGTGTTGTTTGCATGCCAGTGTGCCAGGAAGGTGGCTCTTCAGTACCACCCACTTGGGGAGTTAATGGGAACAACTGGAAACAGGCACAGCTGAAGAAGTCTGTTTGTGCTTATAGAAAACATGCTTATTCTGGCAGCAAAAGCCAGCAGATGAAAACTGTCATTTGCAACAAAAATACTGTGTTGGGATTTCAAATTCTTTTTTTCTATGTCAGAGTGAGGACATTTTATGCTTATGAAACATTTTAAGCTTATGAGACAGCATTTTAGGAGATTTTAACTTTTTGGCTAAATTGAGGTTCACATAGATAAAAGATCTGCAGTAACATTTTCAGGCTGTTCACAAACAAATATTATCCAGGAAAAGCATAAAAGCATGTTGTGACACAGTAAGCTAAAGTAAACACTAAATAAATAAACAATGCAATGGTTGGCTAAAAATGTAAATACTATTAACAAAAGCTCCTGAAAAAAGCAATATAATTGAAAATGTTTCTTAATTCATTATTATGCATGCAAGTTTTTTTGCTAGTTCCAACATTTAAATGATTTTGCATTTCATTCTTTTCAATTGGATCAGAAAGTCTCTATGATTGCTACAGCCAAAGGCTAATGTTGTTAAAATGTTTCGCTTTTCCATAAGTTAAGCATGTGTTTTTTAAGAAACTATGCAGAAAAATTCTTCCTTTATTAGAAATATACATTATGTAGCTAGAGTTGTCTATTTTCAGGAGAAATATGAACACATTATATGAACACATGTTCCAAGGAAGGTATTTTAGAGTTTGAAATGTCAAATGTTATATTAGCTCTTAACTAATATGCTGAACAAAACCTGAGAATTTATGTCAGCATATGGTAAACACTACAGCTGATTCAATGCTCCCGCCCCTTTCACATAATTACATTTTATGGCTGTAGCTTATGTAGTAATCATAGAATGATAGAATGAATCATAGAATGGTTTAGGTTGGAAGGGACCTTAAAGATCATTTAGTTCTACTCGCCCTTCCATAAGCAGAGGCAACTTCCACTATACCTTATCCATTAGACACTTACGCTTACCCATTAGACTACTTTTTAACTGAGTAACTATTGTTTCTGTAAGTATTTCACTGAGATACTTCTCATACGTAAATTCAAATGGAACCTCTTCTGAAAATCTCCCTGACACCCTAGATACAGACTACAGAAAATGTAACATGCAGCATACACATTTAAACTGTCCTGGAAGAGCATTTATTAAAGTTGAATGTTAAAAGCCCAGGCTCTGGGAAAATGAAAACGAAGGTACCTTTAACTTAGGGGAATGGTAGTGGTATCTTTAACTTAGCTCTCACTGTGTACGCTACTATGGTACCATCATTAACTTCACAATCATATATTCTCCTCACCTCAGTACTGTATCTTACTTACATTCAGGAAGACCCTCCCCTTGTGACAGACTGTCCTGGGCCTAAAATACAACACAGATCAAGAATGTGTGAAACACAGGGAGCTCTCTACAGACTCTTTTACTCCCCTGATGGATTAATTTCTGCCATCAAAAAGTGCGGCTCACCAAGTTCAACTGAGAATGGCAAGCAGTCTCTAAGGGACGAGCTATCTCTTAAGATGGCATGAATCACCTTTGCCTCTCTCTATCCCTGAAGCAGGGAACTAAAGCACCAAACCCTTATTATTCAGGCATACCAAATCCTACCCACTACTCAATGTTATGGTCAGAAGATTTCTCAAAGTTGTCACTCGATATTGTTATAAACTTTTGTTCTCAATCTGTGACTTAGTGGTCCAGCTGCAACACTGTAAGGACAAATCAAAGCTCACGCAGCATTCAGACAGCTTCTGCACAAGGCCCCACAAAACCAAGAAATCACTAGAGAACTGGATACATCTATCTTCTTAATATGCAGCAAATACAACAATGGGCCACTACAAAAACGAGAACAAGAAAGGAGAAACAAAATAATCAACAACTGCTTGTTAAATATAATCAGTCTATACAGTAAAGACTATAGAATTATGCAACTGCACAGGAAAGTTAAGCTAGCACAAACCACTTTACAGCTTTCATTTTCTAGCTTTACAGTACCCAATATTGTGTACTTAGTTTATTTATTTTTAAATTTGTGTGTGTGTATGTGCAATTTTCTGCTTTTAAATAAAACAAACAACAAAATGATCCCTTAAGTAATACATTTTTAGTGTCATGCTGACCTTTTCATACACCATCAGTATGACTGAAACCTTTACATCCACTGCCAAAAACTCCTTGCAACTTCAATCACAGAATTAACAAACTGCAAATGGTTTAATATTCTGTAAGATGAATAGCACTATAGCTGAGGCACACTTTGGCTGTGCTCTCAAATATTTGTTGAAAGCAGAACAACTGTGAGACTTGGGAACTAGAGCTATTTCATAGAATCACAGAATAGGTAGGCTTGGAAAAGACCTTAAGATCATCAAGTTCCAACCCCCCTGTCATGGGCAGGGACACCTCGCACTAAACCATGCCACCTAAGGCTCTGTCCATTAAATTAATAATTTAATTTTGTTTGAATTAAAGCTGATCAGAAATGTAGTTTATCTGAACTTTATCTTTTCCCTTTTTTCTTTTTTTTTCTTTTATGAAGTCTAGCCAGAGCTGATATGAAACATATAAAACATCAGGACAGATACCTTAATTTTGGCAGAATGAGAAAAAAAAAAAAAAAAAAGGAGAAATTCTATGTCACTAAACTTCATCTATTATAATTCCCCTGTATCTATTGAAATCCTCCTTTTGCCCTTCAGGCTAAAATGGCCATCTTGAGTTCTCATCCTGACCATCACTGTGGCCATTTCCATCTGGGAGAGCAGTAAGTGCTTAACCCTTATTCTTCTCTTTCCATGGGAATGGTCCTGTGAGGTTTAACGCCAGCAGAGCTGCTCTTGCAATGCAGGGCAGCTCTCCTGCCCTGTAGAAGAAGAGTCACGGCCTTGCCCACATGCTCTAGAGTTCCCTTTTTACCAGAAAAATCCTCCAAAAATTCAGAATTAAATTAGAACAGTGCTAGGCCTTCTCTGACATAAGCCAGGAACCAGACAGAATTATGCAGGGGAGAAGTCAACATAAGAGTGGCTAAAAACCAGGCTTTGGTCCATTCTTTGTCTGAGCCATGCAAAGAGCATCACACAATCAAGGCCTAAAGATTTATGAGAGTTTTCATCCCATTCCTGTTCAAAAACACTCACTCACAGTAACATGCTAGAAATGAAATTACTTCTCTTTAATACTTCCTAATATTCAATATTTACTTTTCCTTAAGACATCTCATTTGGATTCCTCGCTCAGAGCCCAAGATAAAACAGGTTTCCTGGTGGGTGTATGAGATGCAAGAGTGAAGTGCTATGATAATGATATCCTTACAGAATATATTATACAGCTGGTGCACAGCTAGTCATCTAGCCAGCAGATGAAACACTAGCTGGCAATAATCTTATTATAGCCATAGAACTGCTAAGGTTTAGTTCCAGGTTGGATGCAGCAATACGTATTACAAGAGCTTGAAACAAAATTACACAGCATTGTAACAATTTCATCTTTGTAAGAAAAAGAGATATGGCATCAAAATGCAAAGCAGCAGAAGGAATTCTAATTTGGGTTTCTAGACAGTTTTAATTTACTTTACTTTCTTTGGCTCAGTGGACTGAATTTTCCATAGGTATGCAGGGACATAGTTCCTTAGGCTGAACCAAAGCAAGTCGAGCAGCCCATTCTCACTCTTACCACAGAATCAACCTGAGCAAGATATGACACAGCTTATATGATACAGCTTATACCCTTATATGATACAGCTGCCTATCTACACACAGTTGCTTTATCCACAGACAACAGGTATTGCACAAACTAGCATCTTATTCATAAGGCAGATGTCATTTACATGTTCAGCATTACACAGGACTTTACATGATTTCACCTGTTGCTGCAACAGGTCCTCCTGAGAAGCAACTGCCACTGGGCTGAGAATCAGCCCTTTTCTCCTCCAACCCCCAGACTGTGTTGCCCTTTATTTTGTAAGGTTTAGCTTATATTCGAGAAAACCCAAATTTAATTTCTCATTGTCACATACTGTAGAGGGGAGAAGACCCAGAGGAGGACAGGGATGCTCATCAGGAAACCCCACAAGTAAAATCCAGGGCTATACTCCAAGGAGATCTGCAATTCTCTTTGAATTGCTGGTAGTCAACCAGAAGGTTGTAAATAGCCATTACGGCATAACTCACATGCACAAAGTGATACTGGGGATAAAGGAAAACAGATGGTACAATTCTGCATTTTATTTATTTTTTCAATTTAAATGAATTTTATTAATAGGCATATTCTTTTTCCATATTTACTTAAAGAAATTAAGAGACTGGAGTGAAGCCTAAAAGTAGAATATTAAGTGGCAATGCTTTAAAATATTCTATTTTTGTTAATAAAACCTGTTTACAAGACATGAAGAATCGAGAGACAAAACAAAATCGGTAGGTATTCCTTAAGTAATATATTTAATCTAGCTTTACATGTGTATTCCATCCCAAAGAAATACTTTTCTTTGCTAACTTTTCAAATTCTTTGACTTGTATTAAATTCAAGATATCTAGCACTTGTCAGACATTGGAAGACAAAAGCATGTTTTACTGGTTCTCATCTAAAATGAATCAGTTTCTGCAACATGGAATAAAACCTACTTTAAATGAATAAATATTAACACAATATTAACTTTAGGCAGCTTTGTAATTTTTATATCACCTTAATGCAACATCAGCTTAAGCTTTAAAACATTAATTATAAAATAAAACTTATTTAATATAGTGCACGATATCATGGTGGGTTTCACATGAAACAATACAGATTGTGTACCTCACCAATCAGCATCCTTTCATTTGTTTAAACCAGAACACTACTAACTCATCTTTTTTCATACCAGTAATCAATTTAGACAAATATTTTGTTGTCACTTTGTGTTCTCACCAATATGGTAACTGAAAGGAACTGGAAGTCCAGTGCATAACAAAAATCATGTCTTAATAAAACAGAGTTGGGTGAAAATCTGCATAACTAGAATTTACATGAAGGATATTGAATTTTCTGGAAAGGAAAAGAAAGATGCTGCCTAGCATAATACTTATGTAGAACTTCTCTAAGGTTTAGAATGCATTGTGAGATAGACCATTGAAAGTCTCTGATTTCAGGAAAATAAATAAAATTAAGGAAAGAAACCCCGAACAAGGAAAATAGAAACAGAAGAGACATATTATGAGCAATCAACCCTGGAGAAGATGGTAAGGGCTTTATCTGAATAATTGCTAATCATATAAAGATAGGTCATTGTCTTAATGACATACTTAGCTATTTACTGAGAACAGAGAATAGGCAAGCAGGGTAAGAGTAATACTTTTGAATGTGCTGGAAACCACAAGTGGGGAAAATAAAATAAAAGGAGCTCTCCTAGGTTTGTTTCTAACCAATTGGTAAAACCAGTTTAAGAACACAAAAGTGGAAAGAAATAAGTTCTCATGAAAAGGAAAAACTCATCAACAAGAGAATGAATGCAACAGTCTCCAGGAAAGCAGGTTTTAATATACTTTCGGTGTCTTCTCAAGTATAACTGCTTCCCATGGGAAACAGTTCTCAAGGAAAAAAATTAGTTCAGGAAAGTGACAGGCCCTCAGTTAAATAATATTAAGGGCACAATCACAAACTAACCTATATGAAAAAACTTTAAAAAGTACATAATCTGAAACTTAAGAAAGAATACTAAAGGGTAAATTAATATGAATACAACAGAACCAATAAATAGGGGAAAAAGCCTATGAAATTATATAAAATCAGCAATATTTAAAATAGTTTTCCTTCTGCTTTTAATGTGTATTAATATTAAAAAGTAGATAAATGGTTTGGACAGTAACAGCAATGATGATTAGAGGTGTAGTTAACAGCAGGAAGAACACAGAAACATTACTGATTTCCTAAGTGCCAGGGGGTTTAAGAATAAGTTGCACAAAAACCTACTAAGGAATTGCTTAGGTACAACTCATCCTGAGTTGATGTAGAAGAACAGGCTTCTTGGGAATGCTCTGAAATCCCTTTAAGTCTTAATTTTATTTTACTGTGTGAGCATTTTCATATTTACGTAAGTTGATTTAAAAAACCAAAATATCTCAATGCTATTAAACTCATTTAATTTTAGACTTTATCTCCAGTCTTTGCCAGCTCGTATGTCAAAAGTGTTATTATTTAACACTACTTATATTAAGAAAAAAAAAAAGAAAAATAAGAAAACACCCCACATAAGCAACAACAAAACCCCCAGAAAGGTGCCTTCACCCACCAGGAAATGGACTGTAGAACCTAACACTTACAAAACACTCAAATTCTCTCTCTGTTTCACTACTCGCACTAGCTTGGTTAAACTCATACTGGACTTCATGGAGTCCCCACACAGCTAATCTCTCTCTCACACCTCATACTGTATTTTTCTATGAAAAGAGATAGTTCTAGTGAATTATTTTTTACCTATTTTTTGTCCCCAGAGCAGAGAGGCTCTATATACACATACATTGCTTTAGTTAATTATCCTTTTCTGGTACTCTGTGAACTTCTCATGTGTTTATTAATGTGACATCGAAGTGCTATATATTAAAATTCATAAAAGCATTCATATGCAGCTCACAATGGCAATATGCAGGCAGGGAGAGAAGCATAAAAAAAGATTAGACCCAGAGTGACAGAAGGAAAGATTTTTTTTCTTGGATCCTAAAAGAGACAAGGTGGGGTTTATTTCAACCAAAACAGTTACTAAGTTGCTGGGCAGAAAACCAGCCTTAAAGAAAAGACCAACCCTACTCAGAGCACAAGTCACCTTTCTCATTTTGAGTTTTCTCAAATTCATGAGGTTCACTGTGCTAGTTTTAAGTAGCTTAGGAAGTTCTGAGCAGACTTCAGGCTCAGATTTCAGCAAGAATTTGTTTGTTTGTTTGTTTTATTTCTATCACTGTGGTAAGAGGGACAAGAGAGGACCATGGCAAAGGAACTGAGTCACCAGAAAGGGGAGGCAGGCCTTTGTGTGCAAGCAGATTGCTCCTACAAGAAGAGCTGAATGAGTCCTATTTGCTGCAACTGCTGCTCAGTTGGGACAGTGTGAACTGCAGAGGGTGCAGCCGTAGAATACAGACCGAGGAGAGATGGAAGGAACTGCAACCCAGGTATCACCAAGTAGTGAATGTGTTACATTATCTCCTTAGGAGAAGTAAGACAGCACACAGGCCAAACACCCAGAAATTCACCAGTTCTAGACAACCCATACCACGAGATGCTTCAAATTACTGACAGAGATGTAACTTCTAGGAGGCATAGCAGCTGGGAGAAAAGTTACGAAAAAAAACCAGATCCCATGCAAGGCTTCTAGATTTCCCCAGCAGCACTAACCTGTTCCCCAGTTAGAAAAAGGTATTTACTATTAACACTTTTCATAAATATATGGAAGTTTTGACCACCGCATGAAACTGAATAGACATAAATAGTGATGTGCTGCCTCTATAGTCAAAAAGACTTTAGATGCATTTAAATATGTCTCCAGAGGACACAGGTCACACCAGTGCAGTTTGCACCAGAGAGTACTGCGGCCAGTACTGGAATAGACCCAGAGTGCTACAGGCTAAGTTTTGGGCAAATAAAAGTGTAAGGAGGTAACTTAGAGAACTAGTTACAGTTTATGGAAACATCTGGGAAAACAGCAAAGAACAGAAGGGAAGAAAACATAGAAGCACTTGGGCATCTTTTGCAATTGAAGAAGTAGAACATTATCTTCAGCACCAAGTTTGGTTGCAGATAAAGGACAGCACTTTGTATTGCTGTGAAGCTGCCATGCAGGCTGACGGGTGTCGGAAAGATGGATACATGCCTTGGTGGGAAGCACAGACCAAGATACCCAGCCACATGAGGAAAAAGGTTAGATTAACACTGGAGACAGTCCCCCCAATCCCACAACGGATATGCAAGGCGCAACCTGCAGAGAGAAAATGTCTCTGTGTAGGAGGTCAGGTAGCAACTTCCTGAGACACGGAAGTGTGGAAAACTGGCTCATAAAGCCCACCGTGATCCCTCACAGTAAAGGGGCTGCCTCTGTAGGGAAGAGAAACAGATGTAGCTGACCACAATTGTGGCAGGTGTATCTGTGAGCAGAAAGGTCACAAAAAGACAGAAACAAAGTGGGAAGTATAGCAGGAGATGGAAGCTTAGAGGAGCCAGAAAAATAGCCAAATATCATGCACTGCTCAACCCAAAGGACATTACCAAGAAGTTAAGGTTAGTATTCAGCCCTGTCCCCAGAGTCAACCCACAAAACCTAAGGCACAGAGAGAAAATCATCAGGTGCCTGCTATTCCCAGGCTGGTCCCAATCCTAAAGCCACCAGACACTGCAGTAATTTCAACACCCACACTTCCAAGAAATGGGTAGGGAAAGTGACAAGAGATGTGAATAAGGTGGCACTTCAGAGGGCATTTTGTTCCAGGATAGTCTGCTGCAGGGATGGTTAAAACAGGAGGGTCAGTTAACCATGCCTGGGCCTCCATAGGCCAGGCAGTGAAGTGTTAGAACTTGCTGATCCAAAGCTTTTTACACCCACCAGAAACATGGCATTTAAAACACCCCGACGACTGATAAACTGTCATAGAGGAAAAATAAATAAATAAAAAGGCAAATACGAGAGAAAGAGTGAGTCAGCTTAAGCTGTGAAAGAGTGTGTTGGGAGAAAAATTTATGGGATGCTGTTCTGTCACTTGTCTTCAGGCAGCAGCTAACTGGGCTCACTGGGCTACTGGAAACAGCCCCAGCACGAGAGCTAGTACACCCTGCACTACAGCACTGCTCATGAAGAAAATTAGCAGGAGTAGTGGTAGATCTGGTCTTTAGCTTTAGTTCTGATGTGATTACTACAGAGCTCTCCTCAACTGCCAAAAGCATGGGAGCCAGCAGAGTAAGGACTAATAAGTCTAATGCTCAAAAGCTATTTTAAAATTCATCTGCCTCTTCCTTTTCCCTCTGTACTTCCCCCATCACCTTAAACTGTTGCGCCGAGCACTAAAGGAAGGTCATAAGCATATTCAATGTGCAAAACTGCTCCCTATCTCCCTGCTCTATGTAGACTAGTGGACCTTCTTGCTAAAATGTGCATGTGCTAAACCCAGGGGTCACAGAGAAGAAGGAAAATCTGGCAAGTGTAACCTTAGTAATCTTTTAATCTTAAAAAAATTAGTGTCACAATGAAATGCAGCTACCAAAGCAGCTGAGGCATTTTGATGGGCAGTTGCCTGGCCTGAGTTAGACATCCCTGTCATGCCCACATCCTCCCCAACCACAGCACTGCAGCCAGGTGGGTATGAAACAACTGAATCCTTGGGTGGCAGGACCAGAGATGGCTACACTCCCATGGCCAGAAGCAGATGCTGGACAGGCAGCAAGTCTGCCACCCTAAGTGTTGATTTGGGATCTTTCTTTCTATAAAACTAATAAAAAATAAATTTCCAGTATAAACCCTATCTTTACCAGCTGTTTGCACTTTTGTGATTGGAGGTACAAAACAAACACCATGTAACTTTTCTCGTCAGTTACAACTGTAAAGTGATTCTCATTTTATGTAATAAGTCAAAGGCAAAGGTTGGAAGCAACAATTATATTCCCCCTTTTTTACAGTCCAGCTTGGTATAATGTGTTCTGGCCATGTAACTCAATGTTCTCATAAATCCTCTGCAGCCCAACCCTTTCTATTTACCAGCACCAGTATTATTTACTCACACTTTTTCTTCCTTCCCCCCTCCCACTCCATCCCCGTACAGGATCAAATTAGTAATTCCTGAATTCAGAAGGAATAAGAATATATTGGTATTATATTGGCCTTTGTATTGCATCTGTATTTTTCTTTCTTCTGACATTCAGAAGCACTGGAATTATGGGAAATCAGCAGACCAAGGGAAGTGCTTCTGGTATTTTTATGCTGAGTGTCCAAGGGAATACGGCTCACAGCATCATACTCAGAGACGATGTGTGACTGTGTGCTGGTGCTTGCCTCTGCTGCTATCCCACACACCATGACCTCTGCACCCAGTAAGTTTTCAGTTTTCACACAAATTTGATAGAGGGAATAGAAGTTTTATGAACTGAAGGTTCTCTTAAGTTTTGTGATGATAGCTGAGCAGGTAAAAGCAAAGAAGAAAAATAAATGTGGAAACAATGCAACTAAAGCACAAACATCGACCACACTTTGCAATCAGTCAAAAGTCAAAGTCACAGAAAAATGTGCTTAATTGTAGTACTGGAGAGCTCCTTTGCTTTGATGGTAGTACACATGACAGTCTCAAAAAAAGAGATCCAGGGTCTATAAATGACATTTATTACCCTAAATATAAAATTAAGTTAAATATTAAACTCAACAAAATTAACTTCAAGACATTCTGTGAAAATCTGTGTTCTTTCAAGCAACCCGCAAGTGTGTTTTTCTGCCGTGTGTTATAAGCAGCAGTGAAGAGCACACTGCCTTTCACCAGCTTAGTACATTATATGAGATTTGAACCATTAGCACTGAAACCAATCAATGAATTCCTCAGGAAACAGAAGCTGTAGCTGACCTAGTAACCCTTGAGAGGCTTAGGAAAAGCTTAGAGCCTTTAAAAGCATAGCAGACAGAAGCAGCCAGCAGATCCTCAATCATAAATACTGTTTCCTCTCTGGAAAGCCAAAATCTTACCACACCAGTTAAAAGACCTTAGAAGACACAATTCTTCTCAGAAAGGGATATTCAGTCAGGCTGCCAGGAGGAGCACCATCCCATGGGATGCAGGAGGGCAGGGAACAGAACAAAGGGACTTTAATTCCTGGGAAAATGCCTCATGAGGTCAGGAAATTACTGCTGATCAAGCCAAGAAAAGGGACGCAACTATTCCCAGAAGGAAGAGGGATGGAGCAAACAACATGAAACCTTTAACCTTTTTGTTCACCGTGTCAAAGTGGTCAACCGAAAGCTAATGATAGCTGACTGGCTTTCACATCCCCTAATCTCACAAACAGCTAGAATCCTTGGCCTTGTCATTTCTCTCCTGTCAGCATTTCACGAACCATGCATTTCAACCAAGCATTTCAAGTACCATGAAGGTTAGGCCTTTCTTGCTCTTTTTTAAACATATTTTTTTTTTTTTCCCAAATTATAAAGGAACTCTTTACAATCAAACTGGCATAGGTCTGTTGACTTTTCCCTTCCTGATCTTACACATCCATCACTGGCTGAATGAAGCCCAAGCTCTCAACATCTGACTTTAAAGGAAAAAACCATTTAACTCATTACCATAAAACTTTTACCCAGTGCCAAGAATAGAAAAAGGCCAAAAGGTCAAGAAAGCAAATTCCCATGTTCAATCAGACCTGTCATTTCTGTAAATGTGCAATGCATGTGAAGGAAAGGACCAAATTCTAAGACTTAGAAATTTTCCTTTTCATACAAAGGAAAATAAGAAGATTCACAATTAAGTAGAATCTTCGAGGTGCAGGTTAAAAGGTATCCTCTGAACAGACAATATGACAATAACTTGACAACATTATAGTAAGAAAACTAACTTATCTACCTTTTTGTTTTTCACATATGCTACAGAAGGCATGATTTTTCTTCACTTTTACGGGCAACTTACAGGTAACTGTGCTCCCAGACAGAAGACATAAATGAACATAGCAATGAAGATATGCCAGTTCAGTGATGATCTGCTACACCTACACATTTCACAAGTTCCTGTCCTCAAAATGAGCACTGTAGCCCTTGACACAGCACTTCTTCCCTCTTCCCACAAGGATACCAGAAACTCTCCAGCTTTAACTACATGCATCCTCTTGGCCCTTACAGACCTTTTCACAGCTTAGAGAGAAGCTCACAGGCTCCTGGATTTCACTCTTTTGACCTCATTCATCCAGCCTAAGGCAAAGCAGCAGCCCAAACCTACATCGCTCTCCCGGCTGTCAGGCCGTGCAGGGAAAGGATGCCTCTCCACAACGCAGCCAGCTTCAGCCTTTCCAACCCAGCTGCTTTCTGCCTCTGGCAGTCCTGTTCCTCAGAAGTCTCTCTGAATGCTGCAGTGCTTTCACTGACCATCTCCTCCCATTCAGTATCATATTCCTGCTCCTTTCTGGCTCCCTGGTTTCAGAGAGGATGGAAAATAATGGCAGGTTTAAGGCTAAATGTCATGATCTCAGTGCTAGAACATCCTGCCAACATTAAACAATCTTACTCAACTCTGCTTGTTACCTTTGCAGGGGAATAAAAGCTAATGCAATTCCCTGGCAAGTTAAAATCAGCAGAATCAATCTTGGTTTTACACCAGATTTTCAGCTAAATAATACCTGAGAAAACCCTTTTTACTGAAGTATGTTGAAGCATGGCTACCTTTCACATGCAAGTCCAGGGAAGACTGAGCAGCACAGCAAACCATGACAACAAGTTACTCAAGTGAAAAATGCAAGTATCAACTGTAAACACAGCTGAGGAAACACTGTTTTTTTCCTGACCAAAATGCAGGTTATAAAATCCTTATTGAACCGAATGGGGTTCATTAATTATGAAGTGGCATGATGCCCAGACCCTTAGAGCATGACCAGCTCCTGCCTGAAGGGATGGGTTGGCATGGCTCTCGGCTGGTGCTGCTCTGCAAACGTGCTCCCCTAAAGCCTGCTTAGCCTCTGGGGAGGCTCACGCCTCCATGCATAGCACAGAACTCCTCTTCCCACCCTCTTGTATAACTCAGCTAAACCACAAAATTGAACAAGTAGTGCATGCATTATTTAATTACTTAAGAAAACGCCGTACAGGATCTTAACCAACAGGGCTGTTTAGGGTTAAGGCTATACAGGTATTTCCACTACATACTGCTCTCCAGCCTTGGTTATGGCACAGGAAACACTGCTACTGAAAACTAAGGGAAAGCTTTTCAGTACCTCCTAATTTTGTAAGCAGGCCATGAATGGCCTTGTCGTGGTTTAAGCCCAGGAAGTACCTCAGAACCATGCAGCTGCTCACTCACTCCCCCACACTTCTTCCTCCCCCCACTCCCGGAGGGATGGGGAGGAGAATCGAAAGAATGTAACTCCCATGAGTTGAGATAAGAACAGTCCAGTAACTAAGGTATAACACAAATCACTGCTGCTACCACTAATAATAATAATGATAAGGGAAATAACAAGGGGAGAGAATATAACCGCTCACCACCCACTGATCGTACCCAGCTCAACCGCAGCAGTGATCTAACCCTTCTGGGTAACTGCCCCCAGTTTATATACTGGGCATGACGTGCTGTGGTATGGAATACCCCTTTGGTTAGTTTGGGTCAGGTGTTCTGTCTCTGCTTCCTCCTGGCTTCCCCTCCTTCCTGGCAGAGCGTGAGACTCACAAAGTCCTTGATCAGAGTAAACATTACTGAGCAACAACTAAAAACATCGGTGTTATCAGCGTTGTTCCCAGGCTGAAAGTCAGAAACACAGCACTGCACCAGCTACTAAGAAGGAGAAAAATGACTTATACTGCTGAAGCCAGGACAGGCCTCTTCACCCTTACCTTTTGACCAATTTTCTCTTCACAATTTTCTATGGCTTACATAAAAAGTAAAATTCACTGCAAATTTTAATTTCATTTACTTGTTCCAAAATATAAGTAAGCTCTGCTGATCCAATTATAGACTTCTTGCCTCAAATGATGCTTAAAAAATTTATTTGGATTAGGGAATCATGGGGTTTAATCAAATTACTAACAAATGAATTTTAGAAAATTAAGTATAAGAATAGCTTTACCTAAGTTAAATAAGAATAAATAATAACAATCACTTTCCAGAAGTTATTCTATTTCAGAGAAAATTAATCTTCCCAATTTTTTGGGGGGGAAAGAGGAGAAGATGGCAGGAAGAAGACGACAATGATGGCAAACCATCATTTTAATTCTTGAAGTAATTTCATTCAAACTTGTAAGTAATCAGACAATCATGCCTCTGACATATCCTGGCAGACAACTATATCCATCTCAAAGTTCCAGGATAACTGTAAGTACAACTCATTAAGATACAATAATCTATAGGATAAAAATCAATAGTAAGGTATCCTCTAAGATACACAAAAGTAATTAACTGTTTTCAAAATGTGATAATCCAGTTGCTTTGAAATCATATCTACTGCCGATTTAAAAATGTGTTTTATAAGATGTCATAATCAAATGAGAATGCTCAAAACAGAAAAGTCTCTTTTTTATTCCATTGCATTAATTCACCAGCAACAAACTTGCACTGAATACAAGATCCTTGATTTTCAATTAGCTATTCAAGTATTTGACTAACCAATTCCAATTTAGCAGGGTTACTGTTCTCCATTCAATGTTACTATTTCCATTAGTAACCTTTGCAACCAATATGTTAAAACACATCAGTTGTGAAGGCCATTACTTTAATGACATAATCATAAATCATCTTTCATTTGACATTAGTCCTGGACAAAAAAGTCACTAAGAATCATAAAGGTTAATTAAGAAATCACATATACAACTTCAAGCACAGAGAATATTGCATTGAATCATAGAATCATAGAATCATAGAATAGTTAGGGTTGGAAAGGACCTTAAGATCATCTAGTTCCAATCCCCCTGCCAAGGGCACCTCCCACTAAACCATGCCACCCAAGCCCCATCCAACCTGGCCTTGAACACCGCCAGGGATGGAGCACTCACAGCCTCCCTGGGCAACCCATTCCAGTGCCTCATCACCCTCACAGTGAAGAATTTCCTGCTTACATCCAATCCAAACTTCCCCTGTTTAAGTTTGAACCTGTTATCCCTTCTCCTGTCACTACAGTCCCTGATGAAGAGTCCCTCCCCAGCATCTTTGTAGGCCCCCTTCAGATACTGGAAGGCTGCTATGAGGTCTCCAAGCAGCCTTCTCTTCTGCAGGCTGAACAGCCCCAACTTTCTCAGCCTGTCTCCATACGGGAGGTGCTCCAGTCCCCTGATCATCCTCGTGGCCCTCCTCTGGACTTGTTCCAACAGTTCCATGTCCTCCTTATGTTGAGAACACCAGAACTGCACACAATACTCCAAGTGAGGTCTCACGAGAGCAAAGTAGAGGGCCAGGATCACCTCCTTTGACCTGCTGGTCACGCTCCTCTTGATGCAGCCCAGGATACAGTTGGCTTTCTGGGCTGCGAGCGCACACTGCCAGCTCAAGTTCATTTTCTCATCGATCAACACCCCCAAGTCCTTCTCTGCAAGGCTGCTCTGAATCTCTTCTCTGCCCAACCTGTAGCTGTGCCTGCGATTGCTCCGACCCAGGTGTACGGCCTTGCACTTGGCATGGTTAAACTTCATAAGGTTGGCATCAGCCCACCTCACAAGCGTGTCGAGGTCCCTCTGAATGGCATCCCTTCCCTCCAGCGCATCAACCAAACCACACAGCTTGGTGTCATCAGCAAACTTGCTGAGGGCGCACTCAATCCCGCTGTCCATGTCACCGACAAAGATGTTGAACAAGACCGGTCCCAACACCGATCCCTGAGGGACACCACTCGTTACTGGTCTCCAGCCGGACATCGAGCCATTGACCACAAGTCTTTGCGTGCAGCCATCCAGAAAGTTGGTGTGACAGAAATCGTGAATAATACATCTCCCAAGGAGGAAAAGGTAAATTCTCTCCTTTAAGAATACAAAATCACTAACATACCAAATTCTTACCAGAATAATACAAAGCAAGGACAACTACTAAGCATGCATTGACTTAGTCCATGCCAAACACTTTTGTCTTTATTCTCCCTCTGATGCGTAACCAGCTTAAAAATGGAACCATTTTACCATGGGAAAATGTTGTCCAGGCCTAAAAGGCCACAATAATGAAGCTTGTATTGCTATTTTGAATGTCTTTCTTATTGACTAAACCTTGAAACCATCACAGTAGAAACTGTGAAGTCACAGGTATTAAGATCAGCTATGTGCTCTAAATATAGATAATTCAGGTCATAACCGTAACAGATACAAATAGTCCTCCGAGATAATCCTCATGTGATACTGGTATTACTTTAAAAGGAGTATTTCTATAATAACTCTTGATTAAATATAGAAATATGACAGCAGTGACTAAATCTAGATGTTGTACGGCTTTTCTGTAAGGTTCTTCACATAAATCTGGCTGTTCAACTCACTGGACACATAGCACTCCAGCTGCTCACAACAAAACTGGTTTTCTTCTTGGTAAAAAAAAATCTACTTTCCAGGCATTTGTATCTTTTGTTTCTATCTGTACGTTTTTTTGAATGTTTTCAGAGATACAAACTCGCTTCAGAAATAAAAAAAAAAAACCAAAAATGAGGCTATCTACAGCCTTTGTCACAAAATGGAAATAGATATTACCATCTCTAGATGTCACTAATCAGTTCACATTTCACGTTCTTCACTGTCTCCATTAACTACCAGAATCCTTGAACTCATGAAGTCAGTAATATGCTGCAGTTAGTTGCTGAAGTTATTTAGATACAAAGAATTTGTCGTGGTTTAAGCCCAGGCCGTAAATCAGAACCACGCAGTCTACTTCCCCCCCCCACCTTTCTTCCCTCTGCTTCTGGAGGGACGGGGAGAAGAATCAAAAGAATGCAGCTCCCACGGGTTGAGATAAGAACAGTTTAATAACTAAGGTATAACACAAATCACTACTGCTACCACCAATAATAATAATGATAAAGGAAATAACAAGGAAGAGAATACAACCACTCACCAACCGGTACCTCACCCCCACCCTGCAGTGATCCAGCCCTTCCGGGCACTCTCAGTTCTACTTCCTGGGCATGACGTGCTGTGGTATGGAATACCTCTTTGGCTAGTTTGGGTCAGGTGTCCTGTCCCTGCTTCCTCCCACCTTCTCCTCCTCCCTGGCAGAGCATGAGACTCACAAAGTCCTTGGTCAGTCTAAACATCGGTGTTATCAGCTCCGTTCCCAGGCCGAAAGTCAAAAACACAGTGCTGCAACAGCCACCAAGAAGGAGGAAAAATGACTGCTACTGCTGAACCCAGGACAGAACTGAAATGCAAAAGATATACTGATGGCTACACGCACTATGGACAGTATTCAAAGGTGAAACAGTAAGGAACATATCTCATCTCCCCTCTCTGTCAGCTAATGGCTTTGTGAAAGAAAGTGAGTAGTGTTGCCAATATGTATAATTTTTAAGTCTCTGATTATTTAGTCCTTATTCTTAAAGTCCACGGTCTTAAAATTTTATGATTTAGCTACATTCTCAGATTTCATGAAATAAAAAAATTAAAAATTAAAGCTATTATTCTAGTCTTTACAATCGTGAAAAAAGACTTGAATATATTTCCCAAGTCTTGCCTAAAGGCTCAGAAACTTGGGATTGCATTTAATAAATGACATTGTTTTTAGTGTTTGACTCATGAGTTCTTGAGGTCTGCAACTGGAGAAATTGCATTTACTTCTCTGATCTTTTTTCCCATTTATTTTCTTCCCTTCATCGCCATTTCATCACAAAGTGCACTTCTCAGTTCTACAAATTGATTTTTTTAAGATCTTTGGGATTTTCTCCTTTCCTTCTTTCTCTCAAGGGCACTCACCACATCTTTTCTCCTTTGCCTTGCTAACTCTCTCAGGATTAAGTGGATAAAACTGCCCAGCCCCTCAGATCTCAGTGCTACTGTGATGCCTGCCTGCTACCTGTGCAAATCTTTTTCTTTCAAATGCTCACTGGAGAAAGTAGAAGAAATACCACCTGGCAGGTGAAGGAGTACATAAACACCAACCTTCTATAGGCCTTGGACACGAAGAAATAACGGCACGGGCTTATTGTTAAATTAGTACCACAGGCCTGAGGATCTTGTCTTCCCCTGCCTGGAGACTTGCCTTAGTTCCTAACAGAAATGATCTAAAGTCCAAATAACTGCTACTCACTTTGCTTTACCTTTTGCTTAGCTTTGTACAACTGCATTGTGTAACACCTATTAAATATATTTTTGCAAATAACAGTAACAACAAATAAACTATGCAGAGTGGACTGCCTGTAACCCTACAATAAAACACAGCAGAGAGGAGTACAGGCACGGGATGAAGGCAGAGGCCCTGAATGACCCAGGAGGCCCAAGGGCTAGAAGCAACTTCTCTAGTGGCCTAGACGGGCTATCAAAAATTTGCAACTTTGGGTGCTGTGCACAAAACCAGCCTTAAGGGTAAAAAGATAACAAAGAAGCAGTATCAGCACACATACAGAACACCACATACAGCACCTTTGATTGTAATGCAGAATTACAGCTGAATGCAAGCCTTGAAACATGCTGGCAAACAGAGAAGAACAACCCAAGATGGATCACATATGGAAGAGGAAGAAGCCATCAGTATCAGTAGTGTGCTCCTTCCGGTAAAGGATGCCGATGTCACACTGCACACCCATCCTAATCACAACAGCTATTATTGACCTTAGGACTCAGTGGTGCAGTGGAATAAAAGGTCAGATACTAGAAAATTTGTGCATATATGCTTTTTAACTGCATGGAATTTTAAACTACTGATAATGGAATAATAATATTTCTTTGCTTAAACTAACAACAAATTCTTGGCTTTCCTTATAAAGCACTTCCTATTGTCTGTAATGACCTTATGAGTCAAAACCTGCTAATAATTCAACCAACCTCTTTCCAAAATGTCAATTCCCCCAAAACCAAACATATTGGTGTTTAGAAGTGAAAAGTAAAATTTGGCTCATTTTTACTACCGATTACAACAGAGAAAGCTCAAAGGTTTTTGCTCTCTCAAAAAACTGCTTATTGTTAGCTAAACGTAGCTGGATAAATGTATGGCATTAAATCACTGTTTTTCCAGATCACTCAAACTACTTGCTTTGAAGTTGTCCAAGGAGCCAAATGTTTTCAGTTTGACATTTCTCATATCTTTATTCTACTCTTTTCAAGATTCAAGACTCACAAATGCACTGATTTTTTATCACTACAACTAATAAACAAACCAAAACTAAACTGCATTTGTAGAAATGCGGGCTAATTACTGAGAAAGCAATATGTTTTTAAGCAAACTAATGAGTGCAAAGATAAAGTAGATACACCAGGAACAGATTTAACCACCCACATGTCTCTTAAGCTGTACTCGTACCCTGTTTACTTTTACGAAAACTTACATTTGTTATGCTGCTTTTCCAAGTATGTATGATATTGCATTTAAACTTCTCTGTGGTATCCTGAAATACTTAACCAAGCAACATCATAAAAATATGACAAAACATCTAACAAATTCTGCCTGTGCAGGAGTATAAATCAAATTTTCATTTGGATTTTTTTCTTTTCCCTGTGCATGCTCATACATCTGGAAAAGAAAAGAGTAAGAGGACTCTTTTGTGTGAAATATTGTTCAGTTTTACATTGCCAAGAGCTATTTTTAGCTATTGAAAGTACGAGATGTTCCTAAAAGAAAGAATAAAGATAGAGCTGCATCCAGAAATCAAGAGGC
Source organism: Psittacula echo (assembly GCF_963264785.1). Lineage (NCBI taxonomy): Eukaryota > Metazoa > Chordata > Aves > Psittaciformes > Psittacidae > Psittacula > Psittacula echo. Next base: position 39,370,287 of record NC_137737.1, on the reverse strand, counting down.
AAATATTGTCTCTGTCTTTATCCTTTCCATGTATAATGCTGAGGGCCATAAAATCAGAGCCCTTCAAAAATTAGTGTTTGCAAACACTTTACCTCAGCACAGCGAGCAGCCTTTTCAGTGCTCCCAATCTGCAAGTTAGTGCTAACCACTATGTGAACTCATAGAACATGTTTGCTGGTTACAGTGAAGGAAGACAGTACCTTTGCAAGCTCAGAGATTCAACTATAAATCAGACATGAAAGCATGAAACATGTTTTGCATTGTTATTTAGTCATCTTGAAAGGGATATCTATAAAATGAAACATGTTTTGCATTGTTATTTAGTCATCTTGAAAGGGATATCTATAAAAGTATGCCTGATATATGAACAGTTCAATACTTCCCATTCCACAACATTTGCAATCACTGCACCTACTTTTCTATGGAAAGACAGTATTTCTCCCTCATAAAAAACCCGTAAGCAAAGGAAGCAGAGCAATGGAAACTCAATCAGAAGAAAGCAAATGCAACAGAGATCGCTGAGATGGCGTTACTTGCAACAGTAAATTGCACTGTAAAATATTAGAAATGTAAACTTATCTGTGATTTTTTCACCAGACCAAAAGTACATTGTCATTTAAAAACTACCAACTACACAGTTGTCGTTTTCCATTTAACAGACATGTAGAATACTGCATTTACCAATACTGCACATACCTCACAGTCTCTGTTACCATAGCACAAAAAATGCAAAGCAAGAAATGTTTAGACCTTAAGCAAGAAGGCAAGCAAACAAAGAAAGAATCAAGCACCAATAGCAATAGCATTCTCATACTGTTGATCAGTGGTCATCTTCAAGGAAAGGAAGAACCCCCGACACATTGAAAGATTATAAAAAAGTCAATTAGCTGCCTCAAAAAATGCTAGAAGCTCAAACCAAATAAACAGAAAACCCCAGCAGAAATCTATTAACAGCCTCAAAACACTGAAGAAGCTACCAAGTTCCTGAGAAACATCTACAGCTGATTTTGAACACACTATCAACAACGATTTAAGTGGATGACACATGATGAGAAAGAGGTGCCAAAAAAATCAGGACCACATGGCTTTTGTGGGTTTTGGGCTTCAGTGCTTTAGCATTCATCTATTTAACCCACACTACAAGCCGCATCACCAAAGTCATCATCAACTCACCATCTTAAAGCTCCACAGTACAGCTGCAAGTGTGCATGTATGGTAACTCATATGTTACCAATCAAGAGGTTTTCTTATCTTGAAAATCAGGCTTAGTAGAAAAGAAACCCACCACAATACCCCATGTTTGCATAATAAATTGAGAGAAGACATGCAGGATGACCAGGAAATGGTACCTGAGGTACTACAAAACAAGTTAACAGTTTTCAGATTGTATTTTGTATAATCAAAGATGGAACAATACTGAACATCACAAGAAAAACACTACAGCATTTATAAAATCAGCAAGGAATGAGAGAACTATGAAAAGTTTGCAAATAAAACCTAAAAAGAAACAAGTCCTTAAGGAGTATGAGGCAGAGTTCTTGCACAGCAGATAGATAGGTGGGAATTAAGAGCACTGGTCACCCCAGCTGTACCAAAGTTATGATAAGTTCACTTAAAAGTCTCCACTGAATCCAACAGCTATGTTGCATTAGACCAGATCATTCATACAAACTAGCTAGGATATCTGAAAAAACAAAACAACACCAAAAAAAAAAACCCAACAACCAACCAAGCAAACAAAACCAACCAAACGGAAAAACTCTAGACACATACAAAAACTGGAACATGGAATCAGAGATTGTAACATATACCGGTGTCAACTGTTCAGCAGTAGCAAGCAACGCATGCTAACGAAGGAGTAGCATATGGCCAGAGACATCTAGGTAGTGAAGGAAGATGTAAAACACAGCCTACTTAAAAAAAAAAAATGTGAACAGTGGAAAGAACAAGAGGAAAAAAAGAAGCAGTAATCAGCCCAAAAAGCTGCTTCACAGACTTCATGTTTGGTCAGCATACAGCGGCCAGAGCCCATAGCCTTACATGAGTTGATGAAACCAAATCAGGCACTGTTTTTCCTATACTTGAACAGATTATTCATAAAGCAAAAGTCTGTGTCCTAAAACAAAAATGAGCATGTGGTTTGTAAAAACATGGAAATAGCTCCTAATTGTGATCTATAATGCATTATGAAACACCAGTGAAAATATTTTTCTACATCCAGAGAACTCACCACTGAATCAAATTAGAGTCAATGTAGAGGGTCAGGAAAAAAAGATTCATGCCTTGAAAAGGAATCCAGACAAGTGAAAAAGTTGTGTTATATCTGAGATACATTTACAGTCTGGTTTTCTCTTACACTATAAAATGGAACTTGTCATTTATTTCATGTGAATTCAGCTACATTTTCACACAGGACACCACACGGGTGTGATTTGACAATCTGCTAGTTGAAACATGACTGGCCACTTTTAAAAGATTTAAAGTCTGATACTTGAAACTAATGTAAGTTTATGTATAAACAGACACACAATTTAAACTCCAGAGATATGCATCCATCTTTTTGAAATATAAGCCACATATTAATTATCTTTACAGGTTAAAAGGGACAGGCTATGGACAAAAGACATTTTGAATTTAGAGAAAACGCTGATGACTGTTACAGAATGGCAAATGCCCAGTTTACGATTAGAATATAAAACCCCAAAGAACTGTAAGGAAATCATACAAGTGTACATTTGGAAAGAATTCACACATTCAATAATCCCTTTTCTCACTGCTAGCAAAAGGAACAAAGTTCCTGCTCTGTCTCAAGGTAGCTTAATACATTCATTGTGAATTTTACCCAACTTGCTAACTGATTGGCAAACGTGAATGAAAGCAGTTAAGAAAGACCCCAGCAACTAGACTAGACATGAAGGGTAAATGATGTGCGCTGTCTACACAGTTGACTTTATTTCCACAGTTGAGCTGCCAAATATTGATGAAGAAATTTCTGCCAAGGAGGTTATATCCTTCCCCTCATAATTTCCTCTCTCCTTTTTACACTCAACATTAGAGGCAGCTCTCAAGATTTGCAAAAATGCCATTTTCTTACTGTGACGACCGGTGCCTCTTCCACATCTGGCAGGCAGCAGCTCCCAGCCCCTCCTCAACCCCTGCATCACCACTCGCCTGTGGAGGTTCTCCAGCCAGGCATGAAGGAAAGGAGCAGGCTGCCTGGGACTTAGTGTACCTCATCACCATGACTAACAAAGAGAAACTAAGGAAAAAGGGGGCAGGAAAGAATTAGAAATCTGAAGAAAGTAATAAACCAGGTAAAATATATGTAGAGATGGAGAAAATTAGGGTAAAACCACCACCAAGCAGAGCTACTGGAGTTGTTCTACAAACAAGGTGTGATCCGCATGCAGTCCTGTGTTGTAAGAAATCTATACAAACCTTGCATTTTAGAAAATTAGGCCTAGTCAATTTATGTCTACATATAAATTAGCTATCCCCTCTATAAAGTAGCTGAGAAATACAGAGGTGAGATGAATGGCCCTGGATCGGATGCCATGTACTGGTTACTTATGAAGTGAAGCAGAAGTCTTTTAAATATACTTTCAAGGGTATTTTAATGATGAAATTGAACTCTAATTCAGGATGACCTTCAGGCCACAGTTCTAGGCATGCTGTCAATTCTTTTCAGCCAACATTCTCACCAAAATTAAATGCTGTCTTCCCATAATCCCCAAATTGTCTTCTTACTCTTGTTCAGCCTCTCACCTGGTCCTAAATCAGAATCTGGATGGCAATGGGTGAACAGGGTCACAGAACTGATACTGCTTGTACCTATTTTTTCTCATTAGGCTACATTTAACTCTAATAATCTTGTTTTACTTTGTCATGCAGTCACATAAAAGCTTTTTCCGCAAGAGGGCTGAACTACAACATTCATCTATCAAAAATACTGCGTAAAGTTTACAGCATTAACCACCTAGTGCGGTCAAATAAAAACTAACTGTGAATTAATTCTGCTTATGAACTTGTTTAAATACATTATGTTTGAAATATATGCATAATATTTGGTTGTTGATTTCATACCTTTTTTAAGTAATTGTAGGATAAAAGCACTTTGCTTGATGGACTACATTTTGATTTAAAGTTGAAAGAATTTCTTTCTCTATTTAATGGGCAGAGATTCACTGCAGTCTCCTAACAAACAAACTTCTTTCACAGTCAGTGCAGGCTCATTTCTTTACCTGTATCTATTATTTGCATACATACGTTATACATGTAATAAGCGCTTGCTTTCACAGACATTCTAAACCGATCAGAGTAATTTAAAAAAATTGCAAAAGCATGTGTGCTAACTTCTACTTTAACTAGGCTAAATATAATGACTAAGCCAGGGCTTGAATACAGAATTCATATTACAATTTAAACATTCAACAGTAAACAAAATATGTTACTCAAAACTGACTTTCTGCATATGCAGCCTACCACCTCACAACTTTGAGGAAAGTAGGAGTGATTTAGGGCCCATTTAATATGTGACGGATTTTTTTTGTTTTAAGTTCTAGAATGACACTGAAATATACTTCTCCTATTCCTCTGAATTTGACTCTGAGATCAAATAATAATTTAAACATGTTACTAAACAGAACTATTAAATTTGCTTTGTAATGAAGTTGATCCAAGAAATTCTCCCTCTGATGGGGCTGAAACCAGGTATCAAAACAGCTGGCTGGGAGCAAGACAATATTAATATGGGTCTAAGTATCATCTGCTGGCCTTGGCTGGCTTTTTGCATGCCAGTCTGAGTTGGCTTTTAGCAAGGTTGTTAAATCTTTGAGTTGCTGGTCAGGGAGTACAATTAATTTAAATCTTTTTCATCTCTAAAAGTAGACTGGAGGAAAATCTGGTGTTAAAGCTTCTGTTGGTCATCCCACGTGGGGAGATACTGAGGAAGCGTGTGTCAGGCTTCAGAAGTGAACAAAAGACAAGAAAAGGATCAGAAACATCTGAAGAACATTCAGTGCAGATTTGTGAAGATTCTACCTACCCCCTTTGTTCTCTCCCAAGACGAAACAACTTTCTATAAACAGAGTGCCGTAACAATGTGCAGTGAACCACAATTATTTGGTACACCTACAGAAAACATCAAACAAGAATTTGGCATTGGAAGACAAAATCTAGGCAAACCTACAGGCATACAACCAGGGTCTACTTGCTCTGAAAAACTCAAAACAATGCAAACGAGTAAAGAAAATGTTTGCAAAGGATGAGGAAGACACAAGTGTTAGCACCTTCCATGACAAGCACATTTTATGCTACAGAAATGTGACAGAGTCTGTGGCTGCTTTACTGTAATAATTTTAACTATGTTTTCTTGTTTTATTATCCTCTCTTTTTTTTTAGGAAGATCACCAGTACATGCTGCAGTCTGACTGGAGAGAGCTAATAATCAAAGGGCTGAGAAACAGCCCAAGTGCAGAAACAGTCTGATATTCAACAGAGCTCTGAGACACTCCAAAATACCACAGACCACCACACCCAGCAGTGTCTTTAATACGACAGAGTGACTGAGGGATTGTAGCAGAGATGCTTACTGCTATAAGACAGTATTTAGTACCCATCATTTGGCATTTTACAGCTAATTAGAGAAGCCTTACTCTCCACACACAAAATTTCTTCGGGTGTTATTCAACTGACTGCTAAATTTGACAGTGTTATACAAGAACATGTGCATCCCCCACCTCTGCAAAAGGTTTCTCCCTGTGCATACTTGATATTGACTGCATGCAGGGCCCAGCATTTGCTAAAGCTGTTTCTGTCCTTAATATAGTTAAAGCAACACTCAGCAGCTACTCAATGGTTGCTAAAAGAAATCATGAACTTAATTTGCTCAATCTTCAACATTTTCCCTACCCTTTACTGTACTAAAGGCCTCACACTTTCCTGAAGATCTCAAACCTTACATAAGGTCTGAAGAACTGAAGTCACAAGAAGCCCAGAATGAACTGAAAATACTAATAATTAAAAAAAAAACCCCAAGCATAAAGCCTCTTTATTTGAGCAAAAATGGACTATGATAATAAGAAGTAAAAAAAAAAACCAAAACCCCAACATTTTAAGGTTTGGAATTCTGTAATAAGTGAAAAAAAAAATCTACATATTTTGACTCTCCTCAAATGAGTATGTGACCAGACAGCTTAATTAAACGTATATACTTTGAACAAGATAAATTTGGGGTCTCAGACCTTGAATAGCTGCTTAATTTCTTAGTTAATTTCAATCAGTGTGTTCTGAACTGCCCCAAGATGTTATCTTCTATTTCCATTCGAAGTTCTTCCACTGAAAAAAGGGCATCAACAGATTGCAGTAATAAGGTAAGACCTCCTTTCCTTTTAATCTCCACCTAAACTTTCGGCTTGTTAGAAAATGTGTTAAACAAACTGAAGAAAGAAAAATTGTCAGGCCATTCAAAGAAGACAACTTACTTCTGACAACATATTAAATAGATAATATTCTATTTTATCCAAGCAGAATGGTTTACAGAAACCTGGACCAAGAGAAACAAATTTAACTTCTTGCTATAAATCAAGAGAAAAGGTGTCCAACCTAGTCTCCCGTATTTCTCATAAATGCCTAGGCATTTCTTAGCTCTGAACTGGAAGGGGAATCAGTACATGAACGTTTCTCTAGCTGTATTAATGCTGCATAAATCCTTGCGTGTATTTTGTCACTTGATTTCTTTTACTTCAACTATTCAAAAGAAACCCACTAATTTCAACAGGGAAAAGAATGCTCGCGGGTTTTGACATGGAAGGTCTTGAGTTAGCTGTGGTTTAGAGAGATTTCTGAAAAGAAATTAGTTTATCGATGAAAATCAAGACTTCTTTTCCATAGCTTTTGAAAATAATCTGCATAGTATTTTTTATAACATCTAGAGCTTGATGCTACAATTATATGGATAAACAGAATCTGAACAGACAGTATCATTGCAATACTGCCACTGAATACTCTATATGATCGCCTAAATGAACCATCTCACTAAACAAACATATGCTTTCTGCAATATCGCAAAATAAATGGATTTATGACTTGAAGTTATTTTGTTTTATATATGTACATGAGAACCTTGACAATATCAGTAAGGCATTAATTTTTATCACTTTTCAAAGAGAAGCGTCTCTGTGTTCACAATAAAATTTCTGCTATTAATGATGATGAATTTTAGTTTCATACAAACATTTGAGAATAAGATACATTTATGACATATTTAGTAGCCTTTCATTTCTGCACTTCCAGACTCCCATAAAGGAGTTTGCTTTAGTGGCCATGGTTTATTACATGTAGTGTTTTTGTTTTGTTTTGTTTTCACAAAAGACCACTGTGGTGACAGCTTCAAATCAGGATTAAAACATACAGGGAGAATCCCTGGGAAGTCATGCACAAGGACAGATATTCATGGTGCCTAGAATAAATGATTATAGCTTCAAGAGCCCAGTGATGAATAAAACATAGAAAAAGGTATCAAAGAACATTTTTGTGATTACATGAAAGATGCATACAGGATGATATTGATATTATATGTTCCAGCTGTTGAATTATGCTCGATTTCATTCCTGGATGAGTGTGCAACAGTCCTACAGTAATGGCAGAGAGCCTATAGCTCACGAATACAGGGAAACTGCTGCAAATATACTGAATTTTAAAGAGAAAATACAGGCTTACTCCTGACTGTGGAAACACAACTATCCACCAGATTGCACTAGGCAAAATTTCTAGCCTGCAAATGCTAGAATTTTCAGTAATTCAAATTCCTGAATTCCAGAGGCATTCAGGAAGAAATATGGAAACATGTAATTTTGAGACCAAAATAAAATCTTCTCAATTCATAACAGTGTGAAACAGATAACGCAAATCCATTGCTTTACGCCCTTTCATGTCTTTCTCCTTTTCCTGAGATCAAGTAACAAGAGTGCGGGCATAACCCTGTTCGTATCGGACAGCTCCTGAGGAAAGCCCTGAAGAGCGATCAAATTCACTTGGACTGGTGAACAACCAACAGCATGTGCTGCTGTATCAGAAACTAGGATCAGAGGTAAGTTAAGTACAAGATCCTACCCCAGGCAGGAGAAGATAGGTTTCTCAGGTGAAAAGGGTACACTTACTTTTTCAGTCTTGTGGTATGGAGCACTTCGTCTCCATCCAAGCCCTGATGTCGCAGCACACTGCTGCCTATGACATTGCACTGTGCTCATTGTGCTTAACTGACCAGGTTTAGAAATCACCCTACCAAAATAAATTAACTGAGCAGCTGTGAATGGAAACTTCTTACACTAATGCTCTGGAATCAAAGCCACTGCCGTGAAAGTATGTTGCCAGACAGACACCACATAAGCAAAAGGTGCGAGGGAAAGACTGTCAAGTTGGAGAAACACAAGGTAGAACTCAAGTCTTTCAAACCTGTCAACATTTAACTCCCTACATCTCCTCCTTCCCATCAGATTTTATTCAAGCTGCATCACAGAATAAGGCTGTGTGAAGCAACTCACGTCTGCTCCTTTCCAGAACTATTTTGCCTTGCTTTCCTTTCCCTGACCTCCCCTCATCCTCAGGCCTGCACCTTAATCACAGGCTTTCAAGAGAAACTCTTGGTTTGAGAGTTTTCCTTGGAGATTTTACCCAGCACTGAGCCTAATGCCAAGATAAGCTCTTGCTCTGGAAGGCAAACATAATGGATACAGTTATGATTAGAATCTGGTGATTTTATGCTCAGCAGAGTTTAAAACTAGGAGTAAGAAATCCTTCCCTTTGTGAGAAAAAAAAAAAAGGGTTTCAACTGCTGCCACATATCCTTTGTCACAAGCTGCTGGACTCACCTGTGTCCCCAGGTCAAAGCCAGCTCAATGGGGACAGGCACTGGAAACACTGCTCTTTTTCACCTTCCTGTGAGGGAACGTAGTGTCACATCCCTGTGTCCGCAGCAGACAGCCTGAGCACCAGAAAGGCAGCAAGAGAAGATAGGTCCATGTGCAGCCCCTAGCCAGGCAAAGTTCACTGGATTAAACTACCAAGAAACACCAGAGGAGAAGGCAAGGAAATTGGTACTTCGTGGGTGAGTCACACACCTCACTGCCAAAGGTGAATAAAGGGTCAAAATAATGAAATAGCTGGAATAAATGTGGTAAGTTCCCTTACTGCTCCTCTGGGAAGGATATTTTCAGCTGTAATTTGACTGCTCCTAAAAGTCAGGAATACATTTGTCTTTGCAATCACTGCCACTTATTACTGTAGATCATTAAAAGCAATGTGCAGAGCTGATTCGCAAGATGGTAGGTACTCAGCATTTCTTCTCATTTTCATTTCAGTCAGGGAGCATTTCTCTTACGACAGACAGAGGTGAGCGTGCTTACAGTAACCCCAAGTGCTTTCTGTTAGTCTATTTTACCCCAAGTGAAATATTAGAATCCAACAACTTTTTAAAACTCAATTTTCAAATAATTGGCAGAAGCCAAAAAGCAGCAAGCGCATCTCTTCTCTCATTTCAACAATCTGACATCTCCAGTCAAAATAATCAAAGCAGCTGCAGTTTGATCCTTCGCCTCCCCTTTCAAGATATTTTTCTCTTCGCTTTTTATCCAGGCACTGAAAAACGATGGCTTGCAGATCAATAACCACAAGTACATTTACACAATAAAAACCCAAACCATGGGTTGTGTCCCTGTGTTCATACCTGTCAAATGCAGATCTGCTCCAAATACTGAAAATAAGGAATCAGTTTTCAAACTGAATTTTGGATTCTAGATATAGTAAATAACAAATCACCTTGAGAATAGGTTTCTACCTGATAAGATTCGACAAATAAGAATAAAGGACAATCTTGTTCATATGTATTATAGTCATATATTTATCTAAATACTTTCTTTTACCACCAAGGTACTATCATAGCTTTCCAGGAACATAAAAGTACAAATTTTACACTCATAAGCTGTCAGCACAGAAAAATCATTTTATGAGTCAGAAATCTGGGGAAATTTTATTTTATCAAACATTCCAACAAGCAAGAAGGAAGCCTCATTTCTAAGAATAATCAAAGTTCATATTTTAATGTCAGCTATTGGAGGCAATCAAAAGAATAAACAAAAAAGTAATATAACAATAACAGTATGCAAAAATTACCCAAATACGGACAGGGAGGACACCAAGTGAAGCAAAACTGGAGATAGTAAAGAAAAAGAAAATGGGAGAAACCCCTGGATTCTATCCAGCAGTATTAATCTGAATTGTCTGCTCAGCTTCTTATCTGCTCTTGATATTCTGTCACTTTTCAGAACGTTGGTACTACTTGCATGTGTCTTGCTACCAATAAACTTGGATTTAAATAAAAAATCCTGGATGAAACCATTATCCTTTTAATCTATTTAGCAAGAAGAAGAGTTTTCAAGAGAAACAGCTGCAAGAAGTAATTTTTCAGTGGGTACTATCTCATCTAAAGCAAGAGAATGCCACCTGAAACACATATTAAGATCTCATATCAGATCCAATATAAGTATTTGCTTGCTTGCTATTAGAGCTGAACTTGTTCAATCAAATAAGTAAAAACAAAACCATGTAGTTGTAAGTTGTATGACTAGAACTCGTTGGTGACATTTACATCACAAAAATGGAGTGAGAAGGGTAAATGCTCTTCCATACTTCCACAAAGGTCACCTGATACTTTCACATAGGATAAATGTCTGCTTCATCTTTGATATGTTGTGGCAGCCTAAAATGTATCTCAGCATATACACTTTAATTTTAAAGGTATGAAATAGAGACTTTATGCATTGCATATTCTGCATCATATTGAATTTGGGAATACAACCCAGGTGACCGTGAAATGCTGGTATAAAATGTCAATACAGGATTGGAGGTTAGATGTACAGAGGAGGTGTTCATAAGTTTTGTAGGCTCCAAGAGTGAATGTTGGGGGGAAGGTCATGCCATGTTTTTTTCTCTAGGGTATGCATTGGCTTTTCACAGAATATAGATGAAAAGGTAGCAGGAACACAAGCAATAAGGCACTACTGGGGGCCTCTATGAATCTTCATTTTTAATTAATTTCTCTCATACTATGAATTATGCAGAATCCAGACACTCTTCATAGTTCAAGCTGAGTTTTGCACTTAAAATGTTCCTAGCCTGGGAATGTAGAGTATCTTCCTCCCAGGTATCACAGGTTTACTTTGGTCTCCTACTGATTTTTCTTAAGTTTTATAAAACCAGTGACTTGTTCATTTAACTAATATTACATTTCCAAAGGAAGCACTTTTGAATTGGCACCTAACATCAGTCTAATTATGTACCAAAGCACTCTACAGCTACCTATAGTTAGAACTCACTGGCATCTTGCATGTAATGTTAGGGTTACCTAATTTTTTATTCTTTCTTCCTTCCTGGTTTTTTTTGGGAAAGTGGGCTAGCGAGAAGGAAGGGGATTCAGATCTTTGTCAAGGACTTTAGAACTGTGTCTGGGGGCTTGTTTTAGCTGCTAATGACAAGTACTTCCCTGCATAATAAGACACATCAGCCAGGTGTCTAACAGCAATCAGGTTAGTTCCTGAACTGGTTGGAAAATAGCCACTGTGGTACAACAGCAGAAGGCATAATGCTTTCATTGTTCAAATGAGTCTTTCTCCAAGCCACCACACCACATCACGTGGGCCAGTGTTAGCTGGGGTACCTCTGCAAGGTGAGCCTGCACTGAAGCCTTTACTTCACTTCCTGCTTCCAGAAAGCCCAAGGCTGTCCACTACCAACTCTAATCACAGGGTAACTTTGTTCTCAGCTAAAACCCTTCTGTTTCCTCACAAGTTAATCCTGTGGTGCAACAGTTCTCCTTAGATACAAAATAAACCCTTTACACCAGGAAGTTACCAGCTGTAGAACATGAACAGCCAGTTCAAGTCAAAAATCTCCAGAGAGATTCTACAGTAAGCTGGAAAATTGAAATGGGAAATATACATCAATCATGTAGAACAGAAAAGATAAAATTATGTAAATTAATGCCAAAATAGATACTACAGATGCAAAAAGGTCAGCATTTACCATAAGGTGATTAAAAACATTTTAACTACCTTTAACAATGGCCTGTGCCCTGAAGTCCTATTTTCCCCCTCTTATTTTTGAAACAGTATTCTAAGAGTACAGATGTATATTAGCTGCTTAAAACCCCATGGCATTCAGATAGCTAGATCAGCTGCTGAGAAAAGTGATGTTCTGGATTACAGCACAGTAGACAGTATGGATGTTGGCAAAAGTGAATCACACTCAAGAAACCTCAAGAAAGTTAATGAACCAGGCCATATATGTCTTAATTAGAAATTACTTTGACCAGCAGCATCTACCTCTAACTAACACCAGCGAAAGCGTCCATTTTTGTGCCAGCCTGAGCAGCCTGCAAAGGCATGCCTTTGTTTATCTCATCCTGGGGCCTATCAACCACTCTCACTCCCCACCAGTCTTACAGAACATCCCCAAAGCCACTTCTTATCCTCTCATGCAGTTCCCACGACCTTTCTGCTTATCCCCACACCAGCACCTGGCCCAACACCCGGACCCACTGGTCACCACCAGCCCAAGCTAAAGCGAGGGCTGCCTGAGCACGCTTACTCTGAAGTTTGGCTCAGCAGCTACAGGTAGGACATATAGCATGCAGCTGTCACCATGCACAACTGGCAAGCAGCAGGCAACAGGCTCATCACAGTTTGAGAACCTCTGCTGCAACCTCTGCACTGTCAGCTGTGCAACAGAGACTGACAGCTAAGTCTGTGTCTGTCACAGAGACTGGAGGGAGGAAGAGGAGCAGAAAAACATCCACACAAGGATTTAAGATGCGTAAGAGTGTTTGTACCTGGCTTATATCACCTACTTTGATTAAAATATTTCTTCAACACTTCTTTTAATAAGGAACTGGTTTCATTTTCAAAAGTAACATTTGTAATGCTGCCCTTTACACAGTAATCTAATCATATAGATAATCTAATCATAAAAGTCAGAGCCAAGACATAGCACGAAGGAAGCATGCAGGCGTATGTGAAAGCTGCAGGTGAGAGCAGGCAGAAGAGCCACGCTTGTCCTCAGGACTTTTTCTCAGCCTTGTTTCTCTATCCCACAGACACAATTTATCTCTTTCCACTGATTATCTGAAGAACAACAGGATACTAAAGGATCTATCTACAGTTAACTAGGCTAATATCCTTTCACTCTTTTTTTGTATTTACACTGAAGAAGCAGGAGAGGAAAGGATACTTATGAAACAGATTTGGTCACTCTGTAATCACAGTATGAATGAGACGACAGATGTTTTTTAATTAGAGAGGGTACTTTCGCTGGAGCATTTGATTCCCAAGAATCCTGGGAAGAAACAATTCCAGCCTCCGACCACTGCAGCCCAACAGTGAAAACAGATAAACTGTTTGAGGAAGTAACCAACATAATGACAGGCACTAGTGTAGAACAAGTGTGTACACTTAAATTGAAGACGAAAGAGATCATGAATATAAACAAAAAACCCTGCAGTTCACGGACAGCAGTATAAAGGGAGCTGCTTTATGTCCCAGTGTTACAGCCTAAGAAAAAGCAGCAGAATGAAGAAAATGAAGAAAACCAGTTTCTATAACCTGATTCGAGCAGATCCAGCAATGCAGAACTTGCCTGCAGCTAAGCAACAACCAGATTTGCAACTGTACTTTTGGATTAGCAACTCATTTATTTCCAGCTAGACCACTGTGCCAGCTCCCATGTAATCCTGGCAACTCTGACACACAACATTAGCTATCTAAATGATAATGTGCAATGGAAGTATTTTAAAACAAAAGGGCAAATGAGAAGAAATCAATAGAAAAAATATTACCATACACGACAGTTGACAAAAAGCACTCCCTATGTTGCCATGGCTTTGGGTGCTGTTCAGCACCATCATGTCCTCATAATTGAGACAAAATAGAAAAGAGGCTCCATGATGGAACAAGCTGACATAATATAAGGACACACATCAAGGTGATGGGCATGCCTGGTCTGTCAAAAATGCTACTGCAGCTTAAACAGACATACCTTAACTAGCTTTATGGCTGCCCGCTAGCAACATGGGGTAATTCAGAGGCTGTGGAACCTGTCTGAGAGTGAATAAATACTTAAATAACTAGTCTTGGCAAACTGCACTGAATAATTACATCTGACAATCTTTTTCATGCCTTCAGCCTTGCAGGGATATATAGGCATTATCCCAGCCTGCTACATGTTTCAAAGCTGTGGTCCTCAACCCATGCATGGAGGCAGTGAATTACACTTAAGACACTACATTATTACTCATAGTCACAAGCCATCACTACTACCACAGTACACATCAAGAAAGCAAAACACAACAGCTTATATTATTGCTCAAAAGCCAGCAAAGGGATGTCTGGCATAAAAATTTCAGTGGCTCCCCATTTTCACATAGACACGATTCAAATGACATTTTAGGGCTATGGATATTTCAAGTTTTAACAAAATCCTAAAAGGATGCCAGCAGTAGAGCATTAGGGGGAGTGCAAACAAAGCAGAGCTGAGGGGAACTGAGATTTTCTATTATGGACACATATGCACTGACTTCTGGAACATTGCAATCTTACTTTGACAGACATTTAAGAAGTTTCAGGACCCAAGAATGCAGAGAACAATTCTTAACAGAGAACAAAGAGTGCAGGGCTGTCCCTTAGTCAAATGTGAGAATCAGAGCCTGGATTATTAACTGACACTTTCAGCACCCAAAGTATTATAACTAACTGAAAGAATAAAAAAAGTCATTTTCCAAAATGCTGAAACTATTCTACAGATCTCATTTGAAAATTGTCTCTGCATAAGGAGCTCACAGAAGAAAAATAAAAAGAGGCAGAATCTAAAAAATTGAAGAGAAGGGACTGAGGAGAAGAAATTACTCTTGCAGAAGAGGAGGCTTACAGATCACCTGACTAACTGTATTTCAGTCAAAAACTAGCTCATAAGTATGATGTGCTTTATTGAGGCAAAAGAAATCAACAAAATAGGTGAATTAATTTTACCACCACTGAAGAGGGCCGCAATTCATTATTCAAGTCCCCTTTCTTATGTGCAAAATTTAGCTCATTTAGTACTGAATTTAAAGGTCTCACTAATACTTGTACCTCACAGTTTTCCTTTGATCTCATCCCTCTCACTTGATGCAGTATTTTAAAGGATAACTAATTGAAAACTTGCAAGGAATGGACAAAAAATATCTTTGCTTACTATCACTTATTTTTAATCCCCACTCTTCAAAACTGAAAAGCTTTTTTCTGTAGAAATGACGATTTTTAAAATATTAACACTAAAAGCAGTTAATGTCATTGGGCTTCTTATTTATTTTTGGTTTGTGAATGCTAAAGATTCATGTTTTTATAGAAATGGGAAATTCAGTTAAGTATCAGTACAAGCCCTGAGATTTGGGAATTGTCAGCATGCCCTGCTCAGCCACAGCACAGGTGGTCTTAATCCCAGCCACGTGCCATGGACTATGAGGAGGATACCGAGAAAATCCTCAATGCTTTGAAATGCATTTTTTTTTAATATTTAAAAATAAAACAAAACAAACCCAAACCAAACCCAAAAACCTGTTCTGCATTTGCATTGCTAAACTGTTCTAACCAAGAACATTTCATCTCAGCTTCAAGTTTAACAGCTTCATCTGAAGATCTGTTACCCTTGGGATTAGCTGCTGGCCTGCAGGTATCTTCATCAGTTGCCTCTTAATTTTCCATCCCTGGGTGACTCCAAACATACTCCTGTGGCCCCAACTTCCTTACAGTAAGTCACATGCCAAAGTGAGTCAGCAAAATATGCTTAGCCATTTTCCAGAGAAGCAATGCTTGTATAAAATAAATAAATAAAAATGTCCAGAACATGTATTTTCTTACAAGCTTTTTAGGTTTTATTTTCCCTGTTTGGATAGGTAACATATATGCATATTATATTCTGGCTTTATGTTACACAAACACTTAGAATCCATTAAAATCCAAATTTAAAAATCTTAAAATCCTCCCAAATATTTGCCATCATGTGTTTTATTACTATATTTTTCTCTTCCATTAAAGGTGTTTTCCCTAGCTGTGAGGAAGGAAAATGGATGTCATTAAACTGTTTTCATTACATGCGTGACACAGTTCCATAGTTTTTTTATCTACCCTTAATTCATTACCATTTTCCCTCCACCGCTGCATTATTCATGTATGTCACCCTCTTCTAATTCCTGTGACAAATACAATTGTAATGACTTTATTTAGGACCAACACTTCCAGTCACAATATGGAAAGGCAAAAAGTTAAAGCAGCTGCGTCACTTGGCTCTGTCTGATCGATAGCCAGCCAGGGCAAATGCAAGCCAGCCAAGGAGAGCAGGCAGCAAAACCTGCTGCCCGTGGGAAACAGGTCTGAGGGCACACGGGAGTGAGGCAGCACCAGGAGAAGTTACTGCTTCATTAATTTTACTGTGTTTCAGGGAGGTGAAGGACTGAATCACCAATAAAGGCAGGAAAGCACACCCTGTCGTATTTCAGATCTACTTGGTTAGGTTTAATTTATGTCTTTTTAAACATTTATTTCAAATGAAAGCACCAAATGCATATAATATTTAGTTAATACTATTAATTTAAATATTACACTAAACTAAATATTATACAGTTATAGCCTCTGTATAAAAGGATTCCATTACAGCCCGTACTGATTTTTAACGTTTGACTAGAGAAACAAAAATGCTAATGTAGTTCCAGCTTTAATCCATTTTTAAGCACAAATTATTTAAATAATTCATTTTGTGTTTTCTATATGACTGGAACTACCCATTGTCATAGCAGGACGGTTTTGGCAGTGCCTTTGCTACTTTGACTGTTCACAAGTTGTCTTACAGTTTCAGACGGTGTCAGACCTAGATGCTATATCTTATGCCAGCTGGAGTGAGAACATTGGTTTGATGTATAGAAAGACAGTTTTAAGAAGTCAGGGTCTGCTAGCAGTTTCTCTACAAACTACAATAGCAGCAGTGCTAGAGGTCATGAATATTACATAAGAGCTGTCCATGCATTCAATCCAGCATCAGTAAGCCAAATTCCCATAGCAACACTTGCATAGATTTACTCCTCGCTAAGAGATGCATCAGTTCAGCAGTAAGTGCTGTACTGATACCCTTATGAGTCTGCAAGATATTATTGCTTCAACACTTCTTTTAAAGGTTGTGCATTTACTGATAAAATTCAACACTCCACCTGAATTTCATGGCAGCCTTTATTACCTTTCCTAGGAGCACAGAAATCTCGAACTAGCAAAAAGCAACCCTGATAAAACTGAGACTCCTGATTACAATCAGCAACATCTCTAAGATACAAGGTGGAAGGGAAAAAGCGGCTGCTTCTTTTGAGTTTCTGCTATACTGATCCCAGGACAGCAAGACCTAAGTTCAAAGAGATGTTCAGCATCTCTTACAGTGGGCAAGTTGCAGCAGCTCATTAAAAAGCTGCTTTAGGAGCTCTTACTAAATATCAGTTAACAATTAACACCTCCACCCCACCCCTATCTTTGGCTTCCCTGTTCAAGTTTTCTGGCCCAATTAAGCTGTCTGCCTGTGCATTACAGTATCGTATTAGTAATGGACCTCGTCACCAACTAACAATCAGATGCATAGTTCAAGGATCTGGACTCCTAATTTCTGAAGAGCCCATGTAAAACAGGTGGCATAAATGGGCAAATCTGGCAGTGGAAAAGGAAACAGTAAAATAAAAACCAAGGCAAAATGGAGGAGAGGAGTCAGAGAGAAAGTGAGAGAGAAATGCAGATCAGGTAGATCTGAGGACGGATATCAATAGTGTATTTAAGTATTTAGATATTAGATACGAAAATGTAAAAACAGACCTTGAAAAACAGTAATACACTGAGATCTGGCAGATGACAGCATATAAAAAAGAAAAACTGGAATGAAATGGTAAGTGAATGATAACA
Organism: Psittacula echo; assembly: GCF_963264785.1. Lineage (NCBI taxonomy): Eukaryota > Metazoa > Chordata > Aves > Psittaciformes > Psittacidae > Psittacula > Psittacula echo. Next base: position 39,352,270 of record NC_137737.1, on the reverse strand, counting down.
AATAAGATGAACATGATTTTTACAGATGCAATAGTATTTAAAGAAACAGCACACATGAAAGAAAAACAAGCCCATATCCTTTCACTGCTAAACCCCTCAAAGTCCTAAATGCGTTTCATGGAAAATATACAAACACAGCAAGAATCTAAAGCTCTTTTAGTATTTCCTTACTAAATTGTCACTATCTGCCAGGAGCATGGAGATAAAAGGAGAAATCTTAACAAGTCCTAGAGCATATTGCTCACGGGGTCATTTAACACACAAACTGTAAAGAAAGTCAGTGAAGTCTTCAGGAAAAAAAGATCTTTGTAACAGAGTCTTCCTGTTTACATATGACTTGTAGGGACTGATCTTTCACTGAAGGGAGGTGAATAGGATGTCTGAGGGCTGATTTCTAGAACTATAACTTTTGAGTGCCATAGGGACCCATGGGCAAACTTTCACAAACATCTTCAGTAAGAATTCAAAGCTTTGACCCTATACACCACAATAAATGTGTACATTCAATAAAAGCAGAAGTGCACACATTTAGATAAAATTCTTCTGAAAACAAAAGCCAATCAAATACCTTCTATGGAAAACTGATTTTAAGTGATTTTTCCTGGAAAATCTCCTTTCTACTGCTGTCTGGAAAATCTTTAGAACAGGTCTTACTCTGTATGTTAACACATTAACAACATTTGTGTCACTAATGGATGAGATGTCGGTCTGTTAAAGCTGAACATTTTATGAGTTTGTGACATGAAACACCACCTTACCTTTGCTTTTTCCAGCTGTGCCTGGGCCTGTCGCTCTGCCTCTCTCCGCACTGCTTCCCTGTCTTCTTCCAGAGATACATCTGAATCAGATGGACGGCTGGTGTAGGAGTCCGCCGAACCCTGCACAAGAAAAAGGGAAATAATGTTACAAGTTGTTTTAGTGTTAAAAATCCCAAATCAACAGCACAAAAGCCCCCCCAGGAGAAGTGGTTATAAACCTTGTCTTTTCTTTTACTTTTGAACCCCTGAAAGGAAAATAACTACCCCGAAGTAGTTAGAAAATAACTACCCCAAATAAGTAGAAAAGAACTACCCCAAACTCGGTTAGAAAAACAATGTCTAGGTAAATATTTTCTTCTGGAGACTTTCCAAAAGTGCAGGTGTCTTCCCCAGTGCTTTATTTCCTGCACTACCCCCATGCTCTTATTTGTGTGCTTTTCGGCAAGCAAAGCCAGTTGATCTGCAGAGTTAAAGCACTGGTGCAGTGCAGGGCTGAAGGACACACAGCAGCTTCAAGGATGGCTCCCTAAAAATTAAAACTCTCAACAGTGACAGTACTTAAAGGAAACAGTCCTTTTATAATCAAAATGAAAATTCAGTATCAATAATTACTATTACACAATATCTCTGCTAACAGATTTAACCTCTGCTATCCATCTTTATTTTAGGGCAACCTCTTTACCTGACACACTTTCCCCATCAGAACTGCAAATGGCTCATATCCATCTCTGCCTCTCAGCAAAACATGTAAATGACCACAAATCAACTTCCAACTAATAAAATCCGTCTGGACTCAACACATGTCCCCATATCACCACAATGGAAGCAGCCACAATGCCAGAACAGCTCCATAAATAATGACAGCTCTGCTTTTCCTCTGCATCTCCCTGCATACAAAATAGAGTTCTGCTAATTCAATCAGAATGAAAACAACTGTCATCTCCTTGCTTCCTTGTTTTCTCTTACTCCCTGCAATACATATAATACATGCCGATAATGAAAACGTAGGGCTTACACAGATATCAGAATTCTTCAGACGTCCTCCTTTGGCTCTTTTCAGAAGCCTGATCCAGGTGGCCTTCATTAGCCAGACAGCTCAGTTATTGTCCGCAGCTGCAGCGCCCGGCACTGATCTCATAAAACATGTGCACGCTGAGCACCGCAGAATCACTGCTCCTTTCCTATCCATGCTCTGCTCTGAGAGCCTTCCTTCTCTTCCCTCTGCCTTTCAAGCTTGCAGCCTCACTGTTCCCAAGTATTCTGCTGCAATTAAATTCTCAAATTTTCTCATGCCAGTAAAAAAAATTAAAATAATTAAAAATAATAATAATTAAAAAAAGACAAACCCAAAAAATCTGCACCACCTCCAAAAATCTCAACTCGAACGATAAAAATGTAAAATAAACCAGGCGTCAGGTAGATGCTGTGAGAGATACTTCAGTTGATCATAAACTGAGATCAACCGCAGAAAAACACCTAGGGCTTTTTCCTTTCTGTTTTGGGGGGCGGATTTGGCTGTTAAAAATAGTGCTTATAGGAGAACCTTTTAAAATCCTGTGCAAAATGTATTCAGTGACATTTGCAAGTGCAAAGTTCATTTCATCTCTTCCTAGATTGGCTGGGGGTGGGGTAACAGGCTGTTCATATCACTGGGCATGCTCCATATGTGCAGCCTTTTACGCAGATGCTCACATCACACGGGGTTGTTAGCCTATGCCAAATTGCCATTTTACATCTCAAGGGTAAACAGCTGGAAAATGCAAGGTCCCTGCAAAACTGGAAAAGCTGGTACAGCGTCTCCTTCCCGTCACGTATGTCTGCTACAAGCTGCCTTTCCCTTGGATGCTCAGTGCTGTCACGCATCACTTCCCTCCACTGCAAAGCACTGAGCTCCACTCACAGCTCTCTTACAGAAAACGTAAATCCAAAAATATGCCTGTTGAGCAGGAATTTAACCCCCTAGTCACCGCTTACATTTTTTTTGACACAAGCAAAGAAGCAAAGGATAACTGCAACATACCACTTACCATATAAATACTAGATCCTAATATAGCAGAAGCCAAACAAAACATTGACTTTCTATATTCTGCTTATCAGAGATACCCTGTACCCCTTCATAACCTGACATGTGAATAACATGATAAGGAATGGTTTTCTAGGGCATTTCTGATTCACTGACAGACATGCAACATTCTAGTTGGAAAAGATCACTGCAGCTGATGGCAGAACCTGCCTTTGATAGAAATTCTCAGAAATTTAATAAATATACAAATATGTGATATAAACACGAGAAAAATAGAGAACAGACATCACAGCTGAGAGCAGTGGTCATGCACCTGTCAGCATGTCAGCACAAAGGACCGAATCATGCCATGATTTGTGTCTGTGTAACAACAAAATTGCTCCAACACAAATGAGGCAGTAGCCCACATTTAACCACTATTAGAGCAAACAATAGTTGCCTCTAAACTGACAGTTTAAAGGTAGATTTCAACTTTCCAAATGTTTTACTTTTTTTTCTCCTGAAGACTTGTAATAGCTAGAGCACAGAGTTTAATGAGCTGCCTTTGAGCTAACATAAAGGAAATTATTCTCCAAGTGATATTTTGCTTACAGGAGTCCAAATACATCTGCTATGTTATAGCCATCTTCCAAAACAAAAATGCCTACTGAGCTAGAGTAAAAGAGCAGAAAATAAAAGAAAATACACTCAAACTTTTCTTGAAACTTTCGGAAAATCTTGTCCATTACGAAATCACCAGAGGGCTGTAACCTCCCAACGCCTTCCAAATTTGGCTATTACTTGAAATTTCCCTTTGCCACAACTTCTGACACAGCTCCCCAATGGGAAGAGTGGCAAAAGACAAGCAGCAACAAGCATACAGAAGTTCAGTGTATAGTTTAAATTCTATTATACTTGACACAGTAGTGGCCTGTAGTCAAAACCATTGAGTTATCCTGGCATTAGTTAAAGCTGAGACTGCGATAACCCCCTCTCCACCATAGAGCCCCAGCCTTCAGGACATTCTGGAGTCCTTCAACACCCAACCCCCTCCAGAAAGCGCACATCCAAACCCTTCCCCATCACCACTGCAATTCCTCAGTGTCATTCTGCCGTTGGTTACATAAACCAATCCCAAAGCAACATCACCTTTAAATAAGAGGAAAGCAAGCAAACCAGCCATTAAGCCTGACATGGCAATCACACCACAGACAGTGGGAGCATTACCCCTCTACGGCACTTCTATGATGAACACATCATATTTTCCAGTGACCAAGCAGCATGGCATCACTTCTACTACCACTCATTCTGCTGTACATAAGTGATGCTGCCTAATTTTGGGATGCTGCATAACTGGTCCTAATCCTGTGAGAAAAAAAAAAAAAAAGGTTGTGAAGCACAGAAATATAATTCCCATCTCCCCTAAGGGGGGCAAAATGCCTTTAAATGCCTTTTGGGTCAGGCCAGAACTGCTAAAATTGGAGTTTCATCTTCCAGGCCACAGAGATCATCTACAGTGCTGGTCATGTCTTGTGTTGGCCACACTCCCAACGCATATACAAAAAAAAAAAAAAAAAAAGTAATGATTCAATTTATTTTAATTATATTGACAAATCACATGAATCAAACTCAACATTACATTTATTTTCCCACTGGGACAGACATGGTCATGTAAATTCTGTATGGAAGGCAGAAACTGGGAGCTTTGCTTCTCGAAAATGAAAAAAAAAAAACCCAAAAGAAATAAATCAAAGCCCGACATCAAGGCAATCCAGGAAAAGGGGGAGCATATCATTAAAATTAATTAATTTTATAAACTACTGATCATTTTCCTATGAGCTAAGAATGTACTCAACACTTTAACACAGAAAAAATTCAAACTTCCATAAAAACTATGATGAGACTGTAGTGGAAATAACTTGACTATTCAAGGAAAATAAGGCCTGTGTGCCTTATATTATTGATGTGCACTGTCCATTCATGACAGCTAACAAAACTGCTTTTCCTCCCTGGGTACATGAGGTTTGGGGGTTGCTCTGGAGAACACTTTCTGGGATTCTGCAGGTCTCCATAATCTTCCACTGCAATGTGGAAGAGCTGCAGTAATAGAAGTATGTAATATATACTACTGTAGCCCCCAGTTCCTAGTATTCCACAGGAAACTGACTAGTAAAAGTGACAAAGGTTATGTTAATAATTATCTCATTTATTCTCTGTTCTCTCTTCCCCTCCCCCCCCCCCCCTTTTCTCTCCCTCCTTATTTGGCAGGTTTACAAACCCAGTTTGAGAAATAATTTCCTGTTTTAATGACATGCTTGCAAATATTTACCAACTATTTTACCACTTATTATATTACATTCTATGACATATTCTCATAATATAAAACCCATACTCTTCACACAGCTAGTGGTCTTATGTGATCATACTTGAGCTCCTTTTTCTCCAAGACCATAAATGTCTTATCTTCCTTAGTACTGTAGAAGTGTATCATTTCAATAGACTAGGTCCTTCAAATAACGGGTTTTTTATTACTTTCCTTTATTTGCAGGTAAAAAATTCTTAGTTAAATTAGGTTGTGCCTAGATCTCTTTATTTTTCTTGTTAGTTTTCTGTACCTATACTTAAATTTGGTCAGTGCTGCTGGAGATTAAGTACAGATTTTGATTGCAGTGTTGCCTTCATAGTGTAAAATCTGTGGATGTGTTTGGTCTGTTACTGTACTAAATTCTCACTGGGCTAATATCGCTATCATTACACTTGCAAATTCGTCCTGGCCTTTATATTATGTCTTCTTCATAAAAAATTAAAGTGATCCTCTGAGTACCATGAGTTTCTCTTTAATAGGGTAATCCACTTATGAATTGGGTACCATTACAACAGATAACTTTCCAAATTACTGAAAATTCTCAAATAATTCTCTTCCTAGGAAGATCATACAAATTCTTTCAAGAAGAGACTTTTTATCTTATTATTTATTAAATGAAGGCATGAAGCAGTAAGCAAACATACAACAAGATTTTACAAGGAATAAAGAAGTACATGTCTCTACTATATATAAACTTTCCATTTATAATACCGGGATCTTCTCCTGGATATAATTTTCATCTCTTCATTGATTTAATGCTGAAGAGAATTTGAAATTCAAAAGGAGAAATATCTTTATGTCTTAATTTGATTTATACTTTGAATATAAAAAGCTCAGGTCTCACTGTGCCAGTAAGAGGAACAATTCACTTCAGCGTTAAGAATTTATGCAGAGAGATTGCTAAATGCTTATCTTCTAATCTTGTTGAAGTAGTAAGAAAGTCATCACATGTTCTGCTAGGACACAATCTGAGATAGTAAATCACGGCCTTGTGATGTGCTACTACTTCTTGAGTGCTAGGAAATAAGGTAAAGGGAATAAAATGTTGAAAGGTGCTGAAGGGCCATTTCCATAACATTTTTATTTCACTTAAAATCATTAAAATTGATTCAGAACTAAGGCAAATGTGAAATGGTGAAGTTTATCATAAAGTGAAACAGTTGATATTGGCAAACTGTAATATGCCACTGCAGAATGCAGATTGTCCTGTTTCACCATAAACTGACCAACCCCAAATGTATGAGCCACAAAATTAAAAAATCAGAAGCACTCCCACAAAAGCACCTTCTCCACAGGCCTCAGTTTGCCGGAGTGGCCACAGATGGTGAATGTGAAAATTTCTTATCTATAAAGTTTTCTCCAGATGTCGAAGCAATGTCATTGTTTTGGATGATGTTGAAGAGGGCACAAAATGCTGCTCTGAGAATGCTATACAATGAGAGAATGTTATAACATATAGTGATGTTAATTATTTGAGGGCAGAATTTTTATGGAAATTAAATTAATTCCAATTGTTTGGCATGTATACTTGGCACATATGACAAACTGAAAAAATACATTTTCACAAAGGAAAAAGGAAAGAGATCACATATCCATTAAGAGGATATCAAGCAGGAATTGTTCACTTCTTGTGTAAGGGTCATGGACATTTGGCAGCCTGGCAACTTTCAAGGCTAATGCTGATGTCCTCCCTGGTTCTTGGCATGGGCCCTGCCTGCACTTGGTCATTTGCCCACTACATATACATTTACACACACTCTCCCACAACTCACATCACACAAGGAGGGCTACCAGCTCCTACAGTAGTCACTGGAATCCTTTGCTATGATTCCATTTAAAAAACAAATCCAATGCTGGTTAGAATTTTGTTGTTGTTTAGAGCTAGCTGGGAATTGCCATGGCATCTACAGCCATGGAGGACCTTCAAATAATGGGAGGAGTGAAATTTTAGAACACTTGGTAGCTTTATGGCTGCAATGTCATTAAAAAGGAGATTATATAGGAAACCAAGCTTCTCTTTACCCTTAACATGACTTTGGCAAGCTTGATCACGGCACCCAGCTTGACATAAACAGGTTTCCAAGGCACTAATCCAATCAACAGCTGAATGAAAGCAAAAGTTTTTTCAAATAACCCTTAGGTTTCCAGAAGCCTCGATTTTGGCATTCACAAACCAGGTAAACAGTTGTACCAGGTACTTTATCAGGGAAAAACAAAAGAATGAAACCTTAAATAACCCCACACACCAAAACTCGCCACACATTTGCACTCACATTTCATGAGGTTGCTTTCCTGGTGTTTTGTTCAGAAAAAGTATCATGAGCAGGTATTTTTAGAGAAATTAGAGTCTTCTCCTGGTGGCTCTTCAGAAAAAATATGGCAATATGCAAACTGCTTCCAAAAGGGCAGCAGCAGAGCTCAGCCTGGTTAGCAAACAGACAGGCAGACTGACCCCTCAGAGTCAGAGCTAAGCTCTCCCCAAAGCTTAGGGATGCTCTGGTGTGTTATGGTTTATTGATTTCTGCAAAAAACCATCCTAGAGGGAAAACTACTGGAGATCCTACTGTACAAGGCACTGTACAGTCACAAAGTAAATTGCAAGCCCTGCTTAAAAGAACTTCCAGTCTAAAGGATGAGAGAATATGAGCAGAATAAAAAAAGGAGTAAGAAAGGGATCAAGGTAGCAATGCAATAGAAAATAAAGTATTTTTAAATATTCAATACCAGCATCATGACTCATCCCTTGCATAACCATGGTGGGTTGTTGTTTAAGTAAGTTTTCTATATGTATTATGGCAGAGATTAGTTCTGTGAAAGCCTCTGAAGGAGGATAATCTGGTAGCTCTGTATATTCTGATAGAGAAGATTCTCACACTTACGAAACTTGAGCAAGTGCTTTTGAGGAAGAGGGCAATGACAGGAATATACAAAGGTCTTCTATGCTTTAACAACAATACAATCACATTATTGAGAATTTTAAAATAAAATAAAAAAAATCCCACAAAATAAAGAGGAGAAAAAAAAAAAAAAAAAGGGATTTGATTTTTCAAGACAATTAATTGGATCTAAAGGATGGGATTAAATTATTGATGATTTTGCGCCGTAAGGAAAAGTCAGAGCAATGACAGAGCTAAGACGTTGCCAGTGGAACAACTCAGAGACAGGTGTCAAAGGAATTAAAATATACTAAGGAAATGATTGCAAGCTGCATGAACCTGAATCATCTCATTTTTGTCTCAGACTGTCAGTACACACATGGATATTAACAAAACTTGGTTGATTCAAGTAACTTTTTAAAGCTCTGGTAACTTGATTATATATTTAAGCCCTTAGGCAAAGGTAAATCAGGATTATTACTAACAACAAGCTGACCTGTGGTGGTGTTTACTGGGGCAGAAGTGGGTAAAAAATTGAAGGCTCTCAGGAAAAATGACAATATAGTTTTTGATGGTATTAGTTAATCAACAGCAGATATCACAAACGAAGGATTTTAAATTGCAGAAAACAAGAATTTAGAATATAAAATGCTATGTGCTGATACAAGAGCACAGAAAGACAAAGATTGGGTCAGCCACAAGGGCTCAATTAAAAAGAGGAAAAATGGAAAACACATCTGGGATGACAACAAGGAAACAGAAAGACAACTAGAAAAGGAATGAATCTGAAGGAAAGCATGGCAACCATCATCTCAATTTGTCTCAGCTCAGTTAAAAGTGCCAATTTAGATTCTCTGTTCCAGATCTTCAGTGTATTTTTATCTGGGATTTTGGTTCAAGTCATTAAGATTTTCTGCATACTTAAAAATAACTTCCTTGAAAATTTAGCATGAAATTCAGTTAGCAATGGAGAATTTCAAAGGGAAAAAAAAAATTTCTTTGTAGTTCTTTTTTCAAATTATCCCTGAATGTACAATCCCTGACTGTTTTCAAATGTAGCATTTTTTAATCTACTCCGGATAACAAACGGAATGTTTGCGGGTGGTTTTGCTCTTTTGTATTTTTTTAACTTGTTAAAAATATTGAGATTTAGTACATACAGTCAAGTCTTCCCTATTTTACTCTTTCAAATATAACAACTGCTTTAATACATATTTTTACTTGCTACTCTTCATTTCTATACTGTAAATATAGTATTCATCTGTTTAAATAATTATCTTTTTCCCCATTTGTGTTCACGAGTTAGTTTGGCAAGCTTGTACTATGTAAAACCTGCTGTCATACACTAGTTATCTATAATATTTTTCAACCTCTGATAAGTTTATTTTCCAGCCCATCATCTGCTACTGAAATCTTGATTTTCTAGTCATGATCTTTTGTTAACAGCAATCAATGACTGTCATGACATAAAACATGGCAAATTGCTCATTGCTTAGATTAGGAGAGTTTTCTTATCAACACCTTTGTTAAGTTACACACAGTGAAGACTAATGAATTAATTAAATTTCCCTGAGTCAAGCTCACTGAAAGCTCACGCTTATCAAACAGCAGCTCCTTTGTGACTCAGCCCAGGTATCTCTGGCAGGCACAATCACCCTTTAAACATCTGCAGCCTCTGATACTGCCAGAAACACCAAGTAAGCAGCTTTCACACTGCATGACACCATTTACTTCAGGATAAAAACGCTACATAGAACACATATACACTAATAAGTGAGCTAAATGTAAGCTCAGTTTCCAAGGGTATCGCCACATGAGTCCTTGTGGTTTCAGGTGTTATACCTTTGTTCCAGCCTTCATCCTCATGTACACTGCTGGAAAAATATCAGGACTGTTTCTTTCTACCATTACTTATCCCCCAGGTCTAGCATAAACCAAAGCAAACTACTTGCAATTTTCTCAAGAGGATGAGGCTCCTTAAACCATTTAGATATTTCAATTATTCTTATCTGGTTTCAAGAATACAACAATCTAATACATTCATTGCATCAATGGAAAAGTCTCTGGAAAGGCCTTTTGTCCCTTTAATCTATCACATCAAAATAAGAGTCTTGAAAAATTCTCTCTCTCCAGCAGTTTTGGTTGTAAAATTAAAATATAGGAGTTAGTGCACAGATTGTATGATGTCAACTGTTGAAATCCATTGGCTCTTTTAGATTTGACTCTTAAGAAATATCTAAAGGACTGCATCCACCAGAGTGGGTGAGGATATCAAGTGTGCAGTGTGTGTGATCTTCAACCAAGGGCAAGAAGCTAAAGCAAGAACTACATACCTGATTCTCCCATCCCAATCCATGTGGCTGCCACTGGTTGTATGGCTCCATAAACTGCTTTTTGATAGTGGGAAAGCAAGGTAGAGCTTGTGGCTCTAACTCAAGAATCATTCCTATTGCACTTTTACAGAACTACTAAGAAGGAAGACTGAAGTCTCTGTATGTTACTGAACTTGTTTTCCATTTCAAGAGTGTATACAAGGTTTCTTTAAACTAGATGTGTTGGGGGAGGGGAGCATCGTTCCATCCCAACACACCCAGTCAGTTGCCAGCACCTACAATAAATGCTCGGAGCGATGCAGAGATATTCCAGCCGCTCCAGCCAACGAGCCGGCTTCATTTGGAGCTTGGCTCAGATGCCTCTGTACAAACGCCCGTAGCATGGGAAACAAAAAAGAGGAATTAGAGATGTGTGCACGACTACGGGAGTATGATATAGTAGGCATCACAGAAACATGGTGGGATGGCTCCTACGACTGGAGTGTTGGAATGGAAGGTTACAGGCTCTTTAGAAAAGACAGGCCTGGCAGGCGGGGAGGGGGAGTTGCTATTTATGTTAGGGATAGGCTGGAGAGTATGGAACTCTGTCTGGGGACAGGTGAGCAGTCGACAGAGAGTTTGTGGGTCAAGGTTAAAGGGAGAACAGCGATGGGAGACATTACTGTGGGGATCTGTTACAGACCGCCTGATCAAGAGGACTCTGTGGATGAAGTGCTCTATAGGCAGATAGGAACAGCCTCACGCTCACAGGCCCTTGTTCTCATGGGGGACTTCAACCACCCTGACATCTGTTGGAGTGAAGATACGGCCTGGCACAAGCAATCCAGGAGGTTCCTCGATTGTGTGGAAGACAACTTCCTTCTGCAAGTAATAGAGGGGCCAACAAAGAGAGGTGCCGTGCTTGACCTCGTGCTCACCAACAGGGAAGGGCTCAATGGAAACGTGGCGCTCCAGGGCAGCCTTGGTTGCAGTGACCACGAGATGGACGAATTCGAGATCCTTGGGACAGTGAGAAGAGCGTGCAGCAAGCTCACTGTCCTGGACTTCAAGAGAGCAGACTTTGGCCTCTTTAGGAACCTGCTCAGTAAGGTTCCATGGGATGTAGCCCTAGAGGGCAGGGGGCCCCAAGACTGTTGGTTGATATTCAAGGATCACCTGCTACAAGCTCAGGAGTGTTGCATCCCAACCAGAAGGAAGTGCAGCAGGAGGGCCAGGAGACCTCCTTGGATGGATAAGGAGCTGCTGAGGAAAATTCAAAGGAAAAAAGAGGCTTATAGAAGGTGGAAGCAGGGACAGGCGGCCTGGGAAGAATACAGGGATGTTGTCCGGGAAGCTAGGGACCAGGTGAGGAAGGCTAAGGCCCAGTTAGAATTGAACTTGGCTAGGGATGTTCAGGATAACAGGAAGGGATTCTATAGGTACGTAGCGAGTAAAAGACAGACTAGGGACAACGTAGGCCCCCTTCGGAAGATATCGGGAGAACTGGCTACCCTGGATTTGGAGAAGGCTGAGGTTCTTAATGACTTCTTTGCCTTGGTCTTCACTGGCAAAGGCTCTGACTGCACCAGCCAAGACTTCGAAGGCAAACACAGGGACTGTGAGAATGAAGATCCCAGGCCCACTGTAGGAGAGGATCTGGTTCGAGACCATCTTAAAAACCTAAACGTACACAAGTCCATGGGACCCGACGACATCCATCCATGGGTCCTGAAGGAGCTGGCGAATGAAGTTGCTAAGCCACTGGCCATCATATTTGAAAAATCATGGCAGTCAGGTGAAGTTCCCGATGACTGGAAGAAGGGAAATATAACCCTCATTTTCAAGAAGGGGAAAATGGATGACCCAGGGAATTACAGACCAGTTACTCTCACCTCTGTGCCTGGCAAAATCTTGGAGCACATTCTCCTGGAAGAAATGCTGAGGCACACGAAAAACAAGGAGGTGGTTGGTGACAGCCAGCATGGCTTCACTAAGGGGAAATCCTGCCTGACCAATTTGGTGGCCTTCTATGATGGGGCTACGAAACTGATGGACAGGGGCAGAGCAGTTGACGTCATCTACCTGGACTTGTGCAAAGTGTTTGACACTGTCCCACACGACATCCTTGTCTCTAAATTGGAGAGACATCAATTTGATGGGTGGAGCACTCGGTGGATAAAGAACTGGCTGGATGGCCGCACACAAAGAGCTGTGGTCAATGGCTCGATGTCTGGCTGGAGACCGGTAACGAGTGGTGTCCCTCAGGGATCGGTGTTGGGACCGGTCTTGTTCAACATCTTTGTCGGTGACATGGACAGTGGGATTGAGTGCGCCCTCAGCAAGTTTGCCGATGACACCAAGCTGTGTGGTTCGGTTGATACGCTGGAGGGAAGGGATGCCATCCAGAGGGACCTCGACATGCTTGTGAGGTGGGCTGATGCCAACCTTATGAAGTTTAACCATGCTGAGTGCAAGGCCCCACACCTGGGTCAGAGCAATCCCAGGTACGGCTACAGGTTGGGCAGAGAAGAGATTCAGAGCAGCCCTGCAGAGAAGGACTTGGGGGTGTTGGTCGATGAGAAAATGAACATGAGCTGGCTTCAGTGTGCACTCGCAGCCCAGAAAGCCAACTGTATCCTGGGCTGCATCAAGAGGAGCGTGACCAGCAGGTCAAAGGAGGTGATCCTGCCTCTCTACTCTGCTCTCGTGAGACCTCACTTGGAGTATTGTGTGCAGTTCTGGTGTCCTCAACATAAAAAGGACATGGAACTGTTGGAACAAGTCCAGAGGAGGGCCACGAGGATGATCAGGGGACTGGAGCACCTCCCATATGAAGACAGGCTGAGAAAGTTGGGGCTGGTCAGCCTGGAGAAGAGAAGGCTGCTTGGAGACCTCATAGCAGCCTTCCAATATCTGAAGGGGGCCTACAAGGATGCTGGGGAGGGACTATTCATCAGGGACTGTAGTGACAGGACAAGGGGTAACGGGTTCAAACTGAAACAGGGGAAGTTTAGATTGGATCTAAGGAAGAAATTCTTTACTGAGAGGGTGGTGAGGCACTGGAATGGGTTGCCCAGGGAGGTTGTGAATGCTCCATACTTGGCGGTGTTCAAGGCCAGGTTGGATGAGGCCTTGGGTGACATGGTTTAGTGTGAGGTGTCCCTGCCCATGGCAGGGGGGTTGGAACTAGATGATCTTAAGGTCCTTTCCAACCCTAACTATTCTGTGATTCTATACAACACTCGTTTCCAAAAAACAAATTAGTAAAAGGTTGTGGGAAACCGTCTGATAATATATAATCTCTAATAATGAATAAATCTAAATATATTTTTTTACAGCTAAAACAGATCTCATAATATGGATTTATATTAGCACTACTGAGATATAACTGCTTAAATAAAGATAGGAGAGTTAGAACAGAAGTATGTATTTTAGGCAACCTGGAAACAGAAATGAGCCTGCTACTGAAGATGGTAACAATGATTAGATGCTAAACTGAAAGAGAATAAAATATAAGTGAATTGCAATAGAAAACTTGAAGGAAATCACAAAAGCAGCACATGGTGTTGTGAAATTTCATAACTCAATCCTGGAATATTTTTTGTGTCCCGGAACATTCAAAGCTTGGTACAGCCACTTGGTACAGCTTGGTACAGCCAATAAGTGAACTCATGTTTTCAAAATTATTGCAACCTAGAAGACCAAACATTTTCTGGGTTGTTGGGTTTTTTGTTAAGACTTAAAAGAAACATCAGGAGCAGACTTCTTTCTGATTCAGAGCAGACTTTGTCTGGGTCAGGAGAGAAAATTACACCATATCCCTCGCTAAGCCATTTCCTCCTCTAGAGGAAGCACCAAGTTTTGGACCACAGTTGCTCTTTCATTTACTGCTGCAATACAGAATATTGACAGAAAATACATGTTTTGTTTGCTGATAAATCCAAAATCTTAAAAAAGGATAGCTGAGGACTACAATATCTGCATAAACTCTCTCCTGTGCCAGAGCTATGACGAGTTAATACATCTTGTTTTCAGCACCACAAGGTAGTTCAGGCAGAAAGGGGGCTCAGAAAGTCTCTAGTCCAACATCCTGCTCAAGCTGTGAGACCAAAACCAGCATGGTTCAGGACTTTATTCAGCTGGCTTTTTGAAACCTTGAAGGACAGAACCTCTCTGGGAAAACCCATCACACTGACAGAGTATTCTCACAGTGAAGAAGTTTTTTCTTATATCCAATATGAACCTCTCTTCTTTGAATGTCCAGTGTTTGTCTCTTGCCCTCCCACCATGAACCCCAGAGAAGCCCGGCTCCATGCTTTTGACAACCTCTTATAGATGCTGGAGGGCTCATGTAAAACTGGGGAGTCCAGAATTTCAAAAGAATTTGCAAGTTTGGAAAGATAATAGAATTCTTCATAAAAAAGAGCCAACATACACCTTGGGCAAAGCTGTAGTAAGAGATCTGCTATACAGTAGTCAACTCATTCAAAAAATTTAAGGCAAGCAATACATCATATTGATGTAAAGCAATATTATTAATGTGCCACAGGGATCAACCTACTCTGTAAAATCCCTCAGATAAAGAGATTCCTTCAGCCACATCCCTAGCAAGTTTCTGGTCACAAGAGTCTCCAGCACCTGCAACGATAAGACACAAGAATGGAAACTCCAGTTCTGCAGGGTTTAAGGTCTCAAAACATTCTGTCACCAAAGAAATACAAACGAACCCATGTTGTCCCTGACAATTTGTTTTCTTCAGGAACAGCACTGGCCAAAGCCTGCTTTTTCCTCTCTGCTCCATTGTTTGGAAATGAACTTAATTCTCTCCTTAAACCCATCCAGTTATGCTCAGTTAAAAGTCTTATTTCCTCCAGTTTATAAGGGAATCAGTTTCTGCTTGAGAAATTGCCACCCAAACTTATCAGCTGTTCCACTACTATCACCACCAGATTCCTGCTGAGAGGACAGGAATATAACAAAGACATCGCTGAGAGTGATTCTGTGCTAATTAGTAAGGCAACTATTATTCAGACAAGATTCCCAAAGGTAAAAAGGAAAAGAGCGAATAAGGAGCCAGCAAAAAGTACTTAGATGGATGATGGACGACATCCATACCACACAGTAAAGGGGCACCTATGACAAAACAGTAAAGAAGGACAAGGCTTTGAGGCTAGAAATATGAGAGTAATATGAGAGATATATGACAGAAATATTTAAAGAATGTAAGAGATGGACGGCAGGCCAAAAAAGCATTTCTGAACTTTTACTAGTTCTTGCCACACCAGTTTAGCAGCAGAGAAGATCACAAAAGCAGAAACATATCTTTTCTAAGATGAAAAATACTGTACAAATACACTGTCAAAAAAACCAAACCCAAAACCTCAATATTTTGTGCTTATACACCTACACTAGAAGAATTATTAATCTAATATCTGCCTTTTTTTTAAACAATATCCATTTTTATAACATCTAACCACTTCCATCTCTGTACTGTATACAGTTTTCCATTAGAGCCTATAAATACTCAGTGCTTCTATGCTTCCAAATTGAAGCATATAAGCAGACAGCTAATTCCACAACTAGTTTTTCTGCTTATAACCACTCATGTTCATTCTGCTGTACATGAAGTCAGTCCCCAAAGCATTCACAGACAGATAAAATTTACAAGACACTAGAGAAACCCAAGATGCATCATTTTTTCCAGGTCACACCTATTGCCCACTCAATAGTCATGTAGATTGTCTACATGCTGCTAAACCACAATTCAAATGCATTTGTGCTCACACCCTCTCAAAGATTTTCCAGAGACACAGTGCCAGATTTCCTGGCCAGGATAAAGCCAGAACTCAACACTAAATCCAAGATGGGCTTTTTATGCTTTAAGAAGTTCGATTCCTACTGGGTTGCAATAGCATTCCAGTTCATCTCCACTTCGAAAAAAAGGAATTTAGTATCTTACTTATTATCTTTTTTTTTTTTTTTAATTTTACATTTATTCTCAACTGATTTCAGTTAGGCTGAAACACTTATTACAAATATTATAAACTCTCATTTAAATAAGCCAGAATTTCACTCTAAATTTGCACTGTTCTCTTCCCTTCACTCCTTCCGTAGCAATTATTCTATCTATAATCAGTAGTAATTCACACAGCTAGCATCTCCCTTCCTGTTCAAAGTTTTTGAGTTTACAATGGGTAAAACAAAAATGATGACTTATTGTTTCTTTCCTCATGCAGAAGAAAACGAAATGTTTGTTGCTGAAGTTGGCACAGTAACACAAACATGCTCTTTTATAACCTCTCATGTTCTGTTAGTTGTCTTCAGGCATGGATCTTTTCTATGATTTGAAAAAGCATCGGTATTTTTAAGTCTTGTTCATTTTCAAAATCACCATAGCCTATGATCTCAACAGCAGCTCCTTCTTGTTTCCTCTTTGATTATGCTAAAATAGACCTTATTTAAATTTAATAGTACCTCGTTCACATCATAAAATCTACCAGAAAAGTGCAGGCACAACACTGTCAATTGTCACAAGGCAAGCTGATCCACAAAACATGTTGTGTAACTGGCAGGACTAATTGCTCCCATCACACTTACAGACACAGATGTCCAGGTTTATTTAAAATAGCCCTAAGCAAAACAGCAGAACTTGTGGTGTTTGGGATTGTTTGAGTTGGGGTTGCTCTTTATGTGCGAGAGCAGCTACAATGTACTGAGCTCTGTCCAGGAACAGGGGATGAGCGAGTTGAGAGTCTGTGGGTGAGAATTAAGGGGCAGGCTGGCAGGGGCGATACTGTTGTGGGTGTCTGTTACAGGCCACCAGATCAGGGTGAGGAAGTTGATGAGGCCTTCTACAAGCAGCTGAGAGCGGCCTCACAGTCACAGGCCGTGGTCGTCGTGGGGGATTTTAACTTCCCTGATGTTTGCTGGAAGGACTACTCAGCAACCCAGCCACAGTCCAGGAGGTTCCTCCAGTGTATGGATGATAACTTCCTCATGCAAATGGTGGATCAGCCAACCAGGAGAGGAGCGCTGCTGGATCTCATCCTCACTAACAAGGAGGGGCTGGTCGAAGCAGTAAGGGTTGAGGGCTGCCTTGGTTGCAGCGACCACGAGATGGTGGAATTCAGGATCTTGTGTGGTAGGACCAGTACAATAGCAAGTAGAATTGCAACCCTGGACTTCAGCAGGGCAAACTTTGGCCTTTTCAGGCAATTGCTAGGGGAAGTCCCATGGGCAAGGCTGCTTGAAGGTAAAGGGGCCCAAGATAGTTGGTTGGCATTCAAGAATTGCTTATTCCAAGCTCAAGAGCTGAGCATCCCGACACGTAGGAAGTCAAGGAAGAGGGCCAGGAGACCTGCGTGGCTGAATAAGGAACTGCTGGGTATGCTCAAGTGGAAGAGCAGAGTTTATAGGTCATGGAAGGAGGGGCTGGCCACTCGGGAGGAATATAAGGCTGCTGCTAGAAGATGTAGGAAGGCAGCTAGGATGGCTAAGGCCTCCTTAGAATTAAATCTGGCCAGAGGGGTCAAGGACAACAGAAAGAGCTTTTTCAAATACATAGCTGATAAAACTAATACCAGAGGCAAGGTTGGCCCACTGGTGAACGGGATGGGTGCCCTGGTGACAGAAGATACTGAGATGGCAGAGTTATTGAATGCCTTCTTTGTGTCAGTCTACTCTGTTGGAGGCAGTCCTGAAGAACCCTGTACTCCTGAGACCTCAGATGAAGTCAGGTCACTGGAGCGGTTTGCCTTAGTCCATGAGGAATGGGTTAGGGACCAGTTGAGCAATCTGGACATCCATAAATCCATGGGTCCAGATGGGATGCACCCGCGGGTGTTGAGGGAACTGGCGGAAGTCATTGCTAGACCACTCTCCATCATCTTTACCAAGTCTTGGGAAACGGGAGAGGTGCCTGAGGACTGGAAGAAAGCAAATGTCACTCCAGTCTTCAAAAAAGGCAAGAAGGAGGACCCGGGTAACTATAGACCGGTCAGCCTCACCTCCATCCCTGGGAAAGTGATGGAACACCTTATCCTTGATGCCATCTTAAGGCATGTCAAGGATAAGAGGGTTATGAAGGGCAGTCAACATGGCTTTACCAAGGGGAAGTCATGCTTGACCAACCTCCTAGCCTTTTATGAGGAAATAACATTGTGGATGGATGATGGCAGAGCGGTGGATGTGGTCTACCTTGACTTCAGCAAAGCATTTGACACAGTCTCCCACAGCATCCTCATAGCTAAATTGAGGAAGTGTGGCCTGGATGATCAGGTAGTGAGATGGACTGCGAACTGGCTGAAGGACAGAAGCCAGAGAGTTGTAGTCTATGGGGCGGAGTCCAGTTGGAGGCCTGTATCTAGTGGAGTGCCTCAAGGGTCAGTATTGGGACCAGTATTATTTAATATATTCATCAATGATTTAGATGAGGGAATTGAGTGTACTGTCAGCAAGTTTGCTGATGACACTAAGCTGGGAGGAGTGGCTGACACGCCAGAAGGCTGTGCTGCCATCCAGCGGGACCTGGACAGGCTGGAGAGTTGGGCAGGGAGAAACTTGATGAAATATAACAAGGGAAAGTGTAGAGTCCTGCATCTGGGCAGGAACAACCCCAGGTTCCAGTATAGGTTGGGGAACGACCTGTTAGAGAGTAGTGTAGGGGAGAGGGACCTGGGGGTCCTAGTGGACAGCAGGATGACCATGAGCCAACACTGTGCCCTTGTGGCCAGGAAGGCCAATGGCATCCTGGGGTGTATTAGAAGGGGGGTGGTCAGTAGGTCGAGAGAGGTCCTCCTTCCCCTCTACTCGGCCCTGGTGAGACCGCATCTGGAATATTGTGTCCAGTTCTGGGCCCCTCAGTTCAAGAAGGACAGGGACCTGCTGGAGAGAGTCCAGCGCAGGGCGACTAAGATGATTAAGGGAGTGGAGCATCTCCCTTATGAGGAAAGGCTGAGGGAGCTGGGTCTCTATAGTTTGGAGAAGAGGAGACTGCGGGGGGACCTTATTAGTGTATATAAATATATAAAGGGGGAGTGTCATGAGGATGGAGCCAGGCTCTTCTCAATGGCAAACTATGATAAGACAAGGGGTAATGGGTATAAACTGGAACACAAGAGGTTCCACTTAAACTTGAGAAGAAACTTCTTCTCAGTGAGGGTGACAGAACACTGGAACGGGCTGCCCAGGGAGGTTGTGGAGTCTCCTTCTTTGGAGACATTCAAAACCCGCCTGGACACATTCCTGTGTAACCTTATCTAGGTGTTCCTGCTCTGGCAGGGGGATTGGACTAGATGATCTCTTGAGGTCCCTTCCAATCTCTAACATACTGTGATACTGTGATACTGTGAGTTTTTCTAATGTATGTATTTTACTAGGAGACATCTGATTACAGAAAGTGCTCATATTTTATTCCTGTGCTGACACAGCAATGGTATCAGGAAAATGGTATCAGCTGGCTTATACTTTCTCTTTTAGCACACTAAGGATGGTCCCATCCAGACCACTTCCCAGATGCTCTTGCCTGCAAATTCCACCGAACCTCCAGATACAAACTGATCAGAACATTATTTTGTACTAGTAACATACAGCAAAACAGAATTATTTATTTTTCCTTACAAATCTATATTACTGAGGGGGAGGAGGGAGAGAGATAACATTCATGCATGCATGGGAAAACTCTTGGAAGGCAAAGCAGTTATTAGCTGATAACAGCAGATATGTTTATGTGGTGATTATTAAAAAAACCCGCAAACCCACAATAAACAAAGCCACTGTATTTTCTTGCTGTTAAGTTCCAGTGAAGTGTCAATCAGCGAAAGCGACATTTCACATATGGTACTAGAGCCTTGTACAATGAGCCTTGTGATTTTGTTAAGCATCTCTGAAGGCCACCCATGCTGTTGCCAGGATGTCCATATAACGAATAACAGAATTACAGCAAACAATACAAATAATTCCATCTTAGAAAGACCACAGGATAATTAAGGGGAATAGAACACAACTTTCCTAAATATATGGGGCAAACCACAATACAATACATATGTTGACTATATTTGAGCAACAACCTAATGCCTCTGTCCTCAGATTTCACTTTATAGAGGTATCACTATATATATATGGACACAGATGAAGGCAGGGAATTAGAGGCCTAAAATTTCAGAATTACACATGGCATCCTACAGCAATGGCAACTAAATTATGGGCAATTGCTGGACAAAATGAAGAACTCTAAGAGTGAGGTTTGACTTAGTAAACATGAGGATTTCTACTTTGGTACAGTAAGGTTTCTATACAGCCTGTATTCTTTGAATAGAACCAGAGAAAACAACAGGTTGGGAAGGAGACATCTGGAGGACAGGACATCTAGTCCAGCCTCCTGAATCTGGCACTGCACTGAGCAAAGCCAGATTAGATCACCCTGGGCCTTCTGTAGTTGAGTTTTGAAAATCTCCATTGATGAAAATTTTGCAGCTTTATATAGAATTCTACTTGTTCATGTCCTACACCAGAAAAATTTAAGGACATTCTAAGAGTAATCTAACATCTTAAGAAAATAAACTACAAAGTTATACAACATTTAGCCTCAAAAATTAGCCTGCTGAGCTGCTTCCACAAGCAGATGAATACAACTGTATCAAGTTCAGCAGAAGGTCAATTTTAGTAAAACCCATTTCTGCACATGAAAAGACCTTAATTACTTCCAGGGAAGAGAAAAAATGAGTTTCTCATTTACTTTCAAGCAAATGAACTTTATAAAGACATGCAGAGGCATTTTTCATGTCATATTTAGTTGTCCCTTAAAGGAATAGCTTTGGAATACAATTGTATTCTTATATTATAAATAGCTATGCATGTATCAGCCTTGCTCCTATGAACCATCCTACTATTGTTCTCTCTGCTTAAAATTCCTGTAATGGCCTACCTACCCTTAGATTCAAGAGCTCAGTTGAGTAGGGAACACTCTCCTTTTGGATTTCTGCACCAACAATGTTTTGCTTGTGTCAATAAATAAACACTTAGATTTGTAACAGAAAATTTGCCAAGATATTTCAAACAAGACACAGAAACCTTAAAAAAAGTCAAAAACCTATTAAAACCAATACTTATTAACTCCATTTGACTTGTTTGCAAGATCTAACAGAACACTAAAACTATATTGTAGATCATAAAATACAGTATGTTATTCTAGCATTTTAAATGCCCAGAAGTCCTATGCATTGCTAAATTAAAATATATAATTCATATTGCGTTGTAAATGACAATGTACAATGAAATGTGCACAGGAGAATTTCTCAGGGATTTAATTCTTTCATTTCTCAGGGAAAAGCTTTGAAAATTGCTGGTTTCTATTGTCCTGTAGTTACAGCAATAACTAACAGCTAAATAATACAGCAATCATAACACCTAACTTTCACTAAATTTTCTTCCCTGCAGAATCTTAGAAATTAATCTGATCATAGATGTGTAAAACAATAAACAAGCCTGTCATGGCTATCCTTACCTGTTTCTATGTAAATAAAAGATTTGCTGAAAAAAGAATTAATGACTGCTATGGAAGATTAGCTAACTATCCCCAGCATTTTGCAATTCTTATTCATCAACTAAAGCTGTTATCTGGAAAGAAATATGTAGTATAAATAAACAAACACCACTTCATTTAGTCAGCCCAGTTGCCCAGAACTTGCTTATAATTTAAAGAAGACAAGTCTCCATTAAGACAGATGCCCATGGTTTCAGTAAAGATCTAAATGAATTTTTTTTTTCCCTGTCATAGATCTCCTGCCAGTCAATACTGAGTAATAGGTTTAGTCTGATCAGCTATTTCTGACCTTGTTCAGACATACTTACTCTAACCAATTGGAGAACAAAAATGTGTTCCCAATCAGACATGAACACATCATCTGAACTGTAAAAGAGGGAGAGGGAAAAAAAGAATAAAGGTAGCTGAGCCTGGAAGACATTATTACAGAAGTTTCAGATCAGATAACCTAAACCACGATTTTGGCCCTTGGTCTGACTATGTGGAAGGTTTCTATCAAAATGACCTTGGACTATATCCAGCTTGCTAGGAGTGCTTAATTAAGCTGTCGTAACTACTAGTGTTGAAAGGTGAAGAAGAGCAATGTGCTACCTAAACTGCCAGACACTATCTCAAATACCATTGATGGGAGAAAAGTAGCAGCGCTACCCAGGATAGCGCACCTAAAACAGGCAGTCTGCCACACCAGGCAGGCAGGCACGTATGGCAGACTGTGTGAACATGTCTTTTTGACTTTAGTTTTTCATATGTGTTGAAGGGGAGTCATGCTTTCAATTTTTCACGTAAAACATCTTCTGCTAACCCTTCTGCTCCCCTTTCTGCTAACTTACATACATCCACAGACTAAACAACACAGACATCAAAATGCATGTCACAAATACTTAAATGAAAAACAGAATTTAAAGTGACTCTATTGTTAGAGGCACCACACTGGGGCTCCTGCAAGATCTGGAATTTTCTTGTACCATATTTATGCACGGCATATACAAATCCCATTTCTGTAACTACAGACATTCAAGATACCTTATTCTAAATAGCTACAACTTTCCCATCTAGGCTCCACCCCGAGAGTTATACATTGATGACTTAAACCAGGCATGTCATTAGTATCTTTTACCACTAGACTTCTCTAGCTACATAGGTATCCTGAGACTTAATTAAATAAAAAGTATGAATATATATGTCATTACAGGGAGCAAGTTGTAAATAATTCTAAAAAGCCTGGAAAAATAGACACACACAGAGGAACCACAGAATCACAGAATCATAGACTAGCTAGGGTTCAAAAGGACCTTAAGATCATCTAGTTTCAATCCCCCTGCCATGGGCAGGGATAGCTCACACTAAACAATGTTACCCAAGGCTCTGTCCAACCCGGCCTTGAACACTGCCAGGGATGGAGTGTCCAAGTGTGCAGAGGAATCCAAGATACCTAGTTATGTTACAGCTATGTAAATCACAGAATGGTTGAGGTTAGAAGAAAGCTCTGGAAATCATTAGGCCAACCTCCCTACTAAAGCAGGTTTACCTGGAGCAGATTGCACAGGATCGCATCCAGGCAGAACTAGAGTATCTCCAGAGAAGGAGAATTCGCCTCTCTGGGCAGTCAGTTCCAGTGCTTTGCCACCCTCAAAGTAAAGTTTTCCCTCATACTCAGCTAGAACTTCCTGTGTTTTAGTTTGTGCCCATTTCCCCTTATCCTGTCACTGGACACCACTGAAAATAGTCTGGCCCCGTCTTGACACCGCCCCTTAAGATACTTGTATGCTGTGATAAGTTCCGCTCTCAGTTGCCTCTTCTCCAGGCTAAAAAGGCCCAGCTTCTCAGTCTTTCCTCATAGGAGAGATGCTCCAGTCCTCTAGCCATTTTCATAGCCCTCTGGTGGACCCTCTCCAGTAACTCTTTGTCTTTCTTGCACTGGAGAGCCCAGAACTGGACACAGTACTCCAGATGCAGCCTCACTAGAGCAGAGGGGGAGGTTCACATCCCTCAACCTGCTGGTCACGCTCCTCCCAATGCACACCAGGATACCACTGGCCTTCTTGGAACATTGTGGCTCATGGGCAACTTGACCAGGACTCCCAGGTCCTTCTCCGCAGAGCTGCTTTCCAGCAGGTCAGTCCCCAGCCTCTACAGATGCAAGGACCTCTTTCTTCCCAAGTACAGGACCCTTCACTTGCCTTTGTTGAACTTCATTAGATTCCTCTTTACCCAACTCTCTAGCCTGTCCAGGTCTCGCTGAATGGCAAGCAGCACATCCCTCACTGTGAAGCACAATAAATTGGTTGTTGTTAGCTTTGTGCTGCCATATCTATATTACTGTCCCTACCGTCAGTGCTTGTTACGGCTACATTAGGCTCCATTCAAGTTCCTCACTGAAAAAAAGCATTATTGTTTATAGCAAGACATGCAGAGCAGACGACAATACAGAAAACAAAACCCCAACTATTCCTGATCACAGGCATTTTTTTTAAAGCTCCCACTGGTTCACTTCAGTGAGGCAAACTGTCTAGCAGGAACAGTTGATAGGTGCTTCGCCAGGAAGTAGGTGGTGTTATCATATTTAGTTCCTTCAGATGGAAAAAAAAATTAAACCGAGACAAAGCAATTTAAAGAATTTATGAGGACTTGGTGTTATTGACACAATTATAATCCTGTAAACTACTCCTATATCCTGATCTGGACTTCCTTCCCTCTTTCCTGCTGCTATCTCACAAATGGAAAGGTAGCTGAGAGGTACAGAGATACCTCAAGCAACTTGGTGGAGGGCACACACTGATGAGTCTCTCCATTCATCTCTGCCCCTTGTTTTTTTCCACCAGCACTTACTAAGGACTAGAAGATGAAGGCAAGAAGCAAAGGAGTGAGCTACAAAAAAAAAGTCAAACAAACAAAACAGCATTGGTGAGACCACACCTGGAGTACTGTGTCCAGTTCCAGGCTCCTCAGTACAAGAGAGTTGGGTATACTGAAGAGAGTCCAGTGATGGGCCACAAAGATGGCTAACGGACTGGAGCATCTCTCCTATGAGAAAAAGCTGAGAAAGAGCTGGGACTGTTTGTTTAACCTTGAGAAGGCTCCAGGGGGATATTTTTAATGTATACCTGAAGGGAGAATGCAAAGAGGACACAGTCAGGCCCTCCTCAGTGGTGTCCAGTGATAGGACCAGAGGAAATGTGCACAAACTGAAACACAGGAGGTTCCCTCTGAAGATCAGAAAACACTTTATCCACTATGAGGGTGAGTGAGCACTGGGACAGGCTGCCCAGGGAGGTTGTGGAGTTTCCATCCTTGGAGATACTCAAAAGTTACAAAAAACAGCTGAGACATCTCTGAGCTAGTCATGGGGAATGATGCCATACAGAACTTCCAATTTAGGAAAGAAAAAATGTATTGCTTCTACACTTTGGCTGCTGCAGAGAATCCACAGGAAGAGGCTTGCTAAGGGTGACTGTTTAACAAACCTACATCCAGCTCTGGATGTGAGCACATCTGTATTTCACAGAGTCACTAAACACTCAGTTTTAGGCATGAATAACTCCATTCCTAATATACGTGTACAACATTTGCACTTGCAAATTAATCAAATACTAGCATTTGCTACGTGCAAAGCAGGTATTTTCAAAGCAATTTACGAGCTTTAGGCTAAACATCTATCTTTACCAGAAACTAACTAAATATCGCCTAAAATTTAAAGGCAGAGAAGCAAAATGTCAAGTGATTTGTCCAAGGATGGACTCCTGGCTCTGAAGTAAACCTCAGAGGTTGAATTTAATTTGCCTATCTTTCAAGTCTGTTGTTCAAGTTACACTCACGTGTGCTGTGCAATTTATTCATTTACGTTAAAGTAAGGGGAACAAGGAAAACTCATTTCAAAATCTTAGGATTAATTTTTTACAGTGTTCTGCCACAGGTAATTTGCAGAACAGTGCTTGCAATAAGAAAATTACGATTCAAGTGAGTTTCCCAAAGAAGCAATCCTGATTTATGATTTTCAGACATGTTACTGTATTAATCCAAGCTATGATAAAAACCACTACTGCTAAACAGTTATGCACGACTCTCGAATCTTAAACAATGTCTTTATTATCTTTTCTCTCTCTGCTCAGTTTCTGAAATAAGGTAAGTAGTGATGACTCAGAGTAAACACTGAAAACACACCAATGTGCTTTCCCTACTGATTTCTAGGACTTAAAATAGCGTATTTCTAAAATAGGTGGGCTTTTCCCTTCACACAGCAAAATTAGCCCTATCAGCAGTGTGCCTGCTCCACACAGAATCGGGGTTTGTCTGATTCACAAGCAGTACTCAAATAGTAACTCTTCTCACACCTGAACGTCATCTGACTGCTTCAAGATCTTCCGCTCCTTTAAAAATTTAGCAGACAGACTTTCATACCTTTTAGAAGGTAACACTACCCTGCGGGAGCCACGTGTATAGCTAGCATCTATCAACGTCATATTTAATATTCCATAAGAAGTGCTCCATCCTGCAAGAGGACATAAACAAACTCAAGGGAAGTGAAGATTTGATTTAAATAGACAACTGCAAAACTTTAGCCTGGAGAACACAAGTGATAAATGCAGGATTTCCAAGGTAACCAAAACATGTGCTCTGGACATCACAACCAATTCACTGGAATTTATAAAGAGGTCTTCCATTTGTTGTAAGGATATATTCAAAGAGACAAATCTATGAAGAGCGAAAGAGCCAAGTTTTGAGTTTCTCAAGAAAGTTAAAACCAGCTACTTGACTGCGAAAGTTTGAAAGTTCCGTGCAATAGAGTGAATGAAACTCAATGATTTTCCTTAAATGACCCATCATCAGGAAAATTCCCTGACTCTGAATTACTCTGCTACAAATGAGCTTTCCAATGATCAGTTTGTTCTCAAAAGAAATAATAATTAATCCTACACTTAACGTCACTGTGTGATCATTCTACCACAACAGAGCCCAAAGTTTCTACCAGGAAAGACTGACGGGAGAGAGGACAGCCAAAACATCAATGTGCCCCATCCCTGATTAGAAACAAGTCAGTGACATCAGCTCTCACCCATGTATCTACAGCCAGGGTCCCCTAGAACGGCAGTGGTGGGATGTGGCCAGAGATTTCCAGTACCCATGGCCCTGGCAAAGTCCACCTGAGGGATCAGGAGCAGAGGGCTGGCAGCTATGGGAAATGATCTGCTGGGCCAAGCATAGCCTGGGGGCACAAGAGAGACAGCTAGGCCTCCCAAACTGGCCAGCACTATGTTACATTTCCATTATTCCTTATGCAGCAACTCAAAAAGCTGTTGGGAGTAAATTTTAGATGCTTTTGCTTTGGGACATTAATGCAGAGTACAATTAACCAGGTAGCTGTGAGAAACAGCTCTCACATTCTGCTTATTTTTTGATGAACTGTTCCAATTCTGTTCTGTTATCAGAGGCTTATTTTGCAAACAAACACAAAAATCCCTACACAAACAAGTTACAGACACAAATGAGATTCTGGCCTGTAGCTTTTTATATTCTCCTACATTTATTAAATTAAATTGCTAACTATAATCAAATACCTCTACATTTCCAGGTATATGGCATAAAAAAAAACCACCTCAAAAGATCCTCTATGTTAATTCCACCAGTTCTTAAGAAGTACAAGCATTTGCCTGAACTGCTAAAATGAGGTGTGAAAGCCACCCAATATCCCAAGTCAGAACATTAAGAAAATACTCATTCCAACACAAGAAGACGACAGCTATATGGTTTTATTAATGATGTCAAAAATATATGATTTATCATTACATCATGAAATTACACATTTTTATTTGTTTTTAACCTGAAGTGGTCATAAACCCCAGCACTGTCTGTTGATAACTGATCCTCAAGCGTTATCATCTTTGTTTAGATAGAGTTTGTGGAAGATGATAAAAAATTTGATTATCAGTGCATTATTATGCACTCAGAGTAAGCTAATAATACAGGGTTGTTTAAACACAGAAATAAGAAGAAAGCAAAAGAGGACACCCCATGCAAAAGCTGGTAGTGACAGTCTGTGGACTTTCACTATTAAACTTAAAGGAGTTACAGTAACACTTCAGACACTAACATTTCTGCAAACGTGTGTGTGCTCATGGAGACATATGTGTGCATATGTAATGCACACAATGACTACATGAAGTTATGTTTCTCTATTACTCTAAGGGTTGGGTTTTTAAGGAAGATTTTACTGAATTCCTCTAAGAGATGTTCTAATCACGCTGTTTCATTTTATCAGTAACTTCCCACCTAAGATAAAAATCAAGTTTTATATGCATAGCTTGAATGCCTCAAACTAATTTAAAGTTGCTTGAAATTAATAGGAACTTAAAATTAAATCCTGAGATTCTTCACTGTCACACGTTTCGCTCACTTTGTCCTTCAGTGACTCACAAGTAATTGTTTATGTGGGAAGATAAAACAAATGCTTTTTCCACAGCGCAGAGCATATGGCTTCATGGACTGCAGATCTGTACAGACAGAAGTTTTACATTGATTCTAGCTTTTACTGAGCAATAAAACTATTCTTCAAGCTTTACGTATGCCACCTATCCTATTTTATCACTGAGTCAAGCAAACATCTTGCAAATCTGGTTGCCAAAATAACACCTAAAAAGTGCATCCATATTTTCTTTGAACTATCTTGATAAAAAAAAAAAAAAAAAAAAAAAAAAACACCACGATATTTTGGGTTGGACAAACCACTTTGTTTGAATAGATTACAGCTCTTCAGTTTCAGGGACCTCTAGAGATATCAAAGAAGAAAAAAAGAAAAGGAGAATTAAAATGAAAATTAAAAAAAAAACCCAAACCCACACAATTTATGGTGGACTTCTAACTTTTTCTATTGATGCTGTTCCACTTTGCTTAGTTATATAGTAGAAAGCTGACTAGAATGAGACGTCTCACCTGCCTGAGAAAAGTGTATTAAACATTAAACTAATTTGTGCGACACAGAATACTTTGATACTTTTTAAAAGCTAAATGAGCACCAGGAAAAGAGATTGAGAGATACACTGGAGTCCGAAACCCTAACGCCATTCTTCAATCATCTAGGTTATTTCCAAGGTACTTAAAAATTTCAGACCCAGAGCTTCATTCTCTGTATAAACTAGTAAGTAACTACACAGGGTACAAGGAAATGTAGACTGGGCAAAAACCTAGTGAGAGAGATTTGCAACCCTTTACAAAGATCTACAAAGATGCAACTGGTTAAAAAAGAAATCAGCCCAGTAAAACCTTTAAAGTTGGAAACTGTCCTTGGCTTGTTAGCTTTATAAACAAGTAATCAATCCACTGCCTATTTACTACAATGCCATATTGTTTACTGCTTTAGAGAAACTAAGTTCTTTTCAGTTGCCTTGCTTGGTTTGTGGAAGTTTGTGCGAGTTGCACACACAAATGAGTTCAATGTGCAGACAGCTGCATTTAAATTATCTTCCTCAACAACAACTTCTACGTTCCCTGCATCTCCAAAACATGGCTGGCTGGAATTCAAAAAAAAAAAAAAAAAAAAAAAAAAAAAAAAAAAAGAAAGAAGAAGAAAGGAAAAGGGAGGAAAAAATCCAAAATAACTAAATTAATTCCTTTAAATGTGTTGTAGAACCCAGACTGCCATAAAAGGCGCTTTCGTACTTCAAAGAGCAACTTCAATAATCAAAACAAAACATTTGCAATTGCCAGTTATATGCAAAGAATGTGTCACTTTTTAACATATGAAATGCATTTGGATGCCCTATGGTATTCATACACACGTTTTTCAGTCTCATTATTTTTCCACAAAGCTCCTTGGGTCTTGACTCTCTCACGAGTGGTGTGTGGGTGCAAGAATCCATCCCTTTTCCTTACAGCTGAGTGCTTGAGCCCCAGACTGAACAATCACAAACCCTTCTGTCGGATACCAATGCCACACAACAGCACAGTTATTAGCGGTTTTCTTCTCATCTCTGACACCACCTTACTTCAAATGTTGTTCTACACAAATACTTGATAGAAAGTGACAGAATGTGTGAGCATGTCGGGGTTTTTGGTTTGTTTTGGTTTTTTTTTAAGCTAGCTCTTTTGATGGACATTAGATTACATTACAATGACATGTTTTGAACTGTACAAAAAAAATGGTTTGGCAACATCCCCACAAACATACAATTAAGGGCAGTCCTGTAAGCTCCTTGTAGTCCATCTACATCACAAAGTATGAGGCAAATTCTAAATTATTTGGAAGCATGGTTTTGCTTAACCCCAACTCTGAATTGCCTCATAGCAGTCAATATTTTCAGTATCACCACAGTGCTATAAACATGACAAGGAAAGTCAATTCTGTGTAGCAAATAGTATCTCACCACTTGAAGAGCCTGCAGAAAAAATGTGATTTTAGAAGCAGTAGGACTGGTGAGCACTAAAGTTCAACAACGGAGAGAACAGCTCTGATAAACTCAAAGCTGACTGATAAACTCTGAGGGACATTTAAAGTAAATACTCTTTTTAAAAAATTAAATCTTAGTTTCCATCTTACCACTTCGTAATCCTCACTGCCAAAAAGGTACATAGCTACACCTCCACAGCCTGACGCTAGACGTCCAGCGCGCCCAGACAGCTTAAAGTAAGGTCTTCGACATCTTCAACTTCTTGCTTTCCAGCCCGGCGGCCTTCACCGCTGCGATACAGTCCCAGCGCGCCTTTCCCACGCTCAAACCGCTCTTTAAGTGCTGTTTTCGGGCACGAAAACAAAACCTCTTGCTGCAAAGGGCCGAGGAAACGACGGTCCGGCAGGCTGCCCCGAAGACGGAACTTCCCAGGCGGAGTGGAGGGAGGGAAAGAAGGATGGGATGGAGGGAAGGAGGGAAAGAAGAAAGAGGAGGAAGGCAGCGGAGCAGCGGCAGCAGCAGCACACCCCCCCCCTCGCCCGTCCGGCGGCAGCGCCGGGCTGTCAGCGCCGCGCGGGGCCCGGCCGCTCATTCAGTCTGCTGCTCCGCGTCACGTTCTGCTGGCGCAGCCCTGATTGGCTGCGGGAGAAGCGGGGTCGGACCGGGCAGCGGCGGGAGCACAGCCGGACGGGGCCGGGATCGGGATGCTGTTGGGAGTTGCGGGCGGATCGCCCAGAGGCAGAGGGTGAAGCGGTCCGGCAAAGCGCGAACAAGCACAACCAGCTGAACTTGGAGGAAGTCAGAAGTAGCTCAAAATCACACTTCACAAATGTATCCCTTACTCCTCTGGTAGCTCTGCAAAAACCATGGAGCTAGCTCACCACCCACCTCTAATGAGAAATAAAGATCAGCCCAGGACAGTTTTCCGTTGCTATGTTTCACTCACACCATTGCTTCCTTCTAGGACTACACAGCACAACTTTAACGTGAGGGCACTTCAGTAACAGGAAAGTTATACACACCACCTCCACAGCCCAGGAAGCAGACCCAACATAGTAGAGTCCTAGGCCCTACCTTGCTCCTGGCCAACTTCCAGTCCAGGTAGAGCAAGTGAGAAGAGTAAAAGCAGCCAAAGAGTAGGATAAAATGCAAAATACTAAAGACTTAAAAGTCTAACTCACCAACATCATTCCCAATCTAGTATTTAAATGGAGCTAACCATTCTATGATGCTATGTTTGAAGATAGTTTAGGAATACAGCATAAAGTAAGCCAGGCATACATAGATACTGCCCTCTTGGAAAGGCTGTCCTTCACAAGCTAGGGAAAAAGCCACAGGCTGGTATGGAGTAACACAACCCTGATGGAAAAAGCTTTGAAACAGCACACAGAAACCCATCCCCTCTCTGCTCAGCCCTCTAAATTCCTTACAGTTCATACTGCTGCTATCACTATAATCCATAATCAGAACTGTATTTAAACTCTAGGGAAATTTATGGAATAGGTCATGTCGTGAAAACATGACTGTCATGTCTATATCTATAATAGTATTAATATAATATACGCAACATATCATGGCAAGATATGTCATTAAACAGCACGAATGCACGTAGCACTGAAAAACAGTTTGGACTACTCGCGTGCTTTCTCTTCCACAGGAAAGAGTACAAGACCTCTTTCCTAACAAAACCATCAAATGAAGCAGTTCAAATACATTGTAAACAACCTCCCTGCTCCTCCTACTTCTTATTTTAAATACATCTTGTCTTTACTATCTCAGTTTCTTTGTGTGAGTTAGTAGGTTATTCATCTCTCAATCTGCCTTCTCTGTCAAAACAGACCATTGGTCCTCTGTTGATTATATGTGATGTGACTCTTGAGTCTGGTTTTTTAAAGTTCTTGTATGTATTCTCAAGCAGAGTTAAAACCAAGCTATATACTCGTGGAAAGAGCAAATCAGAAATCAGAAGTCATTAATTTTACTTCCAACCATACATTTACAAAATAGCAGTAGTTTAAATAGCAGCCAAAGTGGTCACTTCACATTATATCAATTGCAAAGTATGCTTCAAACAAGTAATATCATAATATTGTGTTCCCAGAAAGTAAATAAAAATATGCACTATTCCAGCATGGAGGCAAATAGCAGACATAAGGAATCACAAGTGGAATGTAGTAATCCCTTGTCCAAATCAGTTGCCATTATTGATGCTGAGTGTGGTTACACACACTTGTTAGTTTATTGCCTAAACTTTATTGCACAACTTTTTAACACGAAACCCTACCTGTCAATACTAGGCAAAGGTAGCATCCTCACCCATTACTTCACTTGTCTTCACTTGTCTGATACAGCTCGTGTAAGCAACTGAAATTTGGATGCCGTAACTTGATTGCTCTCTTCTTGGATATGACTCTCTCAACCAGAATTGGAAAAAAAAGAAAAATCAGCAGGAATGTCACAACTGCTCCTACTGTCAAGAATAAAGCAAACACGCTGCTTTCTATGTATTAAAAATTATGGTGATTTTTTTTTTAAATAGTTTTATCAGCTCCTGTACTTTGGGCATGAATATGAAATCAGCGAGGACTGCAGTTCACATCTACTCAACAGAGACTTAGGGTATTATTCAGATTGTCAAGATAAGTGACTTTCATGTCACAAGTAATTCTCACTACAGACAGTACAAGCAGCCAGAGTTTGGCAGCTTGGACAGTAAATAAGCTGAATTGCTCATTGCTCTCTTAAACTGAAACATCATGACAGGTACCCACGTCTATTTCAGGGCTCCACAAAGCAAATCTGTATGTAGCTTTTATGGCTCAAGAGTTAAAGTCTGCAAAGATGCCACCCCTGTTAAGTATGCTTAAACTTAGCACAGTGCTTCTGGATGACCTGTATTCCACTCCCAGCTAAGCGACAGCAGTGGGTTTTCTCTATGCTTCCTTCCCCTAATGGCACAGTGTGGCTCTGGACTGGCCAGCACAGGGCAGACAGTGTGTCACTGCTGCTGATCCTTGCAGTGAGGCAGTACATACAAGAATGTCATGATCCACATAGAAAATGTGAGCACAGAAGTGAAAATGGGAGAGACAGAGAAGCAGGCTGGAAAAAAAGAATCTGGCAGCCATGGGAATGGAAAAGTAATGAGAATGGGAAGGGCAGAATACCATAGTGCAGAACAAGGAAGGAAGCAGTGTGACTGTGTGACCTACTAGAAGCAAGCCAGAAGACACAAATTAAGATTAGGGAAGAAAAACATTCATGATAGGCAGGAAACATAATAGGATTTGAACAGGACCTGCACAAGGACATCTGACTACCTGACTCGCCTAAACTAGGGAAGGGGGAATGGTAAGGAACAGCACAGAGATGCTGAGATGGGGTGCCTGGGCAGAACTGGCTGATCAAGCAGATAGGGGCTACTACAAAACCTGCAGAATGGAGACTTCAGCAAGAGACAAAGTTTAGGATTGCAAGAGAACTGGGATAAAATTAGAAAGTGTCAAAACCACAGCAATGGCTCTACAGAAAAAGAAGACAGAAACAAAGCTAAGAGTGGAATTGCTCCTCCTTCACTGGTACTTTCCAGCACCAGACCTGTGCTTGAAGATGTATCACAGAAAGCTATACAGTTACACAAACTTGATGAAGTCTGAGCCTTAAGAACCAGCCTTCAGACCAAAGGAAACAAAGTCCCTGGAGTCTTGACCATGAGAGTCAAGACTACAGTCTGAAATTATGTGTAAATTACAAGAATAAAAGAAATAACTTCTTTCATTTTCTACTGTACACACAAATACTGCTGGAGTAGCCCATGCTCATCTCTAGAATCCAGGACAGCAACAGCAACATTAAACACCTGTCAACAGAGGCAAGCAGGTACAAATGCACGTGTGTCAATATGTGTGGGCTTTGTTTTCTCTGATTGTTTCTGTTTGTAAATTTTGTTCCTTTTGTAAAAGTCTATTAACATGTATGATACCTGATGGGAGGGAGTAAAGACGACAGAGCCAGCTTCTTCTCGGTGGCTCACAGTGAAAGAGCAAGAAGCATTGGCCATAGATTGAAGCAGAGCAAATTCCATTTAAACATAGAATTTTTTGGTGGTGGGTTTGTTTTAGTTTGGTGATTTTTTGTTGTTGTTTTTGTTGTTGTTGTTACTATTATAATTATTTTACTGTGAGGGTGACTACTACAGGCCGCCCACAGAGGTGGTAGAGTCTCCATCCTTGGAGATACTCAAAAGCCATCTGGACATGGTCCTCGGCAACTGGCTCTAGGTGGCCTTGCTCCGACCAGGTGACTGGACAGCTCCAGAGGTGCCTTCCTACCTCAACCACTCAGTAAAACCGTAACAAATTCCTGTCAAAAATACCTGATTCACCTTGATACTTTACTGTTTCCATCTCTCCCTTTTAATTTTTAAAGATTAAGCATAATGACTTTTCAAATCATCTAGGAGGATAGCATCTACCTCTGGTATTTAAACTCTGACCCATGTCTTTCAAGCATAGCTATGAATTGTCTACACTATAAATAACTTTGTATATCATACTACTTCAACATAGAGCCTCTGGGAAAACAAATGGAAAAAAATGCTGACACGGTTGCCAAGGTTAATAGCCTAAACAGACGTCCCTCGATAAACAAGAATCTTTCAGCTTGCATCCAACAGTAACAATATTTCTTTCTTCAGGAACTCCAAAAGAAAGGAATTGACTCTCTCTTAACTAATTCAGAGTCAAATTAAAATCCCAGAGAGGAATGTCAACAGCTTGTAACTCTCTTTTGCACAGTTAGCAACAAGAATATTCACCTGTAAACAGGAGTGTTTCATTCTTATGGGAACTTCAGCAACGCTTCTGTTTTCATTTATCTGTGGCAAAAAAACCTCTGAAGAACTTGTTCCTTTTAAAATACAGGACCAAACAGCATGAGCTATTTGGCTTTAAACTACCTAACATCCAAACTATTCTAAATTAAATAAAATTAATTTAAATTAAAGCACTAAATAATTGCTTAACATTGTTACTTAAATGGGAAAATTGTGATTATGAAGTAATTTTTCAGTTTTTCCTAGGATCTTCAGTTCTCCTACTGATTTTCTCCCATAGTGGTCAGGATAACTGTAGGCACCACACTTACAGCAGCATAAAATGTGGCCTGCTTATACCTCCAGGCATGTCATTGCCCTGAAAGAGCTACAGGTAAGATCTGAAGCCTGGGCCTTCTTGTTCCTCTGAACATCAGCACATTATGAAGGATGTGTTTTTTCCAATTCTTCTCATTGCCACTGTTACACTCTGAAAGCCGTATGGTCTCAACTGCAGTTTCAGCAGTTGAGAATAACTGGGAAATAAGACTCTGTGTTCTAAGACATCCAAGTATTTTATGAAAATGGTAAGGCCGTCTCAGCAAGGGAGACTGAAAGAAAGTTGACCCAGCTTCATCATAGCGCTGTGCTGCTCATATACTTCCATGGCAGGTAAGTAATTCAATTTGAGTTTCCCAAACTCCTGTTAAACAGCCCTACCTGTATGCTTGGGGGAGTGAAGGAGGAGGACGGAAGGGCCAGGACATGACTTGGACCTCCTCATTTGCTTCTTTTGAATGACACCTTTCCTTTTAAATCAATCCCAAACCCCCGCATGTTTTGGATCAAGTTAAAGGGTATTTTGTTTGTTTGTTTTAATTTTCAAATCAGCAAAAGTGTTGGGCAGTATCCCAGAACATGGTGCAGATTCCAAACCATCAAGATGCTCTATGTTCATCTCCAGCAGACTTTGTATTTCTTTTCTGAATGTACTGGTTTTACATCTCGCCATGAAATCAAACTCCACCTCCTTCCATAAAATTCCATACATTATTTAGGATGACGGCAATTCTCTTTTACAATTCTCTTTTTTCAACATCTGAAAGAGGGTTGATAAGTAACATTTTGTTCTATGAGATTTAATTTAGGTATATAATAAACGAATGTCAACTAAATCAAGATGCAATAATGAAACACTTCTTTAAGATTGTCACTTCTTAAATCTCAAAAACAAGCTTAAAATGAATGAATAATAAAATAAAAACTGAAACTATGCTCATGGAACCATTGGAATGCTATTTAAATTTTATTTTTAAACACTAAAGCCGCTTATCATTTGCAGATTGTTATTGGTTATTATGGTTACCATTCTCCAACACAATCCAATCTGCCTGCAGTCTTCTATTTCAGGATACAGCAGAGATAACATTAACAGCAGACTAAACTTCTCAGCTTGCAAACATACATACATTAGGGGCACATGCTATCTCCTCCTGCACTGAAAGATAACATCAGTATGTTCTCACAGTGTCACAGAAATAACAAGCTGCCATCCTTCTTTCAGTCAGATGTTAAAACATTTAACCCAACTCACAGTGAGTGTCAGGAACATTGCAAAGGTTTAAAACCATTCATTTTATGGATACATAATACAAATACCTCTGCATCACCTGGATTTTGGAAAGGTGCTATAAACACCATAAAACTGGAAGATCTGCCCACAGGTGATTGTTCCCATGTGTGGGCAAGATTGCTTCTGTTTATTTTTCAAATGTGATGCAGTCACGGGTAACATCTTCTTGTAGGCTTGCAGCAGTGAAGCAAGAGAATGGCGATACAGACAGAAAGAACAAGCCAAGTTCTCAACATCCTGTTGCTGGTCTAGGGTGCTCACAAGTGTTGCCTGCAACCAAATGTGCAGCCAAGCACTTCTGAAACAGCTGTAAATTTTGTCAGAGCTTTAAGTGGTTGGGAATAAAGGCTTCAACAACCACATGTGAAAGACTTAATACCCTGAAGATTAAAAGCAAAAATGTTCCTTTTACTGTATTTATGAATTACAAGAAGGGAAATACATCTGCTTTTGAGCACAATAAAGTCAATAGTAGAACCAATCTTCATAGATAACACCAAGATCTTGAAGTAAAATATATAAAACTTAACAGAACCTGCAAAAACAACCTGTGATGGCTATAGTGGCTTAAAAAATACAGCTTTCCAGTGAAAAGTTGCTAATTTAACTCTATAATGTCACCACTATATGCTGCTACAGTAAACACTACATTAAATAAACACTGGGATTTAATCTCAGTGAAAGGCTTTTAGCTCTCACACTCGGCACACATCT
This sequence comes from Psittacula echo, assembly GCF_963264785.1. Taxonomy (NCBI): domain Eukaryota; kingdom Metazoa; phylum Chordata; class Aves; order Psittaciformes; family Psittacidae; genus Psittacula; species Psittacula echo. The sequence goes on along the minus strand of NC_137737.1, from coordinate 39,314,874 downwards.
GCTTCTGTGTGCACTGGAATGTTTCAAGCACCACGGGCAGTCCGATGATCACCAGATGCTGATTTCCCAGAGCTGGTGACTGAGGAGTAACTGGCCTGTAGCTTCCTACAGGAGCTACCACAAACTACCACGGATATTAACCACTTCTGGACACATCCACATCCTGAAAACTCTGCTTGAGTTACAGGTCGTCCTCTGGGTGCTGTTGCTGTGCAATCCCCATACCTGGGACATTGACTTATCAACTGATACTTCACAGAGCAGAAGTCCAAGCCTTTATTCCTTTAAAACTGTTTTGTTTTTTAAAACAAAGTAATAATTCCGGTGCCAAGTCCAACCATGTAAAACTTGCTTGTAAAACTTGAGCTATTGATACCTCCAAATTCCACCCTCATTTCAGAAACAAAAGTGCATTCTGATCAACAGAGCCACAACAGCAGGCCACATGAGGCATTTCGGCACACTTTGCCTTTTTTTATGCATTTCTGGCACAAGCCATCATTCCACAATTCCATTAATTTAAGTAATTGATTCCCACCACATGTTGTGGTTTCTTTGGCTTTGTCACTTCTTCAAATCTCAGTTGCCATTTCTCATTTTTACTATGTTTAAAACCTTCAATATTTTTGATGTTCACATTTTTAGCAATCCTAAATGCTTTATTAATTATGTTTATTTTTTGGTGAAGACTGGCTTGTATAATTTAACAAGTTCTAATGAAATGAGTTGTGGTGAAATATGAAAGCTGGAAAACTTGTCTCTGCAGAAAGGACTACGTATCACTTGAGACTCACTTCAGAGCTCAGAATTGAAATTAATTGGAATTTAGGCATCACATGTGCTATTGTAATGGCCTCTCTCACCTATGAGGATGGGTGTCACCCTGGCACTGCAGGAACATTCTTCAGTTTAATGAGCAGGGAGCCAGATATGTAACACTGGCTACTAACTATCAGTGCACTGAGATGAAAACACAATGAGAAGAAGACAGTATGTTAGCTAAGTGGAGTCAGCAGTTTGCACTGTAGTGAATGAAATCTGTACAGCAAGTAGTTCCCTACAGAGAACTAATGCAACATGTTACAACAACATTTTCAGAACTGCCCTGATGAGATGAAGCATTAAGGTAAGATACTTTCAGTCAATCTTCCTTGTCCACTCAAATTAACAGAACCTTGTTAGCAGAGAGCAAGAATGTGAACACTTAGGACACGGTGGAAAGGTCTTCCCTTTCCTACAATGAGATTATATATACCTTTTTCCCTAGTTATATTCTCCTAGATTGGTCTAGAAATGTGATTTTTCAATTACATTTTTCTGTTTGGTACATTTTCCCTTCCTCCCCCCCCTCCTTGCTATGATTCACAATTAGTGTTCATATAAAGAACACTGTGAACAGCCTGGTCCCCCAGTGCTGACAATCCTGAAAGCTCATGCATCAAACCAAAGAGCATACCTCAAATTGCATTTCTATGTTGGGTTTGCCTTCTCTGTCCAAGACTGCAGGGCTCTGATACTCCAAGAAAGACACTCCAGCATTTTCCAGATCCCAGTTAGAGTTTTAAAGGTGAACCTGTTCATGTGATTCATCAATCACCCCCCACTATCTTTTTCAGGTTCAGATCCATGATACTAAGGGGAGTTGTGCGAGAATTTCTGAAGTCACTGAGGAACTCATCCTAAGTACAAAAAAATTACTAGACAATTGATTCACCAGGATGAAAAAGTCATATAAGAAAAAGATATAAGAATTCTGATCAAATGCATAACTGTTGATCTTAATATGGCAGTGATCTATAAAAAGACAGCATTTTGAATTAAAGGTACAAGAATTTCTCCTTTCCTAACTCACAAAACTGAACCTAAATTGTATATCATGTTGTGCATAACATGAATGGAATAATGAATTTACACTAAAGAAGCATCAATGCAAAAAGTTGCTTTTAAGATTAAAGGAGGAAATGATTCTCTGAAGCAGTTTAGTTCAGACACCTTAAGCTTCTCCTAAAACTAAAAAACTTCTGCCATTACAGTGCTACTTGCTTTAAGTCTATACAAATTCTAACGAAGCTGGGAGATCCACGTGAAAGCACAGTGATAGATGCTGATCACATTTTCCCAGCAGTAAATATTCAGCCAGAAAATATCACAACGTTCTGGGAACTCACTGTTTGAATTTGGCAGAAAGTTATCAAAGTGCTTAGTTTGAAATTGATTTTTTTAGCAATCCAATGTAGTGTAAACTATCAAAATTATTGCATAATTAAGCATTAACCTTAAAAAGTTCAAATGTTATTTTTTCGAATGTCTTATGCGTATTCATTTACAAGTTTCTAGAGAGCAAATACTGAAGAGATTTTCAAATAATGCTATGATTTGAAAACACTTGTTTCAGTATTACATTTATTAAAAGGCAATAAAGATATGTATATTTTATTATCAAATAACTGTAACGTATCTGTGAATGTGACATAAACAACCACAAACTTTCAAATAAAAACCAGTCACTAGATACCGCTTAAACAAACAAGCAAAATCATAAAATGGTTTGGGTTGGAAGAGACCTTTACAGGTCATCTAGTTGAACTCTCGAACCATAAGCGTCTTAATAAGAGGGAAAAACGTAAAGCCCAAGCGTGTCTGCGTCACATAGATTTTCGAAGAAACTATGCTTATGAGCTGAGCTGCGGAACTGCAGAGTTACGTGACTGTAATTCATGTATTGCACAGAATTACACAGAATTGCACAGAAACAATAATACATACTTGACTTTTGTCAAACTAAGACACTAAGTTACTACTGCAACCATAAGTCAGTCTTTCTACCACCACCCTTCAATGAACATGAGCCTACTCAAAGTGAAATTTAGCTTTTATATACAAAATTGCTAGCAGAGCTTTAAAATGGTATTTTTTTCCCTCCGATACTAATATTCTACTAATACCATTAACTAACAAGCTAATAGTTTTTAAGGGATGAGTATTCTAAACCATCAATCTGTCAGCATCCTTTTGGCTGCCTCAACACATCCAGAAAAAAAAATCCTAGAAATTTATATCCACTAAAATACTGCAAAATGCAATGTATCATTAATGACGAGCTGAAGAAAAACAAGTTGTTTTGTGAAAAGCAGAAGTAACGAAGCCTGGTTTCCCACACACACCTCCACAATACCTTCAGCTCGCTCTCATTTTCCCTACACACCACATGCTCTGTACCCTCAGTTCCCTTCCCCAAACTCCCATTCCCTTTCCATAAGTTGCTGGTTGAACAAGAGGCAGCATTTGTTCCAGCTACTCTGGAGTTAAACTAGTGTTCATCAGCTGGCTGGATGCTATCTTTTGGATACCAGAGGAGCCCAGAGAGTGCCTTGACTCTCACACACTGGCATGTAGAGCAAATGGCTCTAACAGCTCCATCCAGCCCCAAGAAGGTCTGTTATAAGCACTCAGTGCTTCTGAGACCTCTGCAAGACTGATTTAAATTGGCCATTGGTTTGAAGTTACTGAGAAGCACAACTAACAGATGGAAAGTGGGATTGCATAAATCTTGTCTTAGGAAATCAACCTAAAAAATCAGAACAGTTATACAAAGACTGTCCATACGCTTTAATACTCAGCCGCTTGTTTAAATATAATATGATGGCATGAGCAGCAATGTAAACATTTAGTCTGTCAGTCAGTATGGAGAATTTCAACCTATCTTTTCCACAGAACATTGGTTGCTGTTATTAAGCCGTTGCAAGTACGATATAACCACAGGCTTTCATACAGTGTACATGCGGCAGCAGTGGCACACAGAAATTTGTGTCCTATTTTCAAAACTATAACATCTTCTGTATTTTGGCCCATAGCAAAACAAAGAAAGAACTGCTCCCAACTAACCACCCCAGTAGTTTAATAGGCAACAAAATGGATATCTGAATGCTGTAGAAATTTAAAGGCACTGCACCTCCCCTCCTTTTGCACTCTTTTTATGCTGCACTTCCACACTATCCACCCTGGGAAGCAAATAGCAAAATTCACCCTTTCAAGTTTACGAATTTCTAGGCCCGTTCACTGCGATTTGAAAACTGAATAAAAAATAGCAATTATATATTCCACTGATGCTAAAAACATAAATTCAGAAAAATCTGGGTAATTTGGCAAAAGGCAAGATGTCACTTCTCTGCGTAGTGGGTGAGGTAAGGACAAAATGACAGCCTCAGGAGACTGTAAGGAATTACTGTGCTTGATGTGCTTACCCTTTCCGGCAGTAACCAAAATTTCCATATCTATGTCACAAGGACTGTGTTGGTGGTGAAAATGCATCCATGGTTATGCAATAAGTATTTTTTTTTTTCATCCTACTGTAACACTTTAATTGACTCAAATACCTTAGCGATCAGCTTATTACAAGGGACATCCTGAAATTTGGGAGAAAAAATTACCCAGTAAATTTATCTAAATTTCTGTTCAAATATGCAATTCATATCCGCTTTTGATACAACATCTGTCATTAAGACTATCAATAGTCAATTTACTTAATTATACATGCCAAGAAATACAACAGTTCTCAAGCTAAATCTTATTTTACTCTTCCCAATCTTCCCATTGCTTTCTTCCCAGTCATTTAAACAATTCCTTTTTTTCCACTTATGTGATGTTTGAAGACAAGTACCAGTAAAACTAAGATAATCTGCAAGCACAGCTTCCTGTAAAATGCTTCTGAACAAGAAGTGACTGCAGCCAAAATTGACATTAGCAAAGCTAAATGGTCTTCTTTCCTTCATGACAAAATGACCTAGGATAGAAACTGAGGAAACATGAGAACAGTCATCAACCATCATGTTGAAAGAACGGTTGACCAAATGTTCCGAAATTCATGAAAACAATATTTTCCAATTGATTTCTCTTTTCATTTTACACCCTTTTCCACCAAAAAAAAATTATTCTCCATTTTTTCCCATTTACAATTGCTTTGGTTTACAATTGTACTGGGATTGTCAGAGAACTTCAAAATGCATTAATTCATCACAACTCGTAGGAACTGCTTGGAAAAGATACATATTAAAAAAAATAATTTAAACTACAGTAATTACACAAGAAAAGGCTAAAGGCACCTATAGCTATAGTTGGACTTGATGATCTTAAGGGTCTTTCCCAAACCAAATGATGTTGTTCAACTTGTAGCTTTTATGGTGTTCTGAACATCCAAGCTGAAAACAAGTCCAGTGAAGTTATATATGGTACTTGGGTGCTTTCCTACTTCATGGCACACTTCCTGTAAGAGCCATTGTTGCATTATTCTCCCTAGAAACATACAACCACCTTCCAATTTGAGTAAAGAAAAGTTGTCCATAACAGGAGGATAGAATGGATGCTAGCAATAAACACTTCGCTTCATATGTGGAGATCCCTAAATAATCCAGGAATAGGAATGATCCAAATCTGATTTCCTTCTAGACGAAAGCTGTGGTGCAGCTGCTACACCAGACACCATCCCTGTGTTTTCCTGGAATAACTCTGGAAAGCTGCTGTCATGCCTATGGTACACTTCTTTCAATGCAACTATAATTGAACCTCCCATAAAGGTTATAGAAAGCACCAAGTTTAAGCCAAACATTTGGCTTAAGTTTATATCTATGTTACTTTTCTTATTTTACTCTACCTCCTCTGTTTTCTACAGTGTGAAAAAGAAAACAAAGCACATCCAATTCTAACGTTTTTAAAATATTTGCCGTTTATTTACGTTTTATTTCACAAGCACAGCTGTAGTGGGATATCTGCTACTATAAGTCCATGGCTCCAGGATATACGTACCTGGTCAAATGCTGCCAAACCAAAATGCATTAGTGTGTTGCAACCTAACTCAAACTAAAAATAATACAGAGTGTAACTTTTGTGTCTGTGAAAAGAATGTACTTCAAAATACTGCCAGCAGAGATCCCCATTGCTCTCGTATTGAGAGGAAGACAATTTAACACAATCCCCCAAAACATGCAACAAACAGCATGGTATTTCTTTTTAACTATTTCAACAGGGTTATAGAGAGAGGCACTCTCAGCAACAGATACCTGCGAGTGGTTTCGCGTCCCCTCAACTCTAGTTTTTTGAGTTTTTTCAACATGACAGCAAGTTATTATGTTTTAAAAAAGGAGCTTAAAAAGTATAATTTGGACTTCCACAAAAACACTGGCATATTTTTCAACAACATTTCAGCTTGACTAGATGAGAGCAAAGTCCCCCAGTTTAACTGTAATCAGGTTAACTTGCAAGACAGCCTGTAAATCGAATTGTAAAATTAAAGGGCTCCCGAGCATCTGGCCTGCACTCTTTCAACATATGCTTACCCCAGGAGTATTTTGCTTAGCTTGAGGAGACATCAGGCGTCTGTCAAGCATGTCAGCCTCACTCCAAGCAGCAGCCCAGCCCTTCCAGCAGCAGCAACACTTCTTACAGGAGCAAAGCAGTGCACCAGCAAAAACTTCAGATCAGCCTGCATTAACCATGTTTTGAAATATTTTTCCATCCAAGGCCTGGTTTAAAGTGCCCAGCTTTTGTCTGTATGCAGTGATACTGTTTGCTGGTGATCTCCCTCAGCTGTTGATCTGATTCAGTCCCTATGTTAGGCTCAGCAGAGAGCCCGTCACCATCAATTACCAAGGAGTGGGAGGGCTCTGCGCTCCCCGTGACGACAGACGCTGTAGGAGCGAAGCCTGCACACTTGCTGGAGTAACACAACATCTTACTAATCTCGGATGCACGCCTTGCAGCACGCGTGGCCTCCTGCTAACATGCGACAACTGGCTATGCAGCCAGAAATAAATCATGGAGAAGTATTTGAATATGAACACTGGATAATCGATTTCTTGGTGTTTGTGGAGAGGGAGTTTGTTAGTTCTCCTCCCTGTCATCCTCCCCAATCCCTGGACAGAGATATCAGGCACTGGAATTTCAAGTTGGAAATCTCATTTTAAGTTGGAAATCTCCCCTGTAAAATAAAAATTATGTTTGACCTTAATTAAGGTAGAAGATGTATTCAGATACATTCAAATGACCCTTAACCATGATTCTTCAGAAAAACTACCATCCTTAAAAAGACCTCATTAGACCCCTCATCATGGAAGTACTTCCATGCATTAGCCAGACCACTGAAATCATCACGAAAATTCACGTGCATATTATTATTGGCCCTAATGAGTTTAAGAGTTTGCAAGATTAAGGTCAACTGTCTTAAAGTAAGAGCATAGGTTAAATGTAAATAAGAAGAATGAAGGATACATGTCTGTATTGGTTAGAGGCTTACAGAGGTGTAGTAAAGAGAAGTAAGGAGCAGACAGCAAGAGGAGTAAGAAACAGGCATGGAATAATAGAAAGATAGCTGTGGAGAAGCAGCTTCCTGCCACTGCTACCACTGAGATGATAAATGATGAGGCAGTGACTCCTGAGAATAGCAACAAGCACAAATATTTTTTTTGGCTCAAGTTGCTCAATGAGCTAGGCAATCTCCTCTGCTTACTCCTGGAGATTGGTCTTTAATAGACATGGTAGAAAAACAAAGGCCCATAAAGTCAAAACTCTGGTGCGTAAGAGTTGACAGCATGGCTTATTTCCAAAGGCCAAATTCTTAACACCGAAAGTAGACTCTTTAAAGTCAATGGTAGCTGGAGAGAAAAGCGCAGACATGTCTCACAAAAAGAATAAAACCAGATTTTATCTTTTTTTTCAATAAAGACTTCAGACTGGCCTTAATTTATATTAACTTCTTCTCACATTTTCACATGGCTACTTTTAAGGTGTACCAATGTCAATACAAAGTTACTCACTTCCCTCTCCCTATCACTTAAAATGTGATTTCTTATTTATACCAGCTGCATACCATTTTGTTAACAAGTCTAACTCACTAAAACTAGAAGTTTGGTTGACATGTGATCAGGTGGTTGGTTTTTGCAAGGGAAGTCTGAGAATGCAGGATTGCTAAAATTTTACCACTGTCTCAGAAACTAGTATTCCTATTGGGTTCAATTCAGATGCCAAACTAGAATTAAATAAGTAGAAACCTTGCATAAGTTATTTACAACAGCCAAATACTTATTTCTCATGAAATAGATATTTCTGTTTACCTGAAATAGATTCAGCAAAGGAAAATACACCAGAGACTGACAACTCTCTACAATTTGACACCCATAAGGCACTTCTAAGATGCAGTATTAAACTGGAAATTTCGAAACAACTACTGTTTTGAAACAATTCCTGTTTTCTGATGCAATTCTGTAATAATAAAGTTGGGGATTTTTTACAATTACTGAGCTAGCTTTTGGGCAAAATTAGCATCCTTAAAAAGTTTAACACATGCTGTGGAACATGAATACCTTAGGGCAAATCAAAACTCTGAAGAATATACAATCACAGTCCCAGCTGGAATATCGCAATTAGGACAGGGCAGCTCTGATTCCAGAGGCTGATTTTCTGCCCTTCAGTAGATTTTGCAGAATACTGAAACTAAGCTTGCAAGACCAGGCTGTCATCATGGCAAATTCTGCCATCACAATACTGAAACAAAAAAACTTTGTACTAGAAAACTCAGTAATAAGATCATTTCAACTGCAGAAACACCAAGAGAAATTCCCTGGTGGGAAGCTCCCTGAATCTTCTAGCCACAGAACAGAAATCACCTCTTCTTCTTTCCTTTTTTTCTTTTTTAAACTTCTGAGCAGCAGACAGCGATGGAACCAGTGTACAGTAAATGCTAGATGACTTCTGCCCTTTTTTGCCCAAGAGGGTGAATCATCTCCTAAGAACTACCAGGTCTGTTAAAAGCTGCCTGCAGTGCGTATCCTGACCAATTCATTAAGGTGCCTTTGAACAAAAGTGACTAACCTCAGCCACTTACAGAAAAATATGAGGGCTTTACTAAGAGAACAGGAACACAATCCAACCAATGATGAGCTTGACCCTGCAGATCAATAGGCCCTAACATATCCACCTGAGGGTGTAAAGAGAGCTGGCTAATACCGTTACAAGACTAGAAGGCAGCAAATGTCACCCCCCCCTCCCCCAAGAAGGGCTCAAAGGAAGATCTAGGAAATTATAGGCTTATTAGTCTTACTTCATGTCCTGGGAAGACAGATACAAAGATGTCATTGTCCCACTCAGCACTTGTCAGGACACACTGGAATACTGTGTTCAGTTTTGGTCCCCATTACATAAAAATATGTGGAAAGGCTGGAGAGTATCCAGAGAAGGGACACAAAGATACCAAATGACTGGAAAACCTGCGATACAAGGAAAGGCTAAGAACTGGGTTTGTTCAGCCTTGAGAAAAGAAGGCTCAAGGGAGACATTACCACCATGTTCCAGTATTCAAAGGATGGCTACAAAGAAGACAGATACTCCCTTTTTACAAGGTGTTACATGGAAAAGCTGAGGGGCAACAGGTACAAGTTACTCCTGGGGAGATTCTGACTGGACACAAGAGGAAAATTTTTCACAATGACACCAATCAGCCATTGGAATAATCTCCCCAGGGAGGTGATGGATTCCCCAGCACTGGGCACTTCAGATTTGGATGGACAGGGTGCTGGGACATCTAGTCTAGGTCATGCTTTGCCAAGAAAGATTGGACCAGGTGATCCTTAAGGTCCCTTCCAACCTGGTATTCTATGACTTCATGCTTACTATTGTTATTATTCTTTAATCCTGTATAGTAATAACAGAGAAGTAGCTTTAACATTATATCTTAATACTCCATTTTTACAGTGTTTTCATCAGCAATCTCATTTAATTTTAAACACAACCTTATGAAATTTCACTGTGGTTGGACTACAAATGCCATTATGCCATATGAAAACAGAAGCACTGATTGACTAAGTGCTCAGCAGCATACTAATAGAAACTTGCTTGCAAATGTTTAAGGTTTTTTGTTTGTATTTTTTTTGTCTAATCAAGGAAGGTATGTGGATTCTGACTCTTACCCTCTCATGTTGAAAATGGATGTTTATCTAAAATAGTTCTTGTTGACAAACCAGATCAAAATGAGTTGTTAGAGATCACAACAGTCAGTAACTCGTAATAAAAGCTTAGACCTATGAGTAATTTTTCTCATCACCAAGTTATTGTGCATCAGCTGATCCATACGTGAACATGTGGGCACACTTGGCATATGGCTAACAAATTAAGGCAATTTATTGTAATCCTGCCTCATCATGGATTATGCTATCTGGCATTTGCTGATGGATAAATACACAAAAAGATAACGCACAGCTATGTTTTACAGATAAAATGTACATTAAGAGTGCCTGACTTACCACAAACTGCACCTTCATATTCCTCATTTTTGATGAGCTAACTTGAGGAATTCATCTTGCAAACTCTTGCTCCTGAGAGCAAACTGTTGCATCTTCATGCATGCTGACTTCCTGACTTCAAGCACACACTGCTCTACAAAAACACAACTGTTGTGGTTTAAGCCAGTCGGCAAGTCAGCCGCGCAGTTTCTACTCCCCGCTCCCTCCTGGAGGGATGGGGAGGAGAATCGAAAGAATGTAACTCCCACAAGTTGAGATAAGAACAGTCCAGTAACTAAGGTATAACACAAACCACTACTGCTACCACCAATAATAATAATGATAAGGGAAATAACAAGGGAAGAGAATACAACACCTCACTGACCGATACCTCACCCCCACGCCGCAGTGATCCAGCCCTTCCGGGAACTCTCAGTTCTACATCCTGGGCATGACGTGCTGTGGTATGGAATACCTCTTTGGCTAGTTTGGGTCAGGTGTCCTGTCCCTGCTTCCTCTCAGCTTCCCCTCCTCCCTGGAAGAGCATGAGACTCACAAGGTCCTTGGTCAGTCTAAACATTCTGACTGAAAGCAACTGAAAACTGAAAACATCGGTTTTATCAGTATTATCCCCAGGCCGAAAGTCAAAAACACAGCTCTGCACCAGCTACTAAGAAGTAGAAAAAATGACTGCTACTGCTGAACCAGGACAACAACTTAATAAAAAATGTGGCATTCCACCAGTCTAAATACACTCCCACTTTTACATGACAGTGCCTTACTGATTGACACTCATCCACAAAGCAGGATCAGTGTGCAATAGTATTCAAGGTTAGGTGCTGGTTAGGAAAGCAGGATTCACAGAGCATCTACAGATCAGTTTTCCTTTCTGCAGAGAAGGATCTTCAGCACTAGATGAAAATTTAAGTTCCCTGATGGCACTGAAAGAAGTTTCATAAAATGCACAGAAATCCGAGTGCAGCACGTAAAACGTAAACTTCACATAAACCAGCTAAACTAACAGTTCAAATAAATCAACACCACTGCTGAGAGCAAAGCTTTTGGTCCTCTCCACTCCTGCTCCCATCCCTGGTACTTCCCACAGTCCCTTCCCTCCCGTCTGCTGATCCCAGCACATGTCAGACTCCTCCCCACCCAGGAGAGCAGTGACATACCTAGCATGGTAGAAAACTACTTGTTTTGGGGTTTTGGTTTTTTTTTTTTTTCTTATTATTCTTTTTCTGCCAGGTCAATAAGATGAAATAGCTAAAGAGAACAGAAGCAGGGGAAAGGATGCTGGTAGTGGTGGGGCAACAAGCCTCCACCACCCAAGCCTCACTGCAAAGCATGACAAGATAACCCACCACAGGCCTTTGTGAGCTTGATTTCTATTTTGTAATGCATAACAATAGATATGCAATGTAACGCTGTATCAGCTCAAAAGCAGAAGAGACATCTGCTTCAAAACAAGTATCTCACACTTAAAACACTGATAATTAACCACCCCCACACAAACACTCAAATAAACAGAAAAAAAAGAGCTTTAAGATATATACAGTTGTGCTTAACATTGAAATGAAGTCCTTTTATTTTTACTAAAAATAATTCATGTCACATTTTTCTGCTTCAAAGTACAAATTTCAACTCCAGCCATGGTGAGCAAGGCCCACTCCATCATCCATACATTTTGATTTTATATGTATGATAGCAACACACATTGTTAGTTTATTGCAATCTCCTTGGATGTTAATTCTCCCGAAAATGGTCTTACTGGTGTGATTTGAAGCCCACAGGGTTCCCTTCAGTTGGCTTTAGATTAGGCCTTTACATGATCACAGTATCACAGTATGTTAGAGATTGGAAGGGACCTCAAAAGATCATCTAGTCCAATCCCCCTGCCAGAGCAGGAACACCTAGATAAGGTTACACAGGAATGTGTCCAGGCAGGTTTTGAATGTCTCCAGAGAAGGAGACTCCACAACCCCCCTGGGCAGCCTGTTCCAGTGTTCTGTCACCCTCACTGAGAAGAAGTTTCTTCTCAAGTTTAAGTGGAACCTCTTGTGTTCTAGTTTATACCCATTACCCCTTGTCCTATCATTGTTTGCCACCGAGAAAAGCCTGGCTCCATCCTCGTGACACTCCCCCTTTATATATTTATATACACTAATAAGGTCACCCCTCAGTCTCCTCTTCTCCAAACTATAGAGACCCAGCTCCCTCAGCCTTTCCTCATAAGGGAGATGCTCCACTCCCTTAATCATCTTAGTTGCCCTGCGCTGGACTCTCTCCAGCAGGTCCCTGTCCTTCTTGAACTGAGGGGCCCAGAACTGGACACAATATTCCAGATGCGGTCTCACCAGGGCAGAGTAGAGGGGAAGGAGGACCTCTCTCGACCTACTGACCACCCCCCTTCTAATACACCCCAGGATGCCATTGGCCTTCTTGGCCACAAGGGCACAGTGTTGGCTCATGGTCATCCTGCCGTCCACTAGGACCCCCAGGTCCCTCTCCCCTACACTACTCTCTAACAGGTCTGGGGCTCATTTCTACTGTGCAAGTTCCAACAGAAACATTTATGTGTGTATAAATTAAATTCATTTCTGTTTAACAGATGGCTGTATTTTGGAAAAGCAGAATTGATACCCAGTTCTGTTCAACTGAACACACAAGTTAATACACAGTCTCCCAGAAAAGAATGAAATAAACACCACAATTCTGCATGACATACACCCTTAATGTATTCCAGTGTGCTGATCTTTTTTTAACTTCTGTGCTTCGCAAATTCATGCCCACCTCTGCACAAGGGATAAAACCCACAGCAGACCATTAATGCCAAGCTGAAACTACTGCAAGGGGGAAGGTCCAGGGTCAATACTCTTCTCCTACATAATTTTTATACAAGGTATTACTACAAAGTATTTATACAAAGTATTTATTCAAAGTAAGATCCCAGGTTAGTCTGGGAGACAGCAAAGGAGACAAAGGAGACTCAGGAGACAGCAAAGCAATCTAATACTAAAGTACTACAGACATAAAATACCACTGCATAGCCTACATGAAACAATCATCAATATGTGACTGAATACATATTGTTTATGTGCAGCTCCACAGCCAAGTTTGTAATGGACCATCAATTAGTGAAAACTCCCCATGCAACAGCCTGTTAGTCTACATATAATAAAGAAGTATGATGAGAAAATTCTTTACTGTGAGGGTGGTGAGGCACTGGCACAGGTTGCCCAGAGAGGCTGTGGCTTCCCCATCCCTGGCAGTGTTCAAGGCCAGGTTGGATGGGGCTTGGAGCAACCTGGTCTGGTGGAAGGTGCCAGGAAGGGAGGCTGGAACTGGATGATCTTTAAGGTCTCTTCCAACCCAAACCATTCTATGATTCTATGATGAGCTGTTATAATCTGCTTTCTTCCTAAGCACGGTTTTCCCCCAGTGAAGAGCAATTACAATTTTTTGCTAAGTTCCCTTTTTTTTCCTTCTACGAGCAATAAAAATATCACACAAGGATATCTGTATCCATCCTTGTAATTTCACGAACAATAAAATATTAATAGATTTATTACTAAAAGCTTGTGAAGAACCCAGTATTACTACTATAGAGAAAGCCTTGCTGAAATAATAAGAAAAGATTATACCAAAAACAGGTCAGTTCATCAGTTCATTAAAAGGACTAAAAATTTTAAATTTTTAAACATTTTAAAATTATTTTTCCAACTTCTATCAGTGCAATGAGAGTGCATTATTCACACTCTCATCTACTGTATTTCATGTTTTCTGTGAAGAACCATTTATCTTATTATCTTTCTGTAGTGACAGAAGTTATAGTTTCTTAGTTTCTTACTTATAGTTTCTTTCTATAGTTTCTTCTTATAGTTTCTTAGTTACAGTTTCATACAGTGACACTTCACAAACAATAGCAGCATCTCCACCCATCAATCTAAAAGGGACTGGACTTTGCAATTCACAGTTCAGCACCACTTATCTGGATTAGGAAAGCAATTACTTGCCAATTAAAACATATAAATAGGCTCAGGAAAACAATGTAACACAGCAAAAGAAGACTGACTAACTCTTTTAAATAATGACATTGTAAAACGCTGTAGTATTTATTCTTTTCTTATGATCAGGGAAAGAATGACAAAAATCAGTCATACCAAGGTTAAACTACAATATATATGCATTACACACAGAGCCTATTCTGACAGAAGGCTAGCAAGACTGCAAAATAAAGCAATTAAGCATCTGGTCAACCTTAATTGAATTCTCTTGTCCTAACCTACAATTTGTGACTTCCAGAGAACTCCTACACTTTTTAGCACACAGACAGATGAATGTTTATGGAGCTGCTACCTTGTATGTATTTTTATTCCTCTTTGTTGTCCTGAGTGTTTGGGCCCCAGGGCTCCTGTATTGCTCTGAAGCCTGTATTATTAACTTCCTCTTTGAATTTTCTGAGAAACTCATCACTAGTATTTTTGATAGCTTCAAAAAGAATTTAGCTTCACAATAAGTAGCACAGAAAGATGAACGGGGCTTTTTTCCCACTTCACAGATGAAGCTTAAAGCAGGCAGAATATGGGCAGAAAAGGCTGCTAGTTCTGAAGCCTATGTATGTCCTCAATACTTGAAATGGCAGCAAGCGATTATTTGTTGCTTATGGCACCAAAAGTTGCTGTGTAAGAGAAAGCCTCTTGCTCCCAGTACCAGTGCCCCACCTCCAAGTAGTTCACAACTGCAAGAGATGGTCTTGTAAGGCTATGCATCTTTGGAAGATGCACAGAATAGACCACTAAAAAGAGCAAAGCTTTTTTTAAAGTAGAAGAAAGGTGCTAATTAATAGGTACAACAGAATTCAAATGCAGATGAACCCCTTAAAACAGAAATATCCCTCCTGCTGCAGTTTCATCTCAAAGATCAGCCCTCAAGAAAGAATTTGAGCCACCACAGCCATCTGCAGTGTAAGCTCAGAAACCATATTTCTGTTGAGTAAATAACATGCAGCCAATGACAGAACTGGCCCAAAAAAGCAAGTGGACACAACTTGTTCTTGGAATACAAATCCATTGAGAGCCACTGAACACACATTAAATAAACCTTAGATATAGTACCACTGTCACAGCCCCTGTGTCAGACCTTGTGAGGAATAAACTGTCTTGTGGATAGGTAGCACTACACACTTGCTTTGTGCTTGTAATCCTCTTTATTTCTGCTACTGGCTACTACAGGAAACAGCTCGATAAATTTTGTATCTAACTTGGTACAACAAATGCTAAATCAACATATGAGGGGAAAAAAGAGAGAAGAAAAGGAAATACATACCATGTTCTTCAACTTTCAAAGTTAGGTTAAAGGCTGATATCAAACATAACTCCCAGGAAGCATTGTGGTGCTAAGCTGCCCCTAAGGCCTCACGGCTGAGAGATGCTTCTGCAAAATCTTCTAGGGAATGAGTTTGGTGTTAAATATACTTAAGGTTTCCTTTTAATTCCTTTCATGGTTTTGTTTTTCAACTCTGGTTCTGTTTCTTGTGATCAAGGACTTAGCTTTCCCTCTGGTAAAATGAAAAGCAACCTCTTGTTGTGTTAAAGCAAAAATTCTCCAGAAACATCACACTCAAATGTGGGACACTAAGTGCAAGCAGTCCCTTTAGATGACTGTACACAGGAGAAAAAAAGTGCACATTCAAAGAACTGCTGTGAATTTCCATTAAACTACATAGGTCACTACGGATGTTAGTAGTCAAGTACCAGGTTATGGGAAGGAGTTTTCCCTAGAGCATTAACCAGTGCTTTCAACCATGAACTAGGCAGCAGAGGGACAGCCCATGAGAGCAGGAACTGCCCAGAAGGTTACATTATCTCTGCAAATAGAGACTCCAGCTGATAGTGTTATTTTATTTTCCTCTCTAACGTAATTCAGTCCATTTCTTTCCCATGATTACTTCCTTAATATTCCCCAAGAGCCAATGGGGACATGATATACCTTGCTTTTAAACCTGATTCTTTCCATAACCAGAAGCTACAGTAGACACTCCATTCTCATTTTAATTTGCTATATAGCCAATGTCAATATTTTGTTTGAAAAGTTTCAACACAGAACATATTTGTGAAAGTACTATTTTTCAAAAGCAGAAGAATATGGAGAACAATTTAACCAAGAGGGTCTGACTATTTTTTAACGAACAGTGCAATACCACTTATTTCAGATCAGCTGTACTGTAAAAAAAGAAATTACTCTGAAAAACTACTACTGCTCTGTGAATTATCAAGCACAACACAACTTACAACTGATTGCTAAAATGTAATTTTGGCTGTGCAAATGCCTGCTTTTCATACAGGGGTAGAAACAAATACTTTTTCAATAAACATGGAGGTACCTCCAAGGGTTGGAAGAACGTCAGGACTTTTCCTACTGGCTTATTTGGCTCCTGGACCACTCTTAGCAGTTCGCAGAATGATCACTACAGAGCCCCCGAAGATAAATCACTGACTACTAGCAGGGGATGGTACTCATGGCTCCTCTTACTGGGATCTAATGCATTGAACATGCATGGACCATTCTCCTGAACTGAAGCCAAACGGGTTGGAGTTGCCCAAGCCCATAGTGTTAAACTAACTCTCCTCCCCTTCAAAAAAGTATGACTGAATACAGACTGTCCTGAAGGAAAACTACATGGCCTGTGCTGTCTCACAAGCAATGCCAAAGAGCTGCCTGGAAGACTGCAAGTTAGTCCTGGCCAAACACACACCATGGACTGTTCTGACAACTCTCCAGAGTTGCACTCCTGTGCCAGAAAACCACTGATGTTCCTCAGATCCCACATACAGAAACAGCCTTAGCGCTAGACAGCCTCAATAACTTCTACAGGCAAAGCCAAGCCCCATTTATGTCCACAAATGTACTTTAAAATGCACTCAGGCAATCATTTCACCATCATTTCTAAGCCAACTCAAGTTTCCCATTTTATATCCTCACCTGCTCATCTGGAGTTTTCTTTCAAGCCGGCACCATGCAGCATCAACCCAGACAGACACTGTGCTGCTAAGCCTCTCACCTCTCCAGTGTCTTTCCAGAGACTCCCCTTCATCCCTGCCTCACATGACAGCTAGCCAGCCGTCCCCAACAGCAGGCAGGGCCAGGCCACTGGTTGCCCCAAAGCATGAAGCATCTCACATGGTGCTTACAGGCTTTGCGGCTTTCCCTTCAAATCTCAAGGACTGCTAATATCTGCTTATTTCTGGTCCGAATCTTCTTACTTTTTCACTTTAACTCAGTTAATTATTGCCATAAAGCTTTGGTAAAGCATGGAAAAGGGGATA
Organism: Psittacula echo; assembly: GCF_963264785.1. Taxonomy (NCBI): domain Eukaryota; kingdom Metazoa; phylum Chordata; class Aves; order Psittaciformes; family Psittacidae; genus Psittacula; species Psittacula echo. Next base: position 39,297,278 of record NC_137737.1, on the reverse strand, counting down.
CAGAAAACAAAACTGTGTTGGATGCAGCACTGCCATTTAAATACCTGGTTAGTTTAATTCAGCTGATGTTTGTTTAAGGGCTGGGTTACATACACACCCGCCACACGCCCAGGCATTTTACATGTGAATTTAGGATTGCTGAAAAATTTATCTCACAGCAACTAGGGTTATTTCTATAAACCTCTTTAAGATAAATTTTCACTGATACTGACCTACCCCAACCACTGCTTCCCTTCTCATTACCTTTTAGACACAGCAAATATTCAGACAATGTAACATGATTTAAAGCACATGTTCACTTTGGATAACCCAGAATGAAATTCAGTCTTTTCAGTCTGGCTCCCCAAGACTATGCTTCCTCCTGTACAGCTGCAGAGAGAACAGGTCTGGATGGGTGGTTTTGTTTAGGGGTTATGTACATACGTATGTACGTACGTGTGTATGTATGTATGTATGTATCTATCTATCTATCTATCTATTTTTGGCCGCAAAAAGATTTCAGTGGCACAGCAAATCAAACCTACTAAATTTGTGCGCTTCAGCTCCAGAGACTGGTCAGAAGCAGAAAGCAATCAGAGAGAGGAATTAAAAGAATGACTTTGTGTCCCAGATCTGGGGAATGCCACAGGATTTCTGGGCAGTATTTAGACAAGAGGCTGCTGGAAAAGAAGCTTCTAGAAATAAAAAAGCCTAACACAACTAACCAACAAAAAACCCAAACCCAAAACAAAACAGATCAGAAACCTTCCATTTGCTATTTCTGGTACACAACATATTTTGGGATTAGCTCATGATGTAGAGAGGTGAATACACTGTAGAACAGAAAGAATTATAAAAGCAATTAGGCTGCTTGTGTAATAGAAATAAAAGAGAAAGGGATTAAGGAAGAAAAGAGAATAAACCAAACACAAGGATTTTCTAAAAGAGTGTATTTTACTACAGAAATAATTTTCTGTAGAATCTGATGCATGGCTGCGGCATGCTCAGTACTGGTCTGCCCACCCACGAACCTTCGGCCTGCCCAACAGCTGAGGATGAAAGAGGGGGGGATGGACACCCCTTTTCCAGCTCCTGGATGGTAAAGAAATATTGACTTAATCTTTTACACGTCTTCTTTAAAGTATTAAAACCTGAAATAATCTTGTAGACTGAATTTTTAATTATTACATATTTTGTTTCATTAACAGCACATAGAAGTCAGACATGAAGCACTCTTCATCGAGCTATGCTGTCTTCCATGTACCTTATAAATGTTGTTGGCAACACAGAAAAACGAAGTTCACACAGTTTTATGGTTTCTGACAATAGCAAGCCCTGAGTTACAGATGTGAAACCAGTGTTCAGTTGTATGTGATTATTTGATTGTTTGAAGCCCAAATACCACTTCGGTACATCTTAAAACATGAAGATATGAACCACATCACCTTAAAGAATATCTATAAATCAGATGAAGTTTTAAAAATTTGATTATTCAGATTACTGCTGTTTAAAATTACAACTGCCTATTTCTATATTCACTTGTTTTTCAACCACGGCTGTTACTCAAGCTGACTTAAAACTCACCTCCAACTCTGGACTAATTATTTTCCATCTTCCCTCTGCTTTCATCTTCTGTCACTCATTTATATACATCATCATTCTCTTCTCTATATATATCACTTGCTGCTCTCACCTTATTTTCACTTTTAAAATTCTAATTAATATTTTTTTCTCCAAATAGCCTTTTAATACATTCTACTTCAACTTACTCTGTTGTTTTCCTATATTGGCACTTCTTGAAAAACAAAATAATGAATAAAACCCTGCAAGGAAACACCTGTTCCAAACCCCACTTTCTTAAAACACCCAGGAAATCAGGAATTAATCAAACTGCATCAGAACTTTCATTTTAAATACTGAAACCTCACCTGAGATCTGTCAGGGGATACAGTTTCCTTAAAAGAACAAAAATAAAAAAATCCCTTAATTCTTTTTTTCTCATGAAATCCAGAAGAGCTAAATAAAGATCCACTACTTGCAAAATTATTTCTGCAGTATATCTATTAGACCAGCCCTGACAAAAAAGAATTTGCAACGGAGAACATAAATCATTCAGGTACTGGAAAAGTCAGGTCATTTGGAAGGGGCTACACCTCTAGTACTTTTGGTTTAAAGCCGCTTTACAGGACATTTTGTGATAGTTACCTTTTGATGGAGGGTTCAGAGCCCCCATCTCTCCTTGGCCACATATTTCTCATTTCCTGACATGCCTGCACATCAGTCTAGGTGAAAATTAGTGCACAAGAGAACAGGAGGACCCAGGTATCAGTTTGCTACTGCCAAGCCTGGTACAGACATGAAATAGGTCATGTCATGGCTCCAAAACTACCAGTTTTAATTATTTCCTTAAAGTGAGACAGAAAAGTATTCTTGCTGGTAAATTTTACCCCTTCTTTGCATGGTAGGCTTACTTAAAGGAAGCAGAATGCTGCAATTCTGTTACTAACCAAACAAACAAAATAATTGTTGGGTTTATTGATCCATCCAGGGAAATTCCCACAGAGAACAGAAAAATAACCTTTTCATTATATTTTTTACTTATACAATTTATTCCTCATCATACTGTGAGAGGAAATCCAAGCACAGTCACATTTAAGTAACCATTTCAACGTAGAACTGACTCCCTAGCACACCCCATTCAACTTGTGGGCAAAGGCTGTGCACATGGAGCACAAAAGGAGGGTTCAAATGCAACTCCTCAACTTCTCATTCAGAAAAGCGCCTTGGATAAGCACAGGCAATACAAGACATGCATTTGTCCTGACACTGCTCTGCATATGAGAGGAGACTCCTGCCCACCCGACCAGTGTGCCTCACAGTGATTGTTTCTTCCTAAGGAGATTTAGGCAGTTTGCGTCAATCAAGGATTTAACGTGAGACATAAATGCCATCCCCTCTTAACAAAAACAAACAGCTGCCAGCACCTTCCTTGATGAGCTAAGGGTGCAGGGGCGGCTGGCAAAAGTTACACTAGTTAGTCATTTCTAGTGTATTCTCCCCTTTTAAACATACTAACTAATATTATCATTTAATCATAGGGCTGATTTTAAAGGTCCTGTTTTTCTGCAGTAGCAAACATTACTTAAAAATACTATAAAGGCAGATATAAATTAAATAGGAATTCTTAGTAATATTAAATGCCTAGAATTACATACAGAGTACAAGAACCATTAACAGAGTAAGCATAAGCAATCATTAAATGCTTTTCCACCTCCAACTGTAAGGAAACAGACACAACTCAAATAATGGATTATTGTACAGGTCTTGCTCCTTAGTCCATGAGGTAGAGTATATCTAGTTCAGAACTGCAGCATAAATTAGGAGTCACAAAGCTTCAAGCCTTGTCAGATCTTTCTGCTGTAAATTGAATAATAATAATTTTTTTAAATCTTCTGAAATTAATTGTTTCAAATTGCAGTATCAGCACAAACCAGGTGTGATTTTGCAAGCAACAGCTTTTCGTACCTGGCCATGCTCAACACATACTTACAGACCAAAGAATCACATACAGGAATTATGAGTTCTTTAAAAACTGGCCCTATCGTTCCCACAATGAAATTTGGGAAATTAGTATGAAATTAGGAGTTTGCCAGATACCCAGCAGAAAGCAAATGAGGAAACATTCCTGCCTCTCAGTAGCTCAGTGGCAGAGCCAGATACATTCCTCCCCCTCACTCTCTTCCACACACTTCACCACCAGCACAAGAGTAATTTTTTCCCAGGTAAAAATCAGTGACCTAAATACAGCACGAATATTGTCTTATTTCCTTATAAAATAATTTAAAATATGAGTACCCCTTCTCTTTGCCCTAGATTCTTCTTTCAATAAGCTGTTTGGTAGCTCCCAGCGAGCACCATTAAATCAGTTGCAGTCATTCTTTTAGCAACAGTTCCAAAAGTTCCCGTCATTATGTCAGAAGCTTATTACAATTATAGCAGCTCTTAGCACTTGAACTTTTGATCTGATCTCTTAAAAATAGCAAAGACCTCCAGATCAAAAGGACATTATAGAAAATAACAGTATTAATGCTATTTAATCAGCTCTAATGTCTAGCCTTTCGAAGCAGAAGGCAGCATGCTGCATATTCTATTCCACATTTGGACTAGCTCAAAATTCAAAGCTATATCTTTGTATTTTGACACCATTAAATAGCAACTTGGGAAGCATGTAAAGCCCCATGCTCACATTTTGAGGCAATGCTTGTCCACCCTAACTTTCCATGCTCTCCTGCAGACAGGTTATGGAAGTCAAATTGAGAAGTTTCACCATGAGTTTCTTTCTTTCTATGCCCCTGCAGTAGCAAGGATGATTGTGGGACCACTTGAAATGCCTTGCAGGCTCAGCACCTATTCTTCACTCTGTGACTTAGGAGCCTTCTTGCTTTTCTGGAACACCTCTGTAAAAAGCATTAGGGTAATGCCTAAGAATGTTTTCAGAAATCTTCAAAACTTGCTCACAGGGTAGTATTGCAGGGTTTCTGAAACAAAATTTAAGTCAGATGTATTTCTCTTGAAAGCAGGGTCCTAAAGATATACTAAATTTCTGAAAACAACACAGATGCTGTGACTTTGTAGATCAATTTTGTCAACACATCATCTGCTTATTTTTTTCAAGTAAAAGGGGCATTGCAGCCACTCCTACCTGGGAAAAAGTAATGTCACATGCATACCACAGAGATTTTAAAACAAAATGGCAATCACTGGAACAGTTCTTGTCTTCACTTATGTTCACACAATCCTAATTAACACTGGGCAGAATCTGGCCAGCTGTGCAAGCCCCATCTAATCCCCACACTGTAGTCTGCAACTCCAGAAGGTTATTCCTTGAAACACTCCCCAGTAAGCCGGATAATTCTAGAAATGACATTTCAATGCCACTGAATCAGTTTGTCTAGTGCTACAATTTAAATTCTAAGCCTTTTCCACCTGACCGTACTTGCACTACAACGCAGAAATGGCAACAGTGGTATCTTTTTTGAGAAACAAATCAAAACCAATGACGACTATTTTGGCCTGTGGATCAGGACACTCGTGGAAATAACTGAGTCCTTGTAAGGATAGCATTGTCCCTTGTTCATTGTTTATATAGAAGGTATATCACAAACTGCAAAATGCAAGCAGAACAATTAGAAAGAATCAGAAAGTCAGATACCATTTAATGTGTAAAATAAAAATAACAAACCCATTTGTTCAGTGTCTTAGGCTTACATTAAAAACAAGACTCCGGAGCAGGGAGAGCAGAGCAGCTGTTTTTACAGCATTTAGCTCCTGGCTCCCAAAAAAAAGGGCCTGTGAGGGCAGTGAGAAGCAATGAACTGAGCATCCCAGAGCTTGCTGGAGCAGAAAAGGAGAAGGTTTAGAATAGGTCACATCACTGACCAAAGGCTGAGAGCTCAAGGCCATTTTGCACCTCCTTGCCTGCACTGCACTTCTGGCTCATTCTCTGTAACCCTGGATGTAAGGCTGAGGGTTTAGTATAGGAAACTAAGATTTATAATATAAATAAAACCAGATCTTTCAAACAAATAGGTATTCTCTACTAACTGGAAACCACTTTCATAAATACTTCCAAGTTCAGCTCCTTGCTGTGCTGATGGTATGATCTATGTGAAAAAACTGCACTCTGCAATGGTGCTGCCTCTAGGGAGAAATACTCTAAATTCAGTCTTTGATTTTCTGTTTATGCCATGTAAGAATTAAACAGGACCAACTTCTGCACCAGGTCCAGGGTTTCATGCTGTATGGCAGCCTGGCTTTATCTGCTCCATCCAGCTGCCTGTGCAGGCAAGGAAGAGCTTCTCTCTCTGTGCTTGCTATTTCTTCACAGCTCAGTAAAATGGGGAACTCACGGCAGAGCTGAAAGGAGATGCTGCTTTGCCTGATGTTGAAGCCAGGAACACTGTATTATGAAGATATAAACACACCTATACTTTTCAGGATATTCCTGTCCTCATGACACAAGAGGCATGAATGACATGGCATATCTCTTCATTTTCATGGATAGCTCTCCTCAAACACCTGGGTGCCAATTGAAGATTTGTTAGATTTTGTAACTAATTTTAGTACAGCTTATTTTCCCATTTCACTCAATTTCTTCACCTGTTGTTTCTTGCTTTGTGTAAAACACTCAAATTTAGTACCCTTGGTAAAACTCATTTTTAACTCTGCCTGTTATGAGACTACTGCTTTTATTTATGTATTTATTTTAATTGGGGAAGCAGTAACATGAAAACCTTGAAAAAAAATGGTATAGCAGCATAAGGAAATACGTATCTGCTCTATAGCACTCTATACTCTTTCACACTTCTTTGATTTTTCTTACTAAAATTGTCTTCAAAGACTATCAAGCCAACTAGAGATTTAAGTATGTGGTTTTCTTCCAGTCAGGTATCTGAAGAAATACTCTAGCATATGTGCAACAACACAGATTCTGATGAGCATTTTATTATTTCCTATTTACCACAGACCATTTTTTTTTAAAGTTGTCTCGGTAAATAAATTTCATTCAACTGCAACAGAATTTTCTAAGTTCTGCTATAATAATACCAGTACAGTTTTATGAACCAAGAACCACGAAACACTGAACATCAAGCATAATAGTGACATAGAAACATTGAAAGATATTTGGCGTGCCCCTCACCACATGATATATCAGACCATTTGTCTGTAGACCAGGGGGCATGGTGGGGTTTCCTGTACCATCAACTGGCAACCAGTAACGTTATATCCTAAACACTGTAGCCAACTACAAGTATCTCTGAAGCCACCAAAATCCTTAGAAAGTAGTCAGGCAAGGGAAGGTTGTGTGCAACAGAATAACAAAATCAAAGCAGAGAAATAAGTGGGCTTCAAGAAGGTTATTTTGGTGGAGCTGGCAAGGCTACTTTTCAAAGAAACTCTGGATGATGTTTTATCCTTGGGATTTTAGAACAACTAATTAAATATGATTTTTCTTATATGAATGATTCAGACTATTCAGATTTACGAAAGAAAATTTAAAAGACATGCTCTTACTATAATCTCACTAGAATTCATCTTGAAATTGGGACAATACAAAATATGGAAAAATAAAAACATGAAGTGCCGCAGGCAGCAAAAACTTACTGTATGGCAAGATTTTGTGGAAGGTAGAACAAAAGAACAGGTTAAGAAGCTGATTCTGCACACATCACCCAGCGCAGCCTCGATTCCGGCTGGGAAGCATTGTTTAGATTCTCAAGCATATAGAAAACTGCAAGTAAAACATCTTTCTGAAAATTTAGGAACTGAAAAATACGACCTCAGACTTTCCAAACCAGTTTTCAGCTCAGTGTTCTGCAGCCTGAAAGCTCTTTCCTACAAGGCTCTGAAATTTCTTATGGGACAGAAGCATCTTACTCTTGAGACAAACAATAGCTCAGCTCCTAACATTGAGATCCCAGAATATCTCTGCCTCTTTCCCATGACAGACTTCATCTGTCAGCTTCAGTGTGCATACAAACAGGAGCAAGCTACCGCAACAAAACACTTGAAAGATGGAGACCCAAACATATAAAAAGATTAACAGAATAAAAATAATGAACATGCAGCTATATGAAAACTAGTGAAAATAGCAGATTTCAAGCACCTGATCTGCCAGACTGAAAAACAGGAAAGCAATGCTGAATATCATGTTCTATTCATTTTTGGGAGCAGGGTACAAGTCAATGTTTTGTGACATTATGCAGTGCCTTGTACAATACTAGCAATACATGGAAATGTTTGGGGTTTTCTTTTTTCAGTCTACTTTCACTAAAATGCAAGTACAAAATTAATCACTTTGGGTTACAAAATTTAATATCTTAAAAACTGATTTCTAATTCAGTACCCTGTTCTAAGAAACATCTGAATTAAGATTCTATTTATAATTACAACCACTCATCAGAAATCTATACTTATTTGGGCCTGAGTAATGAACTGTGCCATGAATTCACTGATGATTTCCCTTTGCATCTCAGTAACAGTTAAACATTTCTCCCATCTGCCAGACCGCCAAGATTTCAGTTTCAGCTTCCATACTACATACTCATTATCACAGCTAATATTAATTGGTAATCAAACAGAAAAGCACCTAAAGCAAAGAAACAAGACAGAAATAACCTTTTTATTCCCACCAGGCAAGAACTGAGATATCGTAATAGGGCAGAATGTTTACCGTTTCTGTTTACCCTGTACCTAATAAAAGACTTCACCAATCAGAGTGAAGAGGCCTTTTTCATCAGCACTTTGGGGTTTTAAAAGGAAGGTTTTTATTATATGCAAAATTGCATTAAGTATGCAAAATTACTTATTTAGTGATTTGCATAAACATCTTCCAGGGTGTGCACAAGACTTGACAGCTGTAAGTTGCCTTACCCATGCATAAATAACAACAAAATTGCCCCAAAGACTTTTACTTCACATTTTAAATAAGAAGCCCAATAGCGTAAAGAAAAAATACTGGAGAAACACCATAGATCTAGTAAGAAAACACTAGAAAGGAAATAGGATAAAAAATGATACTAAATAAAAAATTCTGAAATTCCTAAAAGAAGATTTGTATCCCACTGACCTCAGCACTGACTGGGATATAAATATAACTACAAGGGTAAAAACAATTGATACTTATTTTAAATGATAAAGAATATTTTAAAGTATTTTTATAAATTAATATTTCAAGTATCCAATATTTGTGTATTTGGAGAGTATCCTAATATTTAAAATATTCTCTTTCTAAAAATAAAAGCTAAACTTGAAGGAATTTCAAAACAGTTTAGAACTTTACAGTAATACTTTGTTTAATCTATTAAACTTTAAGATACGTTAGTAGTCTACAAGGAGTAGCTACTGGCCACAATTTTCTGACGGTTTATTATTTGCTTCTTTCTATTTCTAGCTACTCAAAATATGTATAAATGTAATTTTTGCTTTAGTCTAGGTGACTACACTGTGCCAATGGAAAGGCAGGTTTGTTGTCTGAGGGAATGATTTTCTTCAGATTTAATCAACTTTTGGGGGGGGGTTGGAAGAAAATTACTTGTATGACCTTTACCTTCTAGCACTATCAGGTCTAGACCATTTAAATACTTCACCAAATAAATACTATATCAAAGCATCCACTTTAAACAGTACAGGCTTTATTTAGACAATAAGGTGCTCAAGCTAGAAGATTTATTATTTGCCTTCAGCATGCTATGCAATTGGTCACAGCTGAAAATCAAAACTACTTTTGGAGTAAGTTCTACAAAAAAATACTGTAACATAAATATAAAAGTCAAAATTGAACAATAAAGTGAAAGTCATTCTGTACTAAGTCTTAAGCATTCAGAATTAGGAGGAAATAAGCAAAATTTAAGAATATTCAGAATAATCTTAAAAGAAATTTAACCAGCAAAACATATTCCTTTCTGTCTCATGGAAATAACTAAAAAATTCTGCAAATTTATCAGATTTAAAGGTCAACCACCTCGCATTCTGATTTTTTCCTTAATTTTTATTTACAGCTTTTTAAAAAAATGACTTTGCTATTTTTATTTTTATTTTTTTTTAACTTGTGAAAGTATAAATTAGGACAGCTTTCGGATAGTGGTCTCTAGAGTTTCTAAATATTTACTTACCTAGTTGCTCAGTAAGAAGGTAGCAGAAATTATGTTACCATGCCTATGCTAAAAAAAGTTTGGGGTTAAGCCCACTACAGCCTTGACAGTAGTTTGCTGTCTTGTACTGGAAGGCATATACCATAGCACAGGAAAAGAGCCTTGAGGCATTAGTGTAATCCACCGAGGTTAAAATAGGAAAGTTAAAATTATTTAATACATTTTAAGCCCATAGTACAGTAAATGGCCTGTTGCTAGGAAGCAACCCCAGCTAAAAATAAAGCTCTTCTTAATATGCTTGACTTTACATCTGAAAAAAAAAAATGCCAGAAATGGATCTCACTGAAGGTATTTCTCACACCCCGCCTCTCGCTCAATAGATTCTCCAGTTCACATTCACGAACATATGAAGCTTCTGTGCCTGGAGTTTACATCTGACCAGGAAAAGGCAAGCTGAAAAGATGGATGATCTTTAGTTTTCCTGAGGGGAACCACGGCATAGCTGAAACCTCTTCAAAATTATCAGATTTAAAGTTCTGATCCCCAGCTGATCATGGATTGACTACCCATGAGGGACAACACTTCCAACCAGACACCTGAGACCCCAGGGATGGGCTGACTGCTGGGTGAGGTCCCCTGGACAGAAGTGAGGGATGCAGTAAGCAGTCCCAAACCCCACCCTATATGCTATGATAAAGTCCCATGAATAATCAGCATTTGCCTTGTTCTATGAAAACAAAAGTGTTTGACTATCCTAATTTTACAGCTGTAAACAAATGAAGCAATGCTTATTCAACGCAAATCAAGAATTAAAAACCTTGGAAATGAAAAGCAGAATTTGGCAGTAATAGTGTTAATAAGTTGCACCCATTGACCTAGAGAACTTGATACAAGTGCATGGCTGATATCGGAAATAATAGAAATCAATCACTTTGGAAGTATAATAGTTTTAAATGGCTTTACCTCAGCCTCCTCCTTTTAGTTAGGCACATTCATATACAAAAAATCCTATTAGAATGCATGCATGAAGCAGTTAATTTTGAGCACATGACAAGTCTGGTTTTTAAAGGGTCTGATTTCAGTGAGAAACACTAAAGTAGTTTTTGCTGTCTGGACATGAGGAATTATCTACAGATTTTTATAAATTACACAGTTTGGCAATTCTTGAAAATTTCAATCTAAACTACAGTTTTAACAGTGCCATTAAGTCTCTTGTTAGTGATGGATGGACACCAAAACATAAGGTACTTCAGAGATATTTCACCCTTTGTTTCCAAATATGCCTCAACATTTTTAACATTGTTAATATTTATCTTCTCCTAGGTGTATTATATCTGAAATAATTGTAAAATTTAACTCCCCTCTTTTTCACACCGTAGTGAGATTTGCCCATGAATCTTCACAACTTCAATTTTCTATGTAGATTTAGATCTGTAATGCCATTCAACATAGAAACAATGCAATGGTTAAAATAACTATTCAACAGCTATAAAATCACACCACTAAAACCCACCAGCAAGACATTAGCACACTACAATACATGAAGACTAAATCAACTACTAGTAATTCAAGAAGAGCCTGAATTCAAAGACCACCACACAATACTATAACTAATCTGGAATGCCCAAGTTATTGCTAAAGAACTTTTTCAAACCTTTTCCTTAAAAATGCAATATTTACAACAGAGAGTTTACGTCGTCACTAGGAGAACACCAGTTCCCAGAGCCAACATGTTCATTACTCATGATGTAACTTGTAGCATGTGGAGATCCTTGAAAACCGTATACTACAAGAATACAGTAGTTTCCATTAGCGTGGGAACATACCACACCTCTCATAGGATTCGAAGTATTTCCCTTAGCAACAACAAATCTACAGAAAAAATACAAGGGATTAGCTAAAAGCATTGAATGTAAGTGAAAAGAAGCCCTTAATTCCCTGTCATAAGACAGTCGAGCATGGCTGTAAGCGAAAAGAAGCCCTTAATTCCCTGTCATAAGGTAGTCAAGCACTGATCAAATATGAATATCAAATAAGAACAAATATGCAGAAATTACTTCAGTATTTTAGGGCAACTGGGGTTTGGATTTTAACTTGTTGTCATTATTATTATTAAGATTATTTACAGGAGGGAACGTGAACATTTTGAAGATTCACTTTAGTTACAAACACAGTGTTTGTAATTTCAAAGGAGGTACTTCAAAAACAACCAGATACTTTGCCCCTCGGAAGAGGTCACCTACAAAATGTCCCTTGAAATAAACTCTTTCCAATTTGCCAAGATGTTAAAGGAAATTTACAGGAATGGCTGCAATTCAAAAGCCATTTCTTCATGAGCGCTTGCATCACTCACAAAAATAGTGCAAATTAAAACCTGCATGCTTACTTGGACCCGATCACTCAACTCAGCATGTTATTTTTCCACTATTCGTCCAGATTTGGAGAGGTACCAGCACCTCATTTACCCATCAATACATGAACCCTCAAACCAGTCACGTGCATAGGTAACCCTGTCAGTAAGGCGGTATAAGGCTATATTACCTGGGCAGATACGTAATGCTGTTAGACATACCAAAACTGGGACCTATTGGGGAAAAAAGTGAATAGGGTTGGGCTGCTTACTTGGGTGAGAATGAGGGTGCGAAAGGGGAAGAACTTGGGAGAAGGGAAAATAAGAGTGGTCAGATTGATTTAGTGAACTAACGGTGTTTGGGGGTGCTTATCAAGAAGCCCCAGACCTGTAGGTCAGGTCCTCCCACAGAGAGCCAAGAGATCACGGTGCTGGGTTAAACAGCCACGCTCCTACGCCATCAATGGGGACTGGCTTTTCTTCAGACAGAGAAGTACCTCCTCTCCGCACACCAACCTCATTCCAGTGATGCACACCAGCTAAATGCTCCACTTGGGTTTCCTTCCAAACCCTGCAGACCAGCACTCCCTGGCCACACCACTTGGGTTGCAGGCACAGCAACTGCCACCAGGTTTGTTGATGATGAAATAAACTTGCCATTGGCTTTGGAAAGGTGGGACATTTAAAAAGACAACAGTGTACAGAGGTGACTGACTAATCACATGAGATCCAAGACCCGGTTAAGCTTGTATTGCACTGCAGCCCACATTCCGTCACCCCTAATGCAGGTGAAAATACTGAAATGTCTGCTCTGGTGACAGCAGAGAAAGATACTGAATGACTGATGTTATTTTACTCATCAGAAATATACTATAATCATACCTAGCATTGCTTTTGCACTGTTTTAGAGCACAAAGAGGTTACACCAGAACAGATCTATTGACTTCAAACAAATATTCAGAGATAACTTCTTATTCTTATATGACAACATTAAGCACCTGACAGAGCTGATGATATCTGAAATGATACTTGAGAGTACAGTTTGTTCAGAAGAAAGTTGGAAAGTCACTTAAGAGATTTGCTCTATCTTTGTGTCATTTTGCCAGGAACCAAAGAGCACATCCCGACTCTGCCCTGTCCCTTCTCCTGCAGTTCTGTTGGCTGTAGCACTGCACTGGAAACACTTTTCTGGCAATCCAACACTTTTCAATTTACTCTTCATGTCAAAGCTTGTATGAGAACTTAATTAAGTTTATGAGCTTTTGTAAGTGACCTTGCAAGTACCCAATTGACAGTGCTAAAATAGCTGGCATACAGCACATTTAATTTCTGTTTACAATAGGAAAAATCTCCTAACATAAGACTCTGTGATATTGAGACACATTTTACAATTTAAAAAACCCCAGGAATTCATCAAAACTCTTAAAATGAAAACTATTTAAGTGACACTGATTATAGAGATTAAGACTACATTAATAATACATTAATGTTCCAGTAATACTTTTTAATGCTTGAAAATATATTTGAAATTAGTCGTATTTATTTTTCATGTAAGAATACAATTTATCAGTTGCTGAACTGCAAAGCTGCTTTAGTTGGCAAAGGGTGATTATATTTCCTGTTTTTCAACAAAAATCTGCTCCCAAAAATATGTTAAGAGGAAATTAATGTCCGCTGTATAGCTATGTTTTGCCTCATTAGTTTTATTCTCTATCAATTGCTAATGACTCCAAAGACTATCACCATGTATGGTGTACGTGTATGGCCTTCCAACTATGGCATCGCACACATCAAGTACTTACGCTTTGCTGTTTTGTCAGTGTTCAGAAAGAGACTAAGTCATTAAATACAACCTTGATTTCCCCATGACAGAAAGTCAGAAGAAAGTGCACTCTTTGTTAAGTGATCGGCCAAAGAGAAACAAAACATTAACTGAGAAACAAGTCATGGTATATGATGAACTACTGAGTCTGCAAATCAAGATTTTAATGAGAGGTCTTGAGTTCTTGAATTTGGGGGTTGTACTGTGGTGCTTCTGCTTCATATTCATATATCTGAATCAAATCAGAGCATATTAACTGCTGCTCTAATTTCAGACAATTGATAAAGGCCATAATGATGCGAAGGCATTCCAGTAACATCCCATTTTCACCAACAGACAGGAATAGCTCTAGGACTAGGACTAGATTGAGATGATGGTTGAGAAAGAGGAAGCAGTTTGTCAGAAGATGTCATCTCTGCCCCATGCCTTCTAATAAGAAATAAACCAAGGGGTAGATATAAACAGCTGAGATAACATGACTTCATTTTCCCCATTCCCTTTGTGCTTTTGGGACTTCATTCTGGTTTTCCTCAGGATGTCTTTACACGTCCTCGCACCTTTAGGGAAAAACTTCACCAACAACTGAATATCCTTACTCAAAGAAAGAGTAGTCCAGAACTTTGGTACTTGTAGCTTAACAACAAGAAACTACGTTCAGAAGTGCAGCAATGAAAACTTCTGTAAAATGATATATTGATATCAGTGCACTCAAAGGACCAAACACACCTACAAACCATTCTTTTTTAATAACAGCATCCTCTCTTTTTTATCTTAGAGTGATTATGTTCTTTAAATGTCCCTCTCATATTGCTTATTAGTCTTATTTCAAGAAGTAACATCTAATATTATTTAAGACTTTTATTCTTGTTCACAATGAGAGTACCTAATGCACCAGACAGTTCTTTACATATTTCATGGCCTTCTCTTTTGATTATTGTTTCCTATATTGCATATGATTTTTTTTATTCAATACAGGGTAGATATAGAAGGGACTCTGACAGTAAAACCTCAGAATTACTGGAAAACTCAAGGGAAATAAGATAAAAAATGCAATCCACTCTTTGCCACAGGGCAGATTTCAAATTGGAAGCAAATCTTCCAGAGGAAGAAAAAGCCCACAAGACAGTAAAACCTGCAAGTATTAAAACATGTACGAGCCCTGCAGTAAAATAATTCACACCTGAAGAACACAGTATTGGTTTGCGATGCTGAATACTCAAAAACCAAGATGTTGTTATTCTCCTATTGTTTTCTAAAAAGTCTGAAGATAACAGGATATTATTACAGTAACTATCAAAGTGCCTGTTGAAGTAAAATCAAATTAAATTTATCTAATACATTCTCCTAGAGTTGGCTATGAATACTTTGCATTCGAGAACCAGGTTCTATAATGTGGCAGAAGTGAGATTTGCCTTGAAGAGTGGTCAAGGACAATGCAGAAATGAGGTAAAAACATTTGGCCTGGAAATAGGACAAGAATTCAATATGCTGTATCTGACAAAACTGAATCCATTATAGTAGCCAGATATTTAATTTCCAAAGTCAACATGAAGTGGAGGAAATTAAGAAGTAAAGACAGACAGTCAGACACAAAGGCTTCTGCAGAGGCCTCTGCAGAGAAGGCATCACTGATGGGCTCCAGGCAGAGGTCTGGATTTTTGAATTCTTGAAACCTAAAGCTTTTACAGCTGCATTTACTTTGCTGGGGTTTTTTATGGCAAATTATTCTGTAACTTTAACATCTTTTGAATCTCTTCTTTCATTTCCTAGGTGTTTTCACTTGTGATTGAAAGCATTTAGCAAT